>NC_142443.1:89310833-89621666 GCF_059453495.1 Arachis ipaensis
TTCAGGATGGCCACCAAGGAAGGAAAGGAGAAAGCTACTCCCAAACCGCTGGCAAGGAAAGGAACAAAAAAAAGAGCCCAGCTGAGAAACCATAACCCCCATCCACCTGCACATCTTAGCATGCACCGAGGACGGTGCAATCTTTAAGTGTGGGGAGGTTGATACCGATCTCCATGGGTTAGTACTTTCTTGTCTCAAACACCAATGTTTAAATTTTCTTTGTAGATTAGTTGTTGCATTTGCATATTTGTTTGATTTTTGCATATTTTACCACTTGATTAAAGTAATATTTTCTTTTTCAAGAAACCTTTTAAAGTATTTCACTAATTTGAATCAAATTTTTTGTTACACTTATTTGAAAAAATATTATATTGGAACATGGTTTAGAGCTCGAACACACAAAACCTGTGAGATTTTTTGAGCCTATTTGAATTGGTTGCATTTTATCAACCAAAAATTTTATTTTAGTGTGTATTTTTCTCTCAAAAATTGTGATCTTTGTCTTGCTTAATTCTATATTTCCATGGTTTAATGTATGCATGCACTTACATGATTGAGGCCTTTGTTTCACTGAGCTTACATACCCATATGGCCTTACCTTTCATTATCCTTTGCAAACCAATTTGAGCCTATTATACCCCTTTGTTCCTTACTTTAGCACATCATTAACTCTAAGCGGAAAATAATAATGTCCTTAATTTGAATCCTTAGTTAGCTTAGACTAGTGAGAGTACTCATAAATTAAGTGTGGGGAAGCGAATTTGGAAACAATTGGTTTGAGAATTGAGTATGTTAGAATTTTCTGAAAATGTGAAAAAAATATTTAGGACATGATTCATGCATCCAATAATTTAATTATATGCATTGAGAAAAATAAAAGAAAAAGAAAAATTATGTATAAAAAAAAGAGGAAAAAGAGCAAATAAGAAAAAGGGGACAAAATGCCCCAAAGTAAATGTTGAAAACAATGCATATGAATTGTACTTGAAATTAGAATGCATAAATATGTGGAAAACATGGTTGATGGATAGTTAGATTTTGTACTGTGATTACATGGATTGTTTAAGTTAGGTGGAAAGTTTAAGTTAATTAAGGATTCAGATTTTAGTCCACTTGGCCAAATACAATCCTACCTTAACCCTAACCCCATTACAACCCTTAAAAGACCTCTTGATATGTGTATTTGTGCATTAAATTTATGTTGATTGTTAGATGAAGAGCAAGCCTTAGAAAGCAAGGTTAGTAGAGAATTGAGAGAATCGACCCTAAAAACACTTGAGTGATTAGAGTGTATACACTACCAGTGAGGGTTCGATGCTCAATTCCTTGTTCCCTGCTTTCATGAGCTATTTTCTTCTTGCATGACTATTTGTACTTCATTTTTATGATTTGAATTAGTGAAATCCAGTTCATATTTGTTCTTAAAAGATTTGTTTACTTTTAACCAAGTAGGTAAGAACATTTTGCATGTAGTTGCATTCATATAAGATAGGTTGCATTTCATACGTTCTACCATTCCTCTTCATTTCTTTATAGTTCTCTTGAGCTTAGCATGAGGACATGCTATTGTTTAAGTGTGGGGAGGTTGATAAACCACTATTTTATGGTCTATCTGGTACTCAATTGAGTAGTTTTTATTAACTCTTTACCCACTTATTCATACTATTTGCATAGTTTTATATTTCCTTCCTAATTATGTGTTTTGATTGAAAACATGCTTCTTTGATCTTATATTTGCGTATTATTAATCCTCTCCTATTACCATTAGATGCCTTGATATGTGTGTTAAGTGTTTTCAGATATTATAAGGCAGGAATGGCTTGGAGGATGGGACGAAAGCATGCAAAAGTGGAAGGAATGCAAGAAGTTGGAGAAATTGCTAAGCTGTCCAGCCTGACCTCTCTGCACTCAAACAGCTATAACTTTAGCTACAGAGGTCTAAACGACGCGGTTTTAGTTGGTTAGAAAGCTAACGTCCAAGGCTTCAATTTGATATATAATATGTTATAGTTTCCCTGACGCTAGGCGACGCGACCGCGTGATCCATGCGGCCGCGTCGCAATGACGGAAATCCAGCGTGGCAAAATTCAAACCCAGCAAATTCTGGACTGTTTTTGACCTAGTTTGCGGCCCAGAAAACACAAATTAGAGACTATAAAGTGGGGGAATGCATCCATTCATGAGGAGGCTCTCATAATTCACAATTTTAGGAGTAGATGTAGTTTTTAAAGAGAGAGGTTCTCTCCTCTCTCTTAGGATTAGGATTTAGGATTTCTCTTAGTTTTAGGAGTAGCTCTCAATCCTAGGTTCTTTATTTTTATTATTTTCCCAATTTTATTTATGAATTCTTCTATGTTACAGATTTCTCTTTGAATTAATGTTATTTGAGGTATTTCAGACTTATGATTGCTCTCTTTAATTTATTAATGCTCTGTGTTTATCCAAATTATTTTCATTCAAGTAGACTTTCTTCCCTTTTGGCTTTGGTTAGGTAATTGGTAACACTTAAGTTGTCAAACTCAGGAGTGGTTGAAATTGGCTGATTTTGCTTTAGCTAGGATTGCTCTAACACTAGTCTCTCCATAGGAGTTGACTAGGACTTGAGAATCAAGCTAATTAGTCCACTTGACTTAACTATGTGGGATTAAAATCCAATTCTCATCACATCTGATAAGGATAACAAGGACAGGATTTCCGGTTCTCATACCTTGCCAAGAGTTTATTTTACAGTTATTTATTTATTTTTATTGCTCGAAAATATACCTATGCGCATTGCCCAAACTTCCAAAACCCCCAATTTACAATCTTCATAACCAATAATAAGAAGATACTTCCCTGCAATTCCTTGAGAAGACGACCCGAGGTTTGAATACTCGGTTATCAATTTCAAAGGGGTTTGTTACTTGTGACAACCAAAAAGTTTGTACGAAGGGATTTTTGACAGTTTAGAGACTATATCTACAACGCGATTGTTTTTATGACATTCTTTACTGGCAAAAATCCCGACGTCAGGGGCGCAGCTGGGTGGCCGGCGGTGGGGCGGTGGTCGCGGAGGCAGTGGTGGAGAGGGGAGGAGAGAGGAAGAAGGGAGAAGAAGGGAGGGGAGGGGGTTGCGGCGGCGGCGTCCGGGTTGCGATGGCGTCTGGGTGGTCGGCGGTGGTGGCTGGGTGGTGCTGGGTGGTGGTTGGAGGGAGAGAGAGCAGAGAGGGAGAAGAGGGTTGGGGGTGGGGGGCTCGCAACTGATAGGGTTCGCGGGCTGGGGGGTTATATTTTCGAATCCACGCGGCCGCGTGGGGCACGCGGTCGCGTGGTTGGGGTGAAAATGGAAGTGACGCGATCGCGTGGAGTGCGCGATCGCATGAGAGGGGGAAAAGAAGGGTGACGCGATTGCGTGGGTCGCGCGATCGCGTCACTGGAATTTGTGCTAAATGCACGACTCCAGCGCCGTTTTAGCGCAACTCTCTGTCTCCTTTTGGGGTGATGTGCAATCCATGCGACGCGATCGCATCGCTCACGCGGTCGCGTTGGATTGGTATTGTGCAAGGGACGCGATCGCATGGGGCATGCGATCGCGTGGGTCAATTTGTGCGAAACGCACAAAGGCCGCACGATTCCAGCCTAACTTTCTGTTCATTGGATCCTTACGCCGATATATATATCACGCGGCCGCATGGGTCACGCAGTCACGCGGGTGGTGTTTTTCGCGATATGGCGCGATCGCATGGGGCATGCGGTCGCGTCGTGCACCCTTTTTTTTTTTATATGCATGAAAAATGCAGAATGCAATGATTAACATGAATGCTATGCATGATTCCAGGTTTAATAAATTAAAATGAAAAAGGCAAAATGAAAGCAATTAAAAAAAATAAATTGAAAAAGAAGCGACCATACCATGGTGGGTTGTCTCCCACCTAGCACTTTTAGTTAAAGTCCTTAAGTTGGACATTGGAGGAGTATCCTGTTATGGTGGCTTATTTTTAAATTCGTCCAAAAATCTCCACCGGTGCTTGGAATGCCAATAGCCTCCGGGGTCCCAAACCAAGCACGCAAAGCTTCTGAACAGCTTTAAATATATTTTTAGGCTCCCGGGATGACAAATGTCAGAATAAACTCCAGGATTCCAAGCCTTGCTTTTAAATTCGCCTCCGTCTTGATCTACATGTCTCCATTCGGGCGGGTTAAAAAGTAGAATCTCATCTTGGTGACCAAACATTTTCCGTGATCTATGTGATTGAGCATGATACCAATCCGTGTACTTCGAAGTGAAGCATGGAACCTTATTGAACCTTGTGCACCAGCTCTGAGTACGAGCCATTTTCCTCTTACTCTTAAAGCCACAGAGAGTTCTAAGCTGGCCATCTGTTTCAAGCAAACCATATTCAAGTGAATAAGTAAAGTTATAAGTTAATGATTGTACCCACTTGAAGCTTGTATTAGGTGGTAATGGCCTTGGGATAGGTGTTTTTGATGGTTCTGCAAGTTCTGTTTCCTTGTGCTCTTCTGTGAATTCCTCCACTTCTTTGCAAAGATCTTCAATTGTATCTATGTCCTGGTCAAAGTCTTCTGTGTCTTCCTCATCACTTGAGTCATAGATTGAAGGTTGAGAGAAATCTACCTCTGCACCATCTTCATATTCACTTGGGGAAGATTCTTCTATCTCAGAGAATTCACTTGCGGATGCAAGTTCATCACCAAGAGAGCTAGACTTGTGAGCATTATCATCAAGGGAAATTGCTTCTTGGATTATTCCGTCTGATTATTCATAAACGACTTGCCTTGGAGATTATACAGTATCCTCCTTAGCATCAACTGTAGCATCCTGGACGGAGTTTTCCTTAATTCTGGATTCCCATGGAAGTTCAGCATCTCCTAGGTCTTCAACCAACTCTTCTTCTTGAACAAAGACAGCTTCTTCTAATTGTTCCAGTACAAATTCATGCTCTGTCTTGTCCACTGGAGTTTTTGGCACTTCCTTCATGCTCTGCTCTTCATTGGGCTGTCCACATGGAGCTGTGGTTGATCCTTGTATATTTGTGCGCCAAGAAGCCCATTGAATCATCGCTTGCTCCAGTTGTTTGATGGTTGTTTGAAATTTAATTACTGTTTCCCTTAGGCGATCTTCTGCTTCTCGGGATGCTGGACTTGGACATGCTACAAAGGAAAGTGGTGGTGATTGGGAGCGATTGGATTGGTATTGGGGTAAGGATGGATCATATGGTGGCGAATGGTGAAGAGAAGCTTGTGAGTGTGGTGGTTCAAGGTTATGTTGAAAGGGTGGTTTATATGTACGGGGTGGGGCTTGTTGGTAGTTACAAAGTTGTCCACCATGTCTTTCAGCTGTGTATGCATTGTGGAATGGTCTTTGTCCAGGATATCTCGGAGGGTGTTGCTGCCAAAAGGGTTGATTAGATCCTCTTGGTTCTATCCATCCTTGATTGGTCTGACCTTGATGCACATTCCTGCTGTAACTTCTATTTCCTTTAACAACATTAGAACCAAACTCAAAGCGAGAGGGTTGAGAATTCATAGCAGCAAATAAAGATAAAAAGGAAAAACAAAAATAAATAGACAAGCAAAAGAAAAAAAATATTTACAATAACCAATAATAAGGCACATGTTAGCAGTTCCCCGGCAACGGCGCCATTTTGACGAGAGGATTTTTACCAGTAAAGAGATTCATAGAAACAGTCGTGTTGTAGATATAGTCTCGAAACCGACAAAAATCCCTTCATAAAAACGTTTTGGGTGTCACAAGTAACAAACCCCTTTAGAAATTGTTAACCGATTATTCAAACCTCGGGTCGTCTTCTCAAGGAACTGCGAGGAAGTATGTTCTTACTATTGGCTATAAAGGTTGTAATCGGGGTTTAGAAGATGAGAATCAAGTAATTTAAATGACAAGTAAAGTAAATGGCAATTAAAATAAATAAATACTATAAAGCAGACTTTTGGCAAGGTAAGAGAAGTTGGAGGTCCAACGTAGTTATCTCTCTCAACTATAATGAAAGTTGAATCTAAACTCCACTTGATCAACCTGTACTAGGGCAAGGGAAAGTCAATGGACTAATTAAATTGACCTTTGAATCCTATTTATTTCCTAAGAAAAGGTTGGGATTGCTTAAGTTCAGCTCAATTAGCAAGATAACGATTATCAATTATGTTGAGTTTAATAACTGTTGAGTTACTAAATTCTTAACCAGAACCAAAAGGGGAAAAAGTAAAATTGCTGGAATAATAAAAATATCCTTAGATGGGAAGTGATGGTAACTTAAATCGAAGAGAACAATCATGAACTAAAAATACCTCAATTATCATTAATTCAAATAACAGTCTGTAACATGGAAGAATTCTTAAATCAAATTATAATAATCAATTCAAATGTTGGAATAAATGAATAGAAGTAAAACTAAAATCAAAGAACATTAAACCTGGGATCCAGAGTTACTCTTAAAACAAGAAGAAATCCTAAATCCTAAAAGAGAGAGAGAGAAGATCTCCCTCTCAACTAAATCTAAATCATTGAAAGGTAAAATATGCGAGCTCCCTTGAATGGGTGCATTCCCACACTTTATAACCTCTGGTCTATGCTGTCTGTACTTGGATTTGGGCCAAAAAGGGCTTCAGAATTCGCTGGGGGCGTATTCTGTAAATTCTGATACGAGGCCTCTGTCACGCGGTCGCATCATTTGGAGCCTTTCCTTGCCACGCGGTCGCGTCAGTCATGCGATCGCGTCATATGCATTCTGCTTAAGGCGCGCGGTTGCGTCAGTCATGCGGCCGCGTCGCTGCTGATTCGTGCTTGGCACGCGATCGCGTCGTCCATGCGATCGTGTGGATACCAGTTTCCTTAAAGCTCTGTTTTGCTTTCTCCTTCCATTTTAGTATGTTTTCTTTTCCATCCTTTAAGTCATTCTGCCTTAGAAAATCTGAAACTACTCAACACACTAATCACGATAACGAATGGAAATAAAGGTAATTAAATTAATTAATTTTAAAGCTTAGGAAACATGCTTTTCACAATATGACATAATAAGGAAGGAAAAGTGAAACCATACAATTAATGTGAATAAGTAGGTGAAGGATTGTATAAATCACTCAAATTAAGCACAAAAGAACTCATGAAATATGGGTTTATCAATGGCAGCGTCTTGATTCTGTATGTTGGATCGCATTTCCTCACGGAACACCTTACTATCTTGGATAGTCTTTCTTTCGATGATGGAGAGTTGAGATTGGAGGGATGAGAAGGGCCATTTTGGCTTTGGTATGGATGTTGAGATGTGTTGTTAGGTGAGTGCTGATATGATCTCTGTGTGGGATGTTGGTGAGCTGCATTATTGTTGGGGTTGTGGCATCTCTGATCTTGGCCTTGGTCTTGTTGATTTCCCCACCCAAAGTTTGGGTGGTTCCTCCACCCAGGATTATACGTTTTGGAGTATGGGTCATGGTTCTGCCTAGGTGAATTTCCAATGTAGTTGGCTTGCTCCTGACTACCCTCTGCTTCTTCATTCACTCCTTCTTGAGTTGCTGCTGAAGTGGTGATTGCTGCTACTTGATTCCTCTCTATCTTCTTGGTGAGGTCAGCCAATTGCTTGGTAATCATCTTATTTTGAGCTAGCAGTGCATCCACATTGTTTAGCTCCATCACTCCTCTAATGTTGCCTCTTTCAGAAGCATAGAAGTAGTCATTCTCAGCTACAGTCTCAATGACATCTATGGCTTCTTCAATGGTCTTCTTCTTGTTCAGAGATCCCTCGGATGAGTGCTCTACTACCTTCTTTGATTCATAAGAAAGACCTTCATAGAAAATGTGCAGCTGCACCCATTCATTGAACATATCTGGCGGGCATCTTCTTGTCAAGTCTTTGAATCTCTCCCATGCTTCATATAGAGTCTCACCATCTTGCTGCCTGAATTTGAACCTCATCTCTCAACCTTTTGATTCTTTGAGGAGGATAGAATCTCGCCAAGAATTTGTTTACCACATCTTCCCAGGTTGTTAAGCTCTCTTTCGGGAAAGATTCCAGCCATTTAGATACCTTGTCCTTGAGTGAGAAGGGGAATAGAAGTAGTCTGTAGGTGTCAGGATGAACACCATTAGACTTCACAGTGTCACATATCCTCAGGAAGGTGGTTAGATGTTGATTGGGATCTTCTTGAACACTTCCTCCGAATGAACAATTATTCTGAACAAGGGTGATGAGCTGTGGCTTTAGTTCAAAGTTGTTGGCATGTATGGTTGGTTTTTGGATGCTACTTCCACAGTTTCCTGGGTTTGGATTGATGTAGGATCCTAGAACTCTTATTTCTTGCCCAGCATGATGCGCTGGACCTTCTCTGCCATGGTTGTGAGCCTCTTCTTCATGATGTTTCTCCATATTCTCATCCATGTCTAGTTCAAAATACTATTCCTCTTCCTCAGCACTAACTACTCTCTTCCCTCTTGCTTCCCTCCTTAATCTAAGGAATGTCCTCTCAGGTTCAGAATCAAAGGAAGTTGAAGCCCCGCTTCTTCTACCTGTCATACAACCAACAAGGCAAAAGCAAGAAGGGTAGATGCAGACAGTATTTTCTGCAGAAATGCTGTTAGTGTGAGTGATAGAATATATCAAACAGTTAGTGGGTCAGTGGAACAAATAGTAAAAAAATGATATGCAGATAGCACCACAAATGGGTGAGAGGTAAAGGGAAGGAAATAACTAAAACTGAATGAAAATTACTCAGATGGAATTAAATCAAACAAAAGAAAAGTGCTCAATCTTGTTATCCACCAATTTAATCATTGTTGATACAAAATTAATCCCCGGCAATGGCGCCATAAACTTGATGCACGGAAACTTGTCTCTCAACAGATTTCCCTCAGCAAGTATACCGAATTGTCGTCAAGTAAAAACTCACAATAGAGTGAGGTCGAATCCCACAGGGATTGATTGGTCAAGAAACTTTAATTGGAGGAATGTTCTAGCTGAGCTAAGCAGAATTTGATATGAGAATTGTAGGAAATTAAATGGCGGGAAAGTAAATGGCAGAAAATGTAAATGCTGGAAATAAAGAGCTGAATATAAATGACGGAAAGTAAATTGCAGAATCTTAAATGGGGAATGGGGAATTTAGCATGAAAGTAAATGGCAGAAACTAAAGAGAATGGGTAAATCAGAAATGGGGAATTCATTGGGCTTAGGAGATGTTGCATTCTCCGGATCAAGTTCATTCTCATCTCTTCCTCAATCAATGCATTCATTGATCTCCTTGGCAATATTAAGTGATTGAATTCCAATTCCTTGGTAACTCAATCTCTCAAATCTTGATCAATAGCCAATTCCTTGGTCTAATAGCATGATCTCTTCATTCCTCTTCCAAGGTTCAGAAGAGATCTAAGTATGAATAGTTTCTTTTCCAATACAACTATCCAATTGGATGAAGATTGAAAGCTTTCAAGTAAAATCAAGAGAAAAGAAAGAAGAAGAATAATGAAAACTATTATTGATCCATCAAATTATAACAGAGCTCTCTAACCTAATGAAAGGGGTTTAATTGTTCATGGCTCTGGGAATGGAAAGCAAAGATGGAGAGTACATTCTGAAGTAAAACTAGAAGTTGCAGAGAAAGTAAAATTATACAGAGAGTAGTCCTCTCAATCCAAAAGCTCTTCTCTAGTTCAAAACTACCCCTATATATACTACTCTTCTGATTTTCCAGTTGGCTCTTCAAGTCTTGGATATGGGCCTTTGGATCTTGAGTTGAAGCAGTTTGGAATCTTCAGTGAGCTCAGCTTTACTTGCAGAGAAAGTGTGAACTAGGCATGGACTTTGGCTAGGACGTTAGTGGCGTTAACGTTAAGTGAAAATATGGGTTCGAGAATGTTAGTGACAATCACCTTTTGCACTAACGTTCCTAGCCCAAGATGAGTTACGTTAACTTCAACGTTAGTGGCACTAACGTTGCCTCTTGATCCATCGCGAGCGTTATTGGCGTTTACCTTTGCCAATAACGTTGCTCTTGGCCCCTTCTTCCCTACGTTAGAGTTCACGTTAGTGTAGCTAACGTGACTCTTAACGTGGGTATACCTCAACTTCGAGAGCGTTAGTGACACTTACCTTTGTCACTAACGCTCCAAACACCCTTCTTCCCAAGTTAGAGTTCACGTTACTTAGGTTAACGTGACTTCTAACGTGGTAGTGATAGCCATCTCCAACGTTAGTGACAAAAGTGAGTGTCAATAACGTTGGCTCATCATTCCTTTCCTCCACGTTAGCTTCCACGTTAATGCAATTAACGTGGCATCTAACGTGGCTAATAGAGGCTTAGTCCAACGTTAGTGACAAAGGTGAGTGTCACTAATGTTGGCTCTTCATTGCTTCTCCCATGTTAGAGTTCACGTTAATGTAGTTAGCGTGACTTTTAACGTGGCTAAGTGTGCCCCTCTCCCTGACGTTAGTGGCATTCACTTTTACCACTAACGTTGGAGCTTTACTTTTCTTCCACGTTAGCTTCCATGTTAACGTAGTTAACGTGGGCTATGATGGTTCGCGAAAGCATTATTGGTGTTCACTTTTCTCGTTAACGTTGTAAGCTAGCCTCCTTTCCTTGTTAATGGTCATATTAGTTGGACTAACATGGCTATTAACGTGGCATCTTCCTTGCTTCCTTTGTCCTGAAATCAAGCAAATAAAGTGCATCAAAGCTAGGTTCTAACCCATGAGATCATGCATCATTCAATTCATGCATAATTCTCATGAAATCATATAAAATTCACAATGTTTGCTTGAATCAAGATGTAAATGACTATTTACCCAAAACTTGCTTATTTCCTAAGAAAGTGCATGAAACTACCCTAAAACCATAAAGAAAAGGTCAGTGAAACTGGCCAAAATGCCCTAGCATCACAAGGCTTGTCATCTGCCCGTGGAACTGGAGCACAAGGTCTACTAGGCAACTAGATTCCTAAACTTTGATGCTAAATTAGCTGGAGAAAAAAGATTGCTCCAGCTGAATGAGCTAGAGGAATTCAGACTCACTGCTTTCGAAAATGCCAAGCTTTACAAAGAGAAAGCAAAAAGGTGACATGACAGAAAGCTGTCATCTAGAGTCTTTGAACCAGGACAGAAGGTTCTGCTGTTTAACTCTAGGATCAGGCTATTCCCCGGGAAACTGAAATCCCGGTGGAAGGGACCATATGTGATTACAAGTGTGTCACCATATGGCTATGTGGAGCTTCAAGACATTGATTCTAATAAGAGGTTCATTGTTAATGGACAGAGAATTGAGCGTTATCTTGAAGGCAATGTTGAGAAAGAGTGCTCAAAGCTGAGGCTAGATTAAAAGCTCAGCAAGGTCCAACTAAAGACAATAAAGAAGCGCTTGCTGGGAGGCAACCCAGCCATTAGCAAAGCCTATTTTTTTTTATTTCAATAATAATTATACAAGTTTAATATAAAGAATC
This sequence comes from Arachis ipaensis, assembly GCF_059453495.1. Taxonomy (NCBI): domain Eukaryota; kingdom Viridiplantae; phylum Streptophyta; class Magnoliopsida; order Fabales; family Fabaceae; genus Arachis; species Arachis ipaensis. The sequence goes on from NC_142443.1 coordinate 89,322,277, forward strand.
TTCAAGGTAAAGAATCAATTGCATAATTTCACAAGGTTACAGAAGGATTCAGAGTACAAAACAGGAAGAAGGAGCTCACTGGCAAGAAAACGCCAGTAAGAGGTATATTTGGGCGTTAAACGCCCAAAAGAAGCATCTACTGGCGTTTAACGCCAGTAATAATACCTTTATGGGTGTTAAACGCCAGAATAGGAGCCATTCTAGGCATTTAACGCCACACTTACAGCATCCTGGGAGTTCAGAAAAACGCCCAATGACGAAAGATTTCTGGCGTTTAACGCCAGCCAGAAGCAACAGCTGGGCGTTAAACGCCCAAAAGAGGCTACAGAAGGGCGTTAAATGCCCAAAACAAGCAGCAGTTGGGCGTTTAACGCCAGGATTGTGGAGGGGAGGAAGTTTTTGTTCCCAACTTGATTTTTTTCAAATTTTCATATTTCCATCCATACTTTCTTGCATAAACATGTTCCCATACTTTCATTTTTCAATCTCTTTTCCAAAAATATTAAAAATATCTTAATCCTAAAATTAAATTTTCCTCAATTCTTCTTCAACTTCTTTTCAAATCCTTTTCAAAACAAATCTATCTTTTTCAAATTTTTTTCAACGCAATTGAGAGCGCGCCAATTGGGTTTCTGTAGCTCCAAAAAATCCACTTCGAGTGCAGGGAGGTCAGAATCCAACAGCATCTGCAGTCCTTCTTCAGCCTCTGAATCAGATTTTTGCTCAAGTCCCTCAATTTCAGCCAGAAATTACCTGAAATCATAGAAAAACACACAAACTCATAGTAAAGTCCAGAAATGTGATTTTATTTAAAAATTAATAAAAATATACTAAAAACTAACTAAATCATACTAAAAACTATGTAAAAACAATGCCAAAAAGCGTATAAATTATCCGCTCATCACAACACCATCAACGGCGCCAAAACTTGGTGCGCACGTTCATAATCTTAATTCTTTTTCACAACTTCGCACAACAAACCAGCAAGTGCACTGGGTCGTCCAAGTAATAAACCTTACTTGAGTAAGGATCGATCCCACGGAGATTGTCGGCTTGAAGCAAGCTATGGTCACCTTGTAAATCTCAGTTAGGCGGATTCAAATGGTTATGGAGATTTGATAATTAAAATATAATTAAAATATAAAATAGGATAGAAATACTTATGTAATTCATTGGTGAGAAATTCAGATAAGCGTATGGAGTTGCTTTTGTTCCTTCTGAACCTCTGCTTTCCTATTGCTTTCATCCAATCATTCATACTCCTTTCCATGGCTAGCTGTATGTTGGGCATCACTGTTGTCAATGGCTACATCCCGTCCTCTCAGTGAAAATTGTCCAAATACACTGTCACCGCACGGCTAATCATCTGTCGGTTCTCGATCATGTTGTGATAGGATCCATTGATCCTTTTGTGTCTGTCAGTACACCCAGCACTTGCGAGTTTGAAGCTCGTCACAGTCATCTCTTCCTAGATCCTACTCGAAATACCACAGACAAGGTTTAGACTTTCCGAATCTCAGGAATGGCCGCCAATAATTCTAGCTTATACCACGAAGACTCCGATTTTTCGGAATGGAGGCTAAGAGATACGCATTCAAGCTTGTTTTCATGTAGAATGGAAGTGGTTGTCAGGCACGCGTTCATAGGTGAGAATGGTGATGAGTGTCACATAATCATCACATTTATCATGTTCTTGGGTGCTATTGAATATCTTAGAATAAGAATAAGCTTGAGTTGAATAGAAAAACAATAGTACTTTACATTAATTCATGAGGAACAGCAGAGCTCCATACCTTAATCTATGGTGTGTAGAAACTTCACCGTTGAAAATACATAAGAACAAGGTCTAGACATGGCTGAATGGACAGCCTCCCCAAACATGATCTCTGAACATAAAATATCCAAAAGATTTAAATACCATAGTAAAAGTTCCTATTTATACTAAACAAATTACTAAGGTTTATAGAGAATAAGTAAATGATGCAGAAATCCACTTCTGGGCCCACTTGATGTGTGCTTGGGCTGAGCATTGAAGCTTTCACGTGTAGAGGTCTTCTGTCGAGTTAAACGCCAGTTTGTAACTTGTTTCTGGCGTTTAACTCTGCTTTGCAACTTGTTTCTGGCATTTAACGCCAGAATAGGGCAGAAAGCTGGTGTTAAACGCCAGTTTGCGTCATCTAAACTCGGGCAAAGTATGGACTATTATATATTGCCGGAAATCCCTGGATGTCTACTTTCCAACGCAATTGAGAGCGCGCCAATTGGGTTTTTGTAGCTCCAAAAAATCTACTTCGAGTGCAGGGAGGTCAGAATCCAACAGCATCTGCAGTCCTTCTTCAGCCTCTGAATCAGATTTTTTCTCAAGTCCCTCAATTTCAGTCAGAAAGTACCTGAAATCACAGAGAAACACACAAACTCATAGTAAAGTCCAAAAATCTGATTTTTATTTAAAAACTAATAAAAATATACTAAAAACTAACTAAATCATACTAAAAACTATGTAAAAACAATGCCAAAAAGCGTATAAATTATCCACTCATCAGACTTCCTTTGGGGAGGTGCTCTGTAAGACTGGTTCTGGTTTTGTTGTCTGTTGTTGTTGTTGTTGTTGTTCCACCTCTAATTTCCATTTTTGTCTCTGCCTCCTCTGTTGTAGTTGTCCCTCCATCCCTGGTTGGAATTATCTCTCCATCCATGATTAGAGTTGTCTTGCCAACCTTGACTGTAGTTTCCACCTTGGTTGTAATTTCCGACTTGTTGATAGTATCCTTGATTCGGGCATTCTTAGAAATTATGAGTAGCTGCCAAGGTGTTGTCTTCTTGTTGGAGCTACGGACACTCATCAGTGTAATGAGTATAATCGGCACATATTCCGCATACTCTTTGAGGAACCAACTGTTGACTCTGTTGTGATGGGAGAGGCTGAGGTTGTTATTGATTCAGATGTATCTGCTTCAGTAGGTTGGTCATCTCACACAGAGTTTGTGTGAGATCAGTTGCCATGCTTCATCCGCGGTCTTGTACTTTTTTAGTGAACCATTACTCGCACCATCCAATGTAGTCTTATCCTGAGGCTTCATGCCTTGTGTGAAGTAGCTGATCAACACCAACCTATCAATCATCTGGTGGGGGCATGCATCCAGAAGATTCCTGAAGCGCTCCCAATACTCATAAAGAGTCTCTGATTTGCCTTGAATAATGCAGGAAATTTCTTTCCTTAGTCTATCAGTAACTTCAGCTGGAAAGCATTTTTCCAAGAATTCTCGCCTGAGCATATCCCAGTTAGTAACAACTGCTTCAGGTTGAGTGTAGTACCACTCCCTCGCCATTCCCTCAAGAGAAAACGGGAAGGCGGTTAGCAGAATAGAAGTCTCATCTGCACCATGATGCCTAACAGTAGAACAGGCTGTCTAAAAATCACTGAGGTGCTTGATAGGCTCCTGAGCAGGTAATCCATGAAACTTAGGCATTAAGTTGATTAGCGCAGTCTTCAGTTCAAAATCTGCAGCCAGATTTGAGTGACGCACTTGATACGATTGCAGTGTAAAGTCTGGAGCTCCTGCTTTCTGGAGAGTAATCCTCCTGCGCTCTGCCATATTAACTGCACGTAAATCAACAGAATCAGTAGTAGAGGAACTTGTTTCTTCCTCGAATGCCGCTTCAGATTCGCCTTCAGAAGAGACTGGTGAACTAGTAGGAACCACTTGACCACCCTCAGAGGCTAACCGACGCCGATTTTGCCTAATACGTGAAATAGTTCTTTCAATTTCAGGATCAAACGCGGCTAAGCTCGGGTCAGGCAGTGAACGCGTCATTCAATGAAAGAAACATACAGCTCATGGTAATAAAATAAAATAAAATATGCAAAAATAAAAAATATGTACACCAACTAATAATTTAGCACGCTATTGTAACTCCCTGATAAACCCCGATTTTGTGGTTTATCTTATGCTTATTTTGGGGGATTTTATCACATTTTCTCACCTTTATTCAATGAAATAGCATGGTTTTGCAATTCTCCCTTGATTTGGGCTTAAATGTGAAAACATACATTTTAGGCCTTGATTTTGCCAATTTTAACTCACTTTAATTCCATTCGATGCCTTGATGTGTTTGTTGAGTGATTTCAAGTTCATAAGGCAAGCATTGGATGGAAGAAGTGAGGAGGAAAGCATGCAAGTGGGAGAACTCATGAAGAAATGAATGAACCGTAAAGCTGTCAAGCCTGACCTCTTTGCACTCAAACAACCATAACTTGAGCTACAGATGTCCAAATGAGGCTGTTCTAGTTGCGTTGGAAAGCTAACATCCGGGGCTTCGAAATGATATAAAATTTGCCATATGTTACTTCGCGTTCAGGGGCGCGCACGCGCCATGTACGTGAGCACGCTGATTCTGCCGTGGGTCCACTTTAATGAAATCGCCCCCAGCAATTTTGCAGCTCATTTTGGGCCCAATCCAACCCATTTCTGATGCTATTTCATGCAGAATTCAAGCTTGGGCAAAGAGAGTAGCAATTGTTTGGTAGTATAGCATCATGTAGGTTAGTTTCTAGAGAGAGAAGCTCCCTCTTCTCTCTAGAATTAGGTTAGGTTAATCTCTCTTAGATTTAGGTTCAATTACATGTTTTCATCTTATTTCTTTTATGAATTCTTGCTTCTACTCTTTCATTCTCTTGATTTGTAATGTTAATTTCCTTTTTTGCTCTCTTTTATGTTCATGGATGCTTATGTTGGATTTAGATCTCTTTTAATGAAATTTAATGTTTCATGTTCTTTTAATTGTTGATTTAAGTTGTGAATTTACTTTCCCTGCAATTTGTAGTTGGTAGACTTATTATTCTTGCACTTTTATTATGCTTTCCTTTATTACCCACCAAGTGTTTGACAAAATGCTTGGTTGGGCTTTAGAGTAGATTTTGAGCATTCTTGGCTTGGAAAGAGTAATTGGGCAATCTTGAGTCATGAAAACCCAACTCATATTGGTGATCTAGAGTTGTTAGCTAATATTGTTTTCATTGACGCTAATCTTTTGCTAATTAAATTGTTGAGTTGATTAGGACTTTTGGATTGAGATTAGCTAGTCTTATTAGACTTTCTCCGAGTATGAGGATAACATGATACCTTCCTCAATCGTCGGAGATGACGTAATGAGATAAATTCTTGTTTATAATTGTGGTATGATTGATTAATCTTGTTTGACTTTCTCCCTATTTGTTGGAGTTGACTAAATAAGATGAATTAATCATTGTATGACTAGGATAGAAAGCCTATGATCTCAACCGTGCCATGAATGTCTCTCTTTATTACTTGCTTTCTTTAATTGCTCTCTTTACTTTTCTTACCATTTATTTTATTGTCCTCTTATCAACAAACCACCCCCCCCTTTATCTTCATAGCCAATAATTGAGCACTTCATTGCAATTCCTCGTGAGACGACCCAGAGTTTAAATACTTCGATTATTTTTCATTGGGGTTTGTTACTTGTGACAACTCAAATTTTTGATTGAGAGGATTCTTTGTTGGTGTAGAACTATACTTGCAACGAGAATTCATTCATTTGGTGTAAAATTCTATACCGACACGACAAAATCTCGCTCATCAAAATGGTGTCGTTACCGGGGAGTTGCAATGGTGTTATGTTATTGGCTATTGTATATATGTTAATATGCGTCTTTGCTACTTTTTGCTTGTTTTAGGAGTTAGTTTTTATTAGTTCTTATTAGTATTTGCTTTATTTTCTCTTGCTACTATGAATTCTCATCACTTTGGCTATGAGTTTGGTTTAAATTATGTTGTAGGAAATGGGAGCTACAATGAGGATGTGCATCAAGGATGGAACAATCAAAGATGGGAGGAGCCTCAAGCGATTGATCAACCTTCTTGGCAACCACAACCTCCGGATTCTTATGGGTATAACTCTCATGCTAATGCATATCAATCTAATGGATGTGGTGACCCTTATTGTGATTGTCAACAACCACCACCATATGCCTATGAATCACCCTCTTAACATGACTTTGAACCACCTTACTCACAAGCCCCCTACCACCAAACACCCACGTATGACCCCAACCTTTATCCACCCTACCAACCACCTTATGAGCCATATGAACCATACATAGGACCACCACAGTCCCAACACAACTACTACCAAGAACCACCTCCATATACACCATCTCCATACCCTTACCAAAATGAACCACCTTCCAACTATAATGCCTTCCCCTTAAACAATGAACCTTCTCTTCCACCATCACCTCCCGATGAAGCCCCCATGCAGGAATTGAGAGATCTTGAATCTCATATCTTAAGGCGACAAGAGGAGGATGAAAAGAAGTTTAAAGAGCTAGGAGCCAAGATGGTTATCCTAGTGGAAGCCGTTAGCTATATGGCCTCCTCCCGACTAAGCCTAAGCAACTAAGGCACTCCCATTGACGAATGTGGAGAAGCAATTAAGGAGCCTAGTGAGGGAGTGAGTTTAGAGCTTCAAGGTGAAGAAGAGGAGTTGAAGCAAGGAGTGCAACAAGAGGAGGAAGTTAAGATAATTGAGCCGGAAGAAGTGGTTGAAGCCTTTGAAGAGGTTAACCAAGAGATGGATTCAATCATTGAAGAATTCTTATGGACAATCGAATCCTCTCCAATTGGGCTTGAAATTGAAGTCAAAGAAGGAGATGCACAACCTTTCATGCCCTTGGTGAGCAATGAAGAAGAAATTGAATTAGAAGTGATCCACCAAGAGGAAGAGGTTGAAGTTGAGGAAAGTTGTGAAGAGGTGGAAATAATCAAAGAAGAGCACAAGGGAGTGGAACTTGCAAGACCATTGGAGACATCCCTTCCTAAGTCACCATCCAATACAACATTCAAGTGGGTAAAATTTCTATCCCTATGCTTCACTTTCCCACTTGAATATGGTTTGATTGAAAATGATGGTCAACTTAGAGCTCTTTGTGTTGTTAAGAGTAAGAGAGAGTTCTGTAGTGGTTGGAAGCATCACTCTAAGTTCATGGTGGTTGCTTGCTCAAAGTTTGATTGCAAGGTTTGGTGTGGAGCTAAATTGTATGGGTCTAGGAAGTTGTTTGGAGGCTTCTTTGAGAATTCCAAGGCTAAACCACCCAATTGGAATCATGATGATCAATATGAAGATGGTTGTCAAAACAAAGTGTGGGATCCCGGATCGCACAAGGAGAATCAAATTTGGGAGCTCATGGTTTGTGAAGAACTCCATCAAAACTTGAAGATATTAAAATTGAAGAATGGAGCTTATTGGAGACTCAAGCATTGGTGGATGTTCCAAGATGGTTACAAGCACAAGCCACCTTAAGAGGAGCTCCCCATAAGTCCAACTTAAGGACAATAAACAAAGTGCTAGGTGGGAGACAACCCAGCATGGTAAATTCTTTTCATTTTTCCCTTTTATACGTATTTGTAATTAGTTTAATTTCATGTCTTGTTTGATTAGTTGAGTTTAATTAGGAGTCTAGTAGGTTAAATAAGGTTTTGTGGTGTTTTGGTAGTTGTTCGGAGGTTTGGAATGCTTGGATTGGTGCAAGAACTTGGAAAAATTTTGAAAAACAGAGCACCAACCCGCGCGTGCGTGCACCTGGCGCGTACGTGCGCCTCAAGTATTTTCGACCATCCACGCGGACGCGCCGTGTACGCGTACACGTGGATTAAGTTTTTCCACCCCTCCATACATTCACCCGAGATTTGTGCCTGAAGTGTGCCAACTTTGTGCCCTAGGGCACGCGAACGCGTACCTTGCACGTCCGCGTTGACTCTCTACTTCGCCATGCACGCGCACGCGCACTTCACGCGTACGCGTCGCTTCGATTTTCATCAATCCACGCTTACGCGCACATGATGCGCACGCGTGGATTGCCCTGTTTCACTCACCTTCTTTTCTTCTCCTCTTTCCATTTCTTTCATTCTTCTCTTCTCTTTCCACCCTTCAATCATCATCCAACACTACCAAATATCATGTAACACCATTTCTTTTAGTTAGTTAGTTTGTTTAAATTTTTGTTTTCCATTATAAGTGTTGGATTACTAATCTTGTTTACTGTTTACTGCTGCTTATTACTAATGGGATGTTAGTTTAACATCATTGTCCTTATTGTCATTGTTGGATTCCTTTGTTGAGGTTGAAATTTATTACTCGGTTTGGAATTTTTCATGTTTAACACTTTTAAATACCAAGTACTTGTTACATTGCCTTCATGCATCTTACCTCTTTGAATTGCATGTTTTGGGCACCATGCATTCATCATCTATTGTTAGGCAATTGTATATTATCATTGATTTTTTTTAGGTGATGCTTGTTTATGGTTTATCCTTATTCACGTCACTTATTTCATGCATTGAGATTGTGGAATTGTGAGATTGGATCGAAAGCTTACCTAGTCACATATTTTTGAGCTTTGTGAAGCTTTGTGGGCCATGCTTGCTATGTGATTGATTTTTATATCCCTTTTCCTAGGTTCCATAGAATCCATGTGTTCCACCTCTATGTCACTTAGGTGTTGTAACAACTTCAATATGTGTCGTTGATTATTGTGTGAGTTTCATATACCATTTTGTTCACTAAGTCTACCTACACATCAATCAATGACCATGCATTATCCAATTTCACAATTGCTTGATTTTTGCTTGAATGCTTTTATGCTTCTTCACTACTTGTTTGGTTGCCTTAACCTACAAGTCTTTTAAAGTATCTCAAGCACACTAGAATGAGTGAAGTACATGTTTTCTTTTGTGTAAATGTGACACAGCTTTTTATACTAGTATGTGTTCTAAACCGCGCGCAATTTTATAACCCACACACCTATTTTTCATCAATGTCACACCAATTCACCCACTCAATTCTAGTGATTTACCTCATTCCAACAATTCACGCTTCCTTGCTTTTGTATTTTCTCATCTTACGGTGTTTATTTTGTTTTTCATGATTGATGCACCATAAGCAAAAACAGAAGCGGAAGGAAGAACACGCAGCACCGGTTGACCTACCAGCTGAAGGTAGCAACTTGGAAAGTTGCCGTACCCCTTGCTCATCTTTGAGTGCACCGAGGACGGTGCAAACTTTTAAGTGTGGGGAGGTCGTCCGACCGCTCGGCATTTTTGGGTGACAAGTTTCTAATCCCAACACTTTTGCATTCCATTTTTAGGTCCTTTAGGATTTTTGGTTTCATTGCATATGTATATATTAAGCTTAGTCAAAATCATGATATTTTCCAAGAATTTTATCTATAGGGCACCCCTATTGATTGAAAAAAAATATTTTTTAGAACTTGCTTGAATTATATACTTTGTGGAACATGATTTTTGAGCTAAGAACACAAGCATGTGAGATTTGAGCCAAATTGTGTAGTTACATCATATTACCACTTATTTTCATTCTTGTGTGCATTATTCTCTTCCTATGATTGTAATATTTGATTTGTTTAATTCTATATGTCCATTATTTTGTGTATACATGCATTTATATGATTGAGGCCATTGTTCAAATAGCTCACTTACCTAAATAGCCTACCTTTTATCTTCCATTGATAACCAATTTGAGCCTATGCTTAACCCATTTGTTCTTAAGTGTAGCACATTACAAGCCTAAGTGAAAAACAATAAATATCCCTTAATTTGGATCTTTGATTAGCTTAGGCTAGAGAGAGTGTTTATCATTTGATTTGGAAAGTTGGGAACATGGGGTAAAGATAAAAGTGTGTTTGTTGAAAAATCTTGGGAATTGGGTACATACTCATGTATTAATCATGAGTAAACCATATGCATTGATGTTCTTGTATATATTTTAGTTGAAAAGAAAAAAAATAATAAAAACAAAAAAAATGAGAAAAACAAAAAGAAAAAAAATATATATATATATATAAGAAAAAAAAGAATTACAATAAAAAGGGGACAAAAATGCCCCAAAGTTCAAAGTTCAATAAAAGTCAATGCATATGGGTGGTGATCAAAAAGAGAATGCATGAGTGTGTGAAAAAGTGAATCATGGGTAGTTAGGTTGTGTATTAGAGTTGTATAGGTTGTTATAAATGTTTGGTGAGAGCTTAAGTTAATCAAAGATTCAAATCTCAAGCCCACTTGACCATATGCATCATACCTTGACCCTATCCCCATTACAACCTATGGGAAAGTCCTCATGATATTTGTATGCATGCATGAAATAATTGTTGATAGTTAGATGAAAAACAAATCTTGGAAAGCATGATTAGGGGAGAATTGAGTGAATCAACCCCATACACTTGAGCGACTAGAGCGGATACACATCCGGTGAGGGTTCGATTGCTCAATTACATGTTTCCACCCATGATCACCCCTTTTCTTGCAAGTTTGTAAAATCTTTTTAATAATTCAATTCAATTGTGGGTTGAGTGATTGCTATTTCCTTAGCCCTTGTGTTTGTATATGTATTCTTGGAAATTAATTTATTTTGACTAAGTGGATGCATTCATATAGATAGGTTGCATGTAGCTAGTTTGCATTGAATAAATATTCATACCCCTTTTCTTGTCCTTCTTTATTCTTAGCATGAGGACATGCTTAGTTTAAGTGTGGGGAGATTTGATAAACCCCGATTTTGTGGTTTATCTTGTCCTTATTTTGGGGGATTTTATCACATTTTCTCACATTTATTCAATGAAATAGCATCGTTTTGCAATTCTCCCTTGATTTGTGCTTGAATGTGAAAACATGCTTTTTAGGCCTTGATTTTGGCAATTTTAACTCACTTTAATTCCATTTTATGCCTTGATGTGTTTGTTGAGTGATTTCAGGTTCATAAGGCAAGCATTGGATGGAAGAAGTGAGGAGAAAAGCATGCAAGTGGGAAAACTCATGAAGAAATGAAGGAACCGTAAAGCTGTCAAGCCTGACCTCTTCGCACTCAAAAGACCATATCCTGAGCTACAGAAGTCCAAATGAGGCAGTTCTAGTTGCGTTGGAAAGCTAACATCTGGGGCTTCAAAATGATATAAAATTTACCATATGTTATTTCGCGCTTTGGGGTGCGCACGTGCCATGTACGCGAGCGCGCCGATTCTGCCGTGGGTCCACTTTAATGAAATTGCCCCCAGCGATTTTGCAGCTCATTTTGGGCCCAATCCAACCCATTTCTGATGCTATTTCATGCAGATATCAAGCTTGGGCAAAGAGAGGAGCAATTGTTTGGTAGTATAGCATCATATAGGTTAGTTTCTAGAGAGAGAAGCTCCCTCTTCTCTCTAGAATTAGGTTAGGTTAATCTCTCTTAGATTTAGGTTCAATTACATGTTTTCATCTTGTTTCTTTTATGAATTCTTGCTTCTACTCTTTCATTCTCTTGATTTGTAATGTTAATTTCCCTTTTTGCTCTCTTTTATGTTCATGGATGCTTATGTTGGATTTAGATCTCTTTTAATGAAATTTAATGTTTCATGTTCTTTTAATTGTTGATTTGAGTTGTGAATTTACTTTCCTTGCAATTTGTAGTTGGTAGATTTATTATTCTTGCACTTTTATTATGCTTTCCTTTATTACCCACCAAGTGTTTGACAAAATGCTTGGTTGGGCTTTAGAGTAGATTTTGAGCATTCTTGGCTTGGAAAGAATAATTGGGCAATCTTGAGTCATGAAAACCCAACTCATGTTGGTGATCTAGAGTTGTTAGCTAATATTGTTTTCATTGACGCTAATCTTTTGCTAATTAAATTAGTGAGTTGATTAGGACTTTTGGATTGAAATTAGCTAGTCTTATTAGACTTTCTCCGAGTATGAGGATAACATGATACCTTCCTCAATCGTCGGAGATGACGTAATGAGATAAATTCTTGTTTATAATTGTGGTATGATTGATTAATCTTGGTTGACTTTCTCCCTATTTGTTGGAGTTGACTAAATAAGATGAATTAATCATTGCATGACTAGGATAGAAAGCCTATGATCTCAACCTTGCCATGAATGTCTCTCTTTATTACTTACTTTCTTTAATTGCTCTCTTTACTTTTCTTGCCATTTATTTTCTTGTCCTCTTATCAACCAAACCCCCCCTTGATCTTTATAGCCAATAATTGAGCACTTCATTGCAATTTCTTGTGAGACGACCTGGAGTTTAAATAGTTAAGTTATTTTTCATTGGGGTTTGTTACTTGTGACAACTCAAATTTTTGATTGAGAGGATTCTTTGTTGGTGTAGAACTATACTTGCAACGAGAATTCATTCATTTTGTGTGAAATTCTATACCGACACGACAAAATCTCGCTCATCACTCCCCGGCAACGGCGCCAAAAATCGATGGAGGAAAAAATCAGCCAATTAAGAAAATAATATAAGAAATATGTTGCAAGTACAGTTTTTAACAGCAAAAATCTGCTTATAAATTTAGAAAGGGTTGTCACAAATTTTAGAATAAAATACTGGGAGTATGAACTCCAGTTCGTCTCCCAACCAGTTGACAAAAGAGTGCTATTTTATTAGTCAAGAGTTTTCTGAGAAATTTTGAGAGTTGGAGAATAGAAAAATAAAGGATTGTGAATTAAAACAATGTAAATTAAAAGAGATTTCTGTATTCAGAATAAAAAGCCTTGACCCGGGGAATGATTAATTGGAAGTTCTATCCTCATTGGATTCCTGATGCGTAAGCGTCCATTCGCGTGCGCGTCGCTTTCTGAGCGAGGCGTTCTTTGTTTGAACGCAACGTTACTCTGTACTGACCCTCTTTCTCTTCATTTTTTCACCTGTATTCAATCAAAACAGTAATCAAAGTCTCACCTAAATTAGAGAAGAGAAGGAAAAATTAAAAATCAGATTTGACTTAAAATTGCAATGAATTAAAGAAGAGAAGGAAAAATTAAAAATCAGATTTGACTTAAAATTGTGAAACCGAAAAGGAAAGATTGCAGAAGAAAAGTAAATAGGAAGGAAGGCTTAGATCAGATTCTCAATTCTTAAACTGAAAAGTAAAATTTGCAGAAGAATATAAGAACAGAAAGAATAATTGTAGAGCAAAGAAAACAGAAATGGAAACTCAGATCCGATCTACAATTCTCCAATTCTCAGAATAAGAAAAAAAATTTAAAAGAAGATCCAATACCCAAAATAGAGAAGAAATTTCCTAAGATCACTAGCTGAATGAAAACCGAAAGTAAACTAAAACTGAGATCTCAATTCTACCCAATTCCTCCAAATGAAGAAAAATAAAAAACTAGAACGAAAAGAAAAATGATCTAGCCCTTCTAATGAAATCAAATTTTCTCCTATTTATACACTTTCCAATTGTGGCATCCAGTACTTAGAGTGGGCTTTTTAGCCTATGAAGAAGTGGATGAAAATGGCTCCTCATTGCTACTTCTAGGGGAACATTGCGTTCTCAAAGTGAGCACATCGTTCACTTCTCCACGCGTACGCGTCCCTTTCATGCGTACGCATCATTAATAGCGTTAACTTAGTGAGTGCTACGTTGGCTTAGTGAACGCTGCCCACACGTGCGCGTCTTCCACGCGTGCGCATGGGTAGCAAATACCAATTCCATGCTTCAGCATTACTCACGCGTTCGCGTGATTCCTTTCAAATCCACCATCGACGCGTGCGCGTCAAGCATGCGTGCGCGTCGTTTCCAGAATTTTGCCTCCAATTTTAAATCTTGCCCGAAAATGCTGAGTAATCAAATGTAGCGCTCTCTTCAAAATGAGCACGAACCAATTCCACGCGTACGCGTCATGCACACGTACGCGTGAATCTTCAAAAATCCATTTCTAACGCATAAGCATCCCATGCGTATGCGCGTCGCTTACTGAGCGTGGCGTTCTTTGTTTGAACGCAACGCTACTCTGTACTGACCCTCTTCCTCTTCATTTTCTCACCAGTATTCAATCAAAACAGTAATCAAAGTCTCACCAAAACCATAAGAGATTGCATCATTGATATTAATCATTTAATTCTTACATAAATCTCATGATTTTTCATAGAATACATGATGTTTGATTGAATCATAATAATCATGAAATTCCACTCCAACCACTTACTTATTGCGCAAGAAAGTGCATAAAATCTAATGAAACAAATGAAAAATGCTTGTGAAAGCTTCTCTCTAAGAAGAGAAGTGAGAGCTTCTCTCTCTAAACCTAAACTAAAACTAGATCTAAAGTGTGTTGTGTGTCTATTGATGTCTTCCCCTTCATTCCTTGGTCTATTTTGTCTTTTTCCGCCAAAAACTCAGCTCCAAATGGGGCCAGAAACCCTCCAAAATTGCTAGGCACGAGTTCCTCTTTAAAAATCACGTGCGGCCTTTGGCGCATACGTGCACAGTGCGTGTACGCATCCTTGGAGCATTTTGCAATCCGCGCGTAGGCGCATAGTGCGCGCGCGCCCATGGGCTTTTTCCAAATCTTTGGCTTTTCATGATTTCTCCACTTTGTATGCTTTCCTTCCACTCCTTTGATCCTTTCCTAGCCCTTTTCAATCCGAAATCACTAGCAAACACATCAAGGCATCTAGTGGAATCAAAGGAAGATAAAAATCATCAAATTAAAGGTCTAAAAAGCATGTTTTCACATCTAAGCACAAATAAGAAGACAATCACAAAATCATGCTATTTCATTGAATAAATGTGAGGAAAGGTTATCAAAATGCTCTAAATTCAACACAAGATAAACCCTAAAAAAGGGGTTTATCAACCTTCATGTCCTCATGCTAAACCAAGAATGAAGCAAAGGGTATGACATTTATTCAATGCAACTAAACTATCTAAATGTAACTAACTATATGAATGCAAATGCTTGGTTAAAACAATTCAACTTCCAAGAGAACATATATAAGCATAAGGGCTAGAGTAATAGGAATCAAAATCCAACCCACAATTGAGTTGAATTATAAAAAATGGTTTACAAACTTGCATGAATAGAATGATGGTAGTGAATACATGCAATTGAGGAATCGAACCCTCATCGGATGTGTATCCGCTCTAGTCACTCAAGTGTTTAGGGGTTGATTCACTCAATTCTCCCCAAATCATGCTTTCCAAAATTTGTTCTTCATCTAACAATCAACAATTATTCAATGCATGCATACAAATATCATGAGGTCTTTTCCAAAGGTTTTAATAGGGCTAGGGTCAAGGTAGGATTGATGAGCGGATAATTTATACGCTTTTTGGCATTGTTTTTAGTGTGTTTTTAGTATATTTTAATTAGTTTTTATTATATTTTTATTAGTTTTTATTAAAAATTCACTTTTTTGGAATTTACTATGATTTTGTGTGTTTTTCTGTGATTTCAGGTATTTTCTGACTGAAATTGAGGGACCTGAGCAAAAATCTGATTGAGAGGCTGAAAAGAGACTGCAGATGCTGTTGGATTCTGACCTCCCTGCACTCAAAGTGGATTTTCTGGATCTACAGAAGCCCAATTGGCGCGCTCTTAATTGCAGTGGAAAGTAGACATTCTGGGCTTTCCAGCAATATATAAAAGTCCATACTTTTCCCGAGATTTGATGGCCCAAACAGGCGTTTCAAGTCAGCTCAAGAATTCTGGCGTTTAATGCCAGAACTGGCATAAAAACTGGAGTTAAACGCCCAAACTGGCACAAAAGTTGGCGTTTAACTCCAAGAAAAGTCTCTACACATGAAAGCTTCAATGCTCAGCCCAAGCACACACCAAGTGGGCCCCGGAGGTGGATTTTTACACTAAACATCCTAGCTTACTCATTTTCTATAACCCTAGGTCACCAGTTTACTATAAAAACTACTTTTAGTGATTCATCTTGTACCTCATGACACTTTACACGTTTCATATTGTATCTTCTATAGCATGAGTCTCTAAACCCCATTGTTGGGGGTGAGGAGCTCTGCTGTTCTTCATGAATTAATGCAATTATTACTGTTTTCCATTCTATCACGCTTGCTTCTATTCTAAGATATTCATTCGCACTTCAACCTGATGAATGTGATGATCCGTGACAATCATCATCATTCTCACCTATGAACGCGTACCTGACAACCACCTCCGTTCTATATGCAATCAAGCTTGAATGTGTATCTCTTGGGTTTCTAATCTAAGATTGGAACCTTCGTGGTATAGGCTAGAATTATTGGCGGCCATTCCTGAGATCCGGAATGTCTAAACCTTGTCTGTGGTATTCTGAGTAGGATCTGGGAAGGGATGACTGTGACGAGCTTCAAACTCGCGAGTGTTAGGCGTAGTGACAGACGCAAAAGGATCAATGGATCCTATTCTGACATGATCAAGAACTGACAGATGATTAGCCGTGCGGTGACAACGCATTTGGAACAATTTCACTAAGAGAACCGGAAGTAGC
This sequence comes from Arachis ipaensis, assembly GCF_059453495.1. Classification (NCBI taxonomy): domain Eukaryota; kingdom Viridiplantae; phylum Streptophyta; class Magnoliopsida; order Fabales; family Fabaceae; genus Arachis; species Arachis ipaensis. The sequence continues at coordinate 89,338,582 of NC_142443.1, forward strand.
CATTGACAACGGTGATGCCCAACTTAAAGCTTGCCATGGAAGGAGCCTTGCGTGCATGAAGAAGAAGATAGTAGGAAAGAAGAGATTCAGAACACAAAGCATCTCCAAAGCCTCAACCTGTTCTTCATTACTGCATAACAAGTATTTATTTCATGTTCTTTTACTTTTTACAATTAAATCTGAGAATTATTGATATCCTGACTAAGAGTTACAAGATAACCATAGCTTGCTTCAAGCCGACAATCTCCGTGGGATCGACCCTTACTCACGTAAGGTATTACTTGGACGACCCAGTGCACTTGCTGGTTAGTTGTGCGGAGTTGCAAAAGTGTGATTGTAATTTCGTGCACCAAGTTTTTGGCGCCGTTACCAGGGATTGTTCGAGTTTGGACAACTGAAGGTTTATCTTGTTGCTTAGATTAGGAATATTTTATTTTTGTTGGTTTAGAGTCTTTTATTTGAGTTTAGTTTCATATTTTAAGTTTGGTGTCAATTGCATGCTTTTATTTTCTTTTAATTTTTCGAATTTGCATGTTCTTAGTTCCTTCTTGATCTTAAAAATTCTAAGTTTGGTGTCTTCTTTGTGTTTTTCTTTAAATTTTCGAAAATTTGTGTTTGATTTTCTAAAAATTTTAACTTTGGTGTTTTTGTGCTTTTATTCACTTAAAAATTTTTCAAAAATTTGTTCTTGGTGTTCATCTTGATCTTCAAAGTGTTCTTGGTGTTCATCTTGACATTCAAAGTTTTCTTGTTTGTTCTCTTTGTTTTGATCTAAAATTTCTAAGTTTAGTGTCATTTTGTTGTTTTTCTCTTTCCTCATTAAAATTCAAAAATCAAAAAAATATCTTTTCCTTATTTTACTCATAAATTTCGAAATTTTGCATTAAATTAGTCAAAGATTTTCAAAATCATATCTTTTTTTTAGTCAAGTCAAAATTCTAATTTCAAAAATTGATCTTTTCAAATCTTTTTCAAAAAATCAAATCTTTTTAATTTCTTCAACCATATCTTTTCAATCATATCTTTTTTTTAATTTGCAATCATATCTTCTCAATCATATCTTTTTCAAAATAATTTTCAATCATATCTTTTTGATTGCTAATTTCCAAAATCTTTTAAATTAATTAATTAATTTAGTCTTCAATTTGCTTTTCTTTTATTTTCTTTTTTTCAAAATTTTATTTTATTTTATTTGCCATTTATTTTATTTTATTCTATTTTAATTTCGGTCACTTTTAATTAAATAAATAAAAAATAAAAATATAATTTATTTGCAATTCATATCAATTTCCTTTTCTCCATCATGGACATAAGTGGAAATAAACAGTCCAGAAGGACTCTGGGGTCATATGCTAACCCCATTACAGCTGCATATGGGAGTAGCATCTGTATACCTCCCATCAAAGCAAGCAGTTTTGAGCTAAATCCTCAGCTCATTATCATGGTGCAGCAAAATTGCCAGTATTCCGGTCCTCCACAGGAAGAACCTACTGAGTTTTTGGCACAGTTCTTACAAATTGCTGACACAATACGCGATAAAGAAGTGGATCAGGATGTCTACAGATTATTACTATTTTCATTTGCTGTAAAAGATCAAGCTAAGAGGTGGTTAAATAACCAACCCACAGCAAGCATAAAAACATGGAGACAGTTATCAGACAAATTCCTGAATCAATTTTACCCTCCAAAAAGGATGACACAGCTAAGGCTGGACATCCAAGGCTTTAAACAAGAGGATCATAAATCCCTTTATAATGCCTGAGAGAGGTATAGAGGGATTAGTGCACGAAATTACAATCACACTTTTGTAACTCTGCACAACTAACCAGCAAGTGCACTGGGTCGTCCAAGTAATACCTTACATGAGTAAGGGTCGATCCCACGGAGATTGTCGGTTTGAAGCAAGCTATGGTTATCTTGTAACTCTTAGTCAGGATATCAGTAATTCTCATATTTAATTGTAAAAAGTAAAAGAACATGAAATAAATACTTGTTATGCAGTAATGGAGAACAGGTTGAGGCTTTGGAGATGCTTTGTCTTCTAAACCTCTGCTTTCCTACTGTCTTCTTCTTCATGCATGCAAGACTCCTTCCATGGCAAGCTTTAAGTTGGGCATCACCGTTGTCAATGGCTACTTCCTGTCCTCTCAGTGAAAACGTTCCAAATGCGTTGTCACCACACGGCTAATCATCTGTCGGTTCTCGATCATGCTGGAATAGGATCCATTGATCCTTTTGCGTCTGTCACACGCCCAACGATCGCGAGTTTGAAGCTCGTCACAGCCATCCCTTCCCAGATCCTACTCAAAATACCACAGACAAGGTTTAGACATTCCGGATCTCAGGAATGGCCGCCAATAATTCTAGCTTATACCATGAAGACTCTGATCTGAATCATGAGGCTAAGAGATATGCATTCAATCTAAGGTAGAACGGAGGTGGTTGTCAGGCATGCGTTCATAGGTGAGAATGATGATGAGTGTCACGGATCATCACATTCATCAGGTTGAAGTGCGAATGAATATCTTAGAATAGAAGCAAGCATAATAGAATGGAAAACAGTAGTAATTGCATTAAATCATGAAGAACAGCAGAGCTCCTCACCCCCAACAATGGGGTTTAGAGACTCATGCCGTAGAGAATACAATATGAAATGTGTAAAGTGTCTTGAGGTATAATATGAATCACTGAAAGTAGTATTTATAGTAAACTAGTGACCTAGGGTTACAGAAAATGAGTAAGCTAGGGTGTTTATTGTAAAATTCCACTTCCGGGGCCCACTTGGTGTGTGCTTGGGCTGAGTATTGAAGCTTTCATGTGTAGAGACATTTCTTGGAGTTAAACGCCATCTTTTATGCCAGTTTGGGCATTTAACTGCAGCTTTTGTGCCAGTTCTGGAGTTAAACGCCAGAATTCTTGAGCTGACTTGGAACGCCTGTTTGGGCCATCAAATCTCGAGCAAAGTATGAACTATTATACATTGCTGGAAAGCCCAGAATGTCTACTTTCCAACGCAATTAAGAGCGCGCTAATTAAGCTTCTGTAGCTCCAGAAAATCCACTTCGAGTGCAGGGAGGTCAGAATCCAACAGCATCTGCAGTCCTTTTTCAGCCTCTGAATCAGATTTTTGCTCAGGTCCCTCAATTTCAGCCAGAAAATACCTAAAATCATAGAAAAACACACAAACTCATAGTAAAGCCTAGAAAAGTGATTTTTATTTAAAAACTAATAAAAACATAATAAAAACTAACTAAAATGTACTAAAAACATACTAAAAACAATGCCAAAAAGCGTATAAATTATCCGCTCATCACAACACCAAACTTAAATTGTTTCTTATCCCCAAGCAACTAAAAATCAAATAGGATAAAAAAAGAGAATATACAATGAATTCCAAAAACATCTATGAAGATCAGTATTAATTAGATGAGCGGGGCTTTTAGCTTTTTGCCTCTGAACAGTTTTGGCATCTCACTTTATCCTTTGAAGTTCAGAATGACTGGCTTCTATAGGAACTCAGAATCCAGATAGTGTTATTGATTCTCCTAGTTAAGTATGTTGATTCTTGAACACAGCTACTTTATGAGTCTTGGCCGTGACCCTAAGCACTTTGTTTTCCAATATTACCACAGGATACATAAATGCCACAGACACATGACTGGGTGAACCTTTTCAGATTGTGACTCAGCTTTGCTAGAGTCCCCAATTAGAGGTGTCCAGAGCTGTTAAGCACTCTCTTTTTGCTTTGGACAATGACTTTAATCGCTCAGTCTCAAGTTTTTACTTGGTTTAGCCGCTTAGGCCAGGATTTTATTCCTGTGGGCCCTCCTATCCACTGATGCTCAAAGCCTTGGATCCTTTTTATCACCCTTTCCTTTTGGTTTAAAGGGGTATTGGCTTTTTCTGCTTGCTTTTTCTTTTCTCTTTTCCTTTTTTTTTTGCCTCTCTTTTTTTTTCTGCAAGCTTTCTATTCACTGCTTTTTCTTGCTTCAAGAATCAATTTTATGATTTTTCAGATCATCAGATAACATTTCTCCTTTTCCCATCATTCTTTCAAGAGCCAATAATTTTAACATTCATAAAGAATCAAATTCAAAAATATGCACTATTCAAGCATTCATTCAGAAAACAACAGTATTGCCACCACATTAAAATAATTAAACTGTTTTAAAATTCGAAATTCATGTACTTCTTTTTCTTTTTCAATTAAAAATATTTTTCATTTTAAGAAAGGTGATGGATTCATTTTCATAGCTTTAAGGCATAGACACTTAGACACTAATGATCATGTAATAAAGACACAAACATAAATAAACATAAAGCACAATTTTCGAAAAACAGAAAATAAAGAACAAGGAGATTAAAGAACGGGTCCACCTTAGTGATGGCGGCTTGTTCTTCCTCTTGAAGATCTTATGGAGTGCTTGAGCTCCTCAATGTCTCTTCCTTGCCTTTGTCGCTCCTCTCTCATGGATCTTTGATCTTATCTAATTTCATGAAGGAGGATGGAATGCTCTTGGTGCTCCACCCTTAGTTGTCCCATATTGGAACTTAATTCTCCTAGGGAGGTGTTAATTTGCTCCCAATAGTTTTGTGGAGGAAAATGCATCCCTTGAGGCATCTCAGGGATTTCATGATGAGGATTTTCCTCATGCTCTTGTTGAGGTCCATGAGTGGGCTCTCTTGTTTGCTCCATCATTTTCTTAGTGATGGGCTTGTCCTCTTCAATGATAAGTCTTAGCCACAACTTCATAGAAGTAGTCTTGATGGACCTTTGAGATGAATCTCTCCATCTTTCATGACTCGAAGGTGGAAGAAATTGCCTTTCCTTTCCTCTTTCTAGAGGTTTCTCCGGCCTTAGGTGTCATAAATGGTTATGGAAAAACAAAAAAGCTAAGCTTTTCCACACCAAACTTAAAAGGTTTGCTCACTACAAGAAAAAAGGCCTTTCGGCACACTTTTTTCTTGCCACGCTTTTAAAGCGTGCTGAAAAGTGGTCTATGGCCACGCTTTTACGAGGATGGCCACTGATTTGTGATTTGGCCACGCTTTTTTTTGCCACGCTTGAAAAGCGTGGCCATAGAGGGAAATCGGCACGCTTTTACGAGGGTGCCCACTTACTTGAAATTTGGCCACGCTTTTTTACTGCCACGCTTGAAAAGCGTGGCGATAGAGGGAAATCGGCACGCTTTTACAGTGGGTGGCCACTGATTAAAAATTTGGCCACCCGTTTTTTTGCCACGCTTACCTTCCAGTACAGCTACCTTGTTACGACTTCACTCCAGTCACTAGCTCTGCCTTCGGCATCCCCCTCCTTACGGTTAAGGTAACGACTTCGGGCATGGCCAGCTCCCATAGTGTGACGGGCGGTGTGTACAAGGCCCGGGAACGAATTCACCGCCGTATGGCTGACCGGCGATTACTAGCGATTCCGGCTTCATGCAGGCGGGTTGCAGCCTACAATCCGAACTGAGGACGGGTTTTTGGAGTTAGCTCACCCTCGCGGGATCGCGATCCTTTGTCCCAGCCATTGTAGCACGTGTGTCGCCCAGGGCATAAGGGGCATGATGACTTGACGTCATCCTCACCTTCCTCCGGCGATAGGAAATTGGTACGCTTTATAAGCGTGGCTATAGTGTGTTTATTTTGGCACCGTAAAAAAACGTGCCGATTGAGTTCCCTCCCCTAAAATTTAATTTCCTACTTATTTTTTTTCACACTTAACTTAACTTTTTTTTCCTATGTTTTCAAATTTTAACCCTAAATGATAAGTTTTCAAATTTTCACACTTAACTTATTTTTAATCTTAAATTTTAAGATGACTTGTGATTTTATTTTTTTCACCATTTAATATTTTTTTTCTTCTTTTTCTAGTATCTTTTTTTTTCATATTACAAAATGTGTATTTTTTTATAATTTGTTTATTTTTAAATCACATAATTTTGTTAGAGTACACCTAATTCTTATGTTACCAAATTATACTTAACAAAATTAGTTTAAGATAATTTGATTAATTTTACAGTTTGTACATTGTATTAATAATTAGTTATTTAATATTCTTAAAAAATATAACAAATTATAATTTAGAATAAAAAATATTTAATGTAAACTCAATATTCATATTTAAACTAAATTTGATATCAAAGTATGAATTAAAACTTTAAATGCTATCATTTGAATTTCTTGGTTTCTTTGGTTTTGATAAAAGTTAGAACAGAGTTAAAGAATTCCCTTTCAAACCCTAAAATCTTTTTAACCTTAAAATTCCCTTTCAAACCCTATTGCGCCGTCACTTCATCTTCACTCTCAAACCCAGCAGCTTCCTTCGGCATCCATTGTCATCTTCATCACCGGAACCCAGCCTCATCTTCAGCTTCTGGAACCCAGCCTTCTGGAACCCAACCCTTCATCGCACCCAGAAAACCCTAACCTCCATAACGCCGCCATCTATCTCACTGGTTTGTCGTTGTGTTAGCCAGCTCGCCATTCCTTTTGCTGTCCTTCTCGCGGTTCTGGTCGTCTTGCTGCTCACCTCTCTCTGTCGCGGTTCTGCTCGCCTCTCTCTATCGTGGTTCTGCTCGCCTCTCCCTGCTTGCCTCATCCCCTCCACCGTTGCAGTCCCTGGCTCACCCATTCCTTCCCTCGCAGTCACACCGGCCGTCACCCGTAGTCCTCCGCGAAACTCGCCCGTCACTCGAAGTCGCACTCCGAAGCCGTCGCCCGTTGTCCTCCTCGGAACTCACCCGTCGCCCGTCGTCCTCCGTGGATCTTGCAACCGCTATCGTCCTCTGCGGTACAATGCAATAAACAGTCGTATTCCTCTACATCCTTCACCCAGCTCTCTGAAACTCTGCATCAATTTTTCTTATTTGCAGTTAGTTGTTGAACTTCTACCTTTTTTTTACTTTTAATTATTTGTTCTAATTTTTTTGGATCTAATTATTTGTTCTTGGTTGTTATTATTTTTTTATTCTGATTTCTTTGTTATGATTATTTGTTGCCGGTTCTAATTTTTTGTTTCGGGTTTTGCTTGTTTTGAATGTTGTTTCCGAACTGATTTCTTATTCTGAATTTTGGTTCTGATTTGGTAATGCAGGACAACAGCATTAATGTTGTCATTCAGTGAACATCTTTGAGATAACTATAGTCTTGCTACTGTAAGTGTAATAAAATTTTGGCATTCATGTCATTATTTGATCTTGTAGACAGTTTTGTACACAGTCATACATGGTTTCTTTGTTTGTTTTCTATGTGGGACATTTGGTTTTTAAAGAATTATCCTCAAATTATGATTAGGACAAGACATTGATCTATACAACAAAGAGATAGTAAAACTTGTAGTGTTTCAACTCACACCAACCAGGACCTGGTAATGTTTTGAGCATGGTATAAAGCAAAAGTGTTTAAGCTTAAGCTTAACTAATTATTAGAAGGCATTATTAGACCCTGGTTCCTACAGTATTCTTGCATTGAAAGCTACATATTATCATTGGTTTGTTGAGTTTTTTTAATTTGTTTGATGTCATTTCTGAGTTCTTGTTTTTGCTTTGTCAGATATTTAAAAAATTTTCCTTTCTTGAATTTTCAGAACATGGATCCTAATGTTCCTGCACAACTTTTTGAGTATGACAAATGTTTTGAGTAGTACGGATGTGATTACACATTTTATGACCACAATCACCCTGAGGAGTTGCCACTGGAGTTGAAGCATTCCTTCAAAATAGTAGTGGCAGATCCTCCTTACTTGGTGAGAGTTAAATTGATTGCTGAAATTTTATTTGCTGAAAAATGAATGAGGATCCATTGTGCATATATATATATATAGTACAAGTTATTTCAGTTTTGAAAACCTTGAGCTGGTTGATGATCTTATTGAGCACATGGGGCTGATTTAATCTTTCTAACAAGTCACAATAGGTAAAATAAAGTTAGAATGCAAGGTTAGAGTGAGTGAAAAGCTAGGAATCAATTTTTGACCTCTCAAAACCCAAGGTTACATGTTGCAGAATTATGCAGTTTCGGGCAGCACTTTGTGAACAAAACTGGCAGCAATCCAGCCACTCAAAATCAGTAAAATTATTTTTCTATGAAACCTTGATATGTCTAGATTGTTCCCCTAAAATTTCAGGATTTTCCAATGTGTGGTTTGGGAGATATGATTTTTAGAAAATGGTCATTTTCTGCAGAAAGAATGCTGTCTGAATTCTGGAACAGCAACTTCAAAATCACATATCTCAATACTCTGAAACTCTTTAGAGGTGAAATCAAAGAGAGGTGAAATATTAGTATGTCTAGTATTTTATGTCCAAATTTTAGGACAATTCGAGTTTATTAGAGAAAGTTGTGCCTTCTGGAGGCAGGGCTGTTCACTGCTGTGACAACTCCCTTTTCTTAAAACAAAACCATATTTCGAGAGGCATAACTTTTTCTAGAGAAGCGAAAATGCTCTGGGACTTGAACTGGGTGAAAGATGGGTAAGCCTAGTTCAAGCACACCAAAATTTGGGAGAATCCAACCAAAGATGGATTTTATATGATTTTTCTAAATTGGTTACTGCTTGCTGTTTTTCTGAAGTGTACTAAATCAGTAGCCGATTTTTAAAATATTTGTTCCAATTTATTTTTGTTCATGAATGTCAATCATAATTGTTTTGTATAATTCAGGTCTCAAGCACAACATCAACTACATGGGTATTTTAATTTCTTTGAACCATTTGTTACCTTTCTTTTGGTTCAATTTTTTAAATGAATCAATTGCATATTAGAAGAGATGGCCTAAGTGTATATTAATTTTGTTTTGCATTTTCTTATTTCTATATTTCTTATCTGTGCTCCCTATGTATTTCTTTGTATTAAATGATTTATTTCTTTGTTTTGTCTAATTTATGCATTCATTAACAGTCTGATGTGGAAAATAACACCTATTACGTTGATTTTCCTGGCTGCTATGATGCCCTGCTTAGACCCTCTGGGTGTCCTCTCCTTTGGTTGGAACTTTGGAAACACACCCGTGATTTTTGGCTCGGCAATTCTTGGATTCTTGATTCAGTGGTTTGGTGCTTTAGCATTAGGGTAAGTGAATGTTCTATTGATTAGTGATGAGCTCTTGTTGTGCTTCTGTTTAATTTATAAACAAGAAAATTAGATCATTATTGAATGTTTTCTGCTATTTTATTGAATTGATTAGTGGTTAGCTCTTGCTTTTTATTGGATGATTTCTGCTGTTTTCTGCTGTTTTAACTAATGTGCTAAAGCATCTGAATTTTATTAGAAAATAGAAAAATAGCAAATTAGAGATTAGAGATGTTGAGGTTGATAGTGAGGCCACTGTTATTAGGTGGCCTAAAGGTCATGCAACAAAGCTCACCTCCTTTCAAGAAAGTAATAGTGAAATCCAAACTTCATGTTCAGATATTGCAAAGTCCACCATGGACATAACCAAGTATGTCATCATTGTTATGTTCATATCATTCAATGAACTAGAGACATATAATTTAGTTGTTCTGATTGTGTGTTTTCCGATGAACTTCTGTTTCATTGCAAGATTCAGAAAGAGGAAGCCAAAATCGTTGCATGGGAAAGCCAACAAAAGGCAAAGTAACTTATTGTTGCTTGTAAATAAACTGAGAGAACCAAAGTAGCTAACAAAGTTTGACTTCGCAGTAAGAGGAGGGTAGCTTATTGCTATAGCCTATAATCTCCTAATTAGTCCTAATTAAGTTCTTGTAATGAACTAACAAAGTTTTTTTTTATATACTCTAGTTGTACAATTCAAGGTAGGAAACTAGTTTCTGATCATTGCTTCCATTTGGTGACAGGTCCTGACAGAAGGATCTTCTTGCCAGAGGGTCTCTTGTATGATCTAAGGGAAGGAGGTTTAAGAGGGCTAGAGGAAGGAGGAACAGCAAAGGAAATAGAATTTAAGTTATTTTTTTCAGTTTTTAGTTTTGAAATTTGATCTTGAGATTTATTTTGAATTTGAGTATTAGTTTTTTAATGTATAAAATAATTATTGCAAAAATTATGTCACTAATTATTGTTTGATTTATCTTGTACTAAAAATTGCATACTATATTTGTAGGTTTGGTAATAAAAAAGGATTGAAAATTTATATTTTGCAGTAATGAAGATAAAAATAAGAAAAATAATTTTTTTTTTAATTTTATAAGGCTATTGCCACGTTTTTAAAGCGTGGCCGTATCACTGGCTATTACGACGCTTTATAAAGTGTAGCCGTATCTTCTCTTATTGGCACGCTTTTAAAGAGTACCCAAAACTAACATTCTGGGACGTTTTAAAAGTGTGGCGATATGTACACTTTTTGGTACGCATTTTAAGCGTACCTATAGGTTAAGACCTATGGCCACGCTTTTTAAGCGTGGCAAGAGATGAAAGCGTGCCAACAAAAAAAGCGTGCCGATAGATCCACAAAAGCGTGGCGATAGAGCAACCGACACGCTGGCAGATGTGACCCTTTCAAAAGCGTGCCGATAGCTCAAAAAGCGTGGCGAAAAGCTATTGGTACGCTTTTTTGCACTTTTCGATACGCTTTTAGAGCGTGGCAGAAAGCTTATTTTCTTGTAGTGGCTCGTCCTCGAGCAAAAGAATGAAGAAAGGACAAGAACATGAAGAGATGGAGGAGATGGAGGTGTGTGAATTATTCGGCCAAGGGGGTTTTAGGTGGTTATGATGTGGAAAAGGAAGGAGTGATGGTTTGAATTTGAGTGGGTGGGTGTAGGTGGTTTGTATGATGGTTTTGGAGGAGTAATGGAGGTAATTGGTAGAGGATATTTTGGGAAGAGTATTATGAAAAGGTGTGAAGAAGTAAGAGAGAGTGAGTTGAGGTTGGTGGGGATCCTGTGGGGTCCACAGATCCTGAGGTGTCAAGGATTTCTCATCCTTGCACCAATTAGGTGTGCAAAACGCCCTCTGCTGCCAATCGTGGCATTAAACGCCAGGTTGCTGCCCATTTCTGGCATTTGACGCCAGCTTTTTGCCCTTTTCTGGCATTAAACGCCAGTCTGGTGCCAATTTCTGGCGTTAAACGCCCAGAATGGTGCCAGACTGGGCGTTTAACGCCCATTAGGCTGTCTTTACTGGCGTTTAAACGCCAATAGGCTTCTCCTCCAGGGTGTGCTATTTTTCATTCCGTTTTTCAGTTTGTTTCTGCTTTTTCAATTGTTTTTGTGACTTCACATGATCATCAACCTACAGAAAACATAAAATAACAATGAAAAATAGAAATTAACATAGATAAGTAAAATTGGGTTGCCTCCCAACAAGCGCTTCTTTTATATCAGTAGCTTGACAGTGGGCTCTCACGGAGCCTCACAGATACTCAGAGCATGATGATGGCCTCTTAACACCAAACTTAGAGTTTGGTTGTAGCCTTCCAACACCAAACTTAGAGTTTGAATGTGGGGGTTTTATTTGACTCTGTATTGAGAGAAGCCTTTCATGCTTCTTCCTTTTCCTGTCTGCAAACCATGGTGCTTCCTGAATGGCGAAGAGTTGCTCATCCGGAAAGGTTTCAGAGATCTCAGTAGGAGGGTGGGACACCCTTACTACTGGTTCTATCCGGGACAGGTGATCAGCTACCTGGTTCTCTGTCCCTTTTCTGTCTTTTATTTCTATATCAAACTTTTGCAGAAGCAACACCCATCTTATGAGCCTGGGTTTTGAATCCTGCTTTGTGAGTAGGTATTTAAGAGCAGCATGGTCAATATACACAATCACTTTTGAACCTACTAAATACGATCTAAACTTGTCAATGGCATAAACCACTGCAAGTAACTCTTTTTCTGTGGTTGTGTAATTCTTCTGTGCATCACTTAAAACACGGCTAGCATAGTAAATGACGTGCAGAAGCTTGTGGAGCGAGGGGAGCTAATTTTGAGGATCCATGATGAACAACTCACTTTTAATGTTTTCAAGCCCTCACAAGAAACAGATCAAGAGAACAAAGAACCAAGCAAAGATCACAGTAAGATACTGAAGGAAGAAACAGGCACTGAAGCCCAACCAGCACATTTGGAAATCCCCTTAGTTGATGAACAAGGCATTCAGAAGCTGATACAGCTCAAGGAAAATCAGGAGGAACCTAAACCACCAGAGTTATATGAGACCAGCAACAAACTCTCTTTGGAAGAGGATGGCACAAAGAGCAAGGCAACATCAAAAGGAACAAAGAAGAAGGTACCAAGGAGGTGGAGGAACAAGAAGATCCCCACAGAGGACTTCTCTCCAGGGGATAAAGTAATCTCAGCTTACTTCCCAGCCATTCCCCCCGATCTCCCCACCATCCTATCTCAGCTACCTAAAGTTTTTACCATCAACAGAGTTCTCTCCTTGGAACATGTGGAGATCCTTGATGAAGCCAATGGAGATAGATTTACTGCAAGGAGGGAGGACTTGAAGCACTACCAACCACCCTGATGGAGGCAGATCGTCGAGCTAGCGACGCTAAAAGAGCGCTCTGTTGAGAGGCAACCCAACCTAAGGTAGTTTCTTTTTCATCGTCATTTGAATAAAGATCACAAGTTGTTTCCCCTATATTACAAGGAGCTAAGTTTGGTGTTTCACACCAAAATAATCCAAGAGTAAAAGTGTAATTCTAAGTTTGGTGTTCCACCGAAGATATTAGTTAGAATCACACCACACTCCAATGGCAAAATGCTAGCTCCAACTAATCAGGGGAACCACTTAGCAGTAGTTTAGTCTTTAGTTAATAGTTGCTTAGTTAATAACAACGTATGAGGATCTCTGCAAGTATGCAATTTGTTGTACTAGGCAAAGAACTAAGTTTGGTATTCACACACACCAAATTAAGTTCAGAAAATTCGCAAGCATACATGCAAGCTAACTATGTCTCAAGTACTTTGGAAACAAGCAACTTCCAATGACTTTGCAGGAACCTTCTGAGGAAATGGTGCACCATCATCCAAGGAAGTGAAGGAGCAAAAATTATGGATGAGGACAACAAGGGGATAGCAAGAAACCATCACTTGAAGGTTGTATTGTTACTTAATTCCACATACTTAAAAAGCTAAAAATTGGAAGTCAGAAGGAACTTGATTTATAGTTGCTCATTAGTTTATATGATTAGAGTTTAATGGTTGCTTTATTGCTTTTGTCATGTGTACTGTCCACGATACCTGTTTTCAATTCCATCCTGCTTATTGTGTTGCTTGTCTCCTTTTGAATCAAATAAAAAGAGAATGTGTGTTATCAAAGACCAGAGTGGAGTTCATATTGTGGAGTAAGTGATGCCAAGGCATCTTAGGCTAGTTTCACTAGCCTTTTTCTTTTATTTTTAGTTGTTTTATGCATTTTTTTGAGCCTTAAGTAATCATTTTGGGCCAAATAGTCATGCTCGTCTTAAATCATTCAACATGAAGATTTTGATGCAAATTCCATGAGTTTTTAGTTAAATTCCTTGAAAGCTATGAATGGAAGAATTCTCATGAATTTTTACAAGACTTTGATGCAATTGTTTGGATGATTTCAGGGAAGAAGAGGCTAGGCAAGGAAGCAACAAAATCAATAAAGGAAGCTTGAATATCACATGTGGAGTTTAAGATCCAGTTTAAGCCTAAACTGGAGCTTAAACGCCAGAATCATGAAGGCTAAGAAATGCTGGAACTGGCGTTTAACCTCCAGTTTAACCTTAAACTGGAAGTTAAACGCCAGAATGAGAATTTCACCAAGGAAGCATTTTCACGTTTAACCTCCAGTTTAACCTTAAACTGGAGGTTAAACGCCAGAAGTAAGAAAAGCACCAGGGAGCCATTTCCACGTTTAAGCTCCAGTTTAACCTTAAACTGAAGCTTAAACGTGTTCGACAATTCCACACTCCAGGGTTGCCTTCTTCCATTTCCACGTTTAAGCTTCAGTTTAACCTTAAACTGAAGCTTAAACGTGCTCGAGCTTGTGCCTCCAGGGAGTGCCAGCGTTTAAGCTCCAGTTTAAGCTTAAACTGGAGCTTAAACGTGTTATATGGAACAGCTTGACCATGCCTTCTTCAAACATAAATAACTTGAGCTACAAAACTCCAAATGAGGTGATTCAAAATGCATTGGAAAGAAGACATCTAGAGCTTTCCAAGCATATATGGCATGCATGGTGGATACTAAAAATTGAGGGAGAAAACAGCCCCGTAATGTGCATAGAAGAGCATAGTACCAACATGCAATCAGGCCAGCTGACCTCTTCACCTTCCATGGAGTATAACTCGAGTTGTAGAGATCCAATTGAGGTGCTTCCAGTTGCGTTAGAAAGCTGACATCCATAGCTTTCCAACGAGGTATAATAGTCTATATTTGGCATCAAATTGGCAAGGTTGACAAGAGAACAAAGTGACGACTCAAGAAAGGGGGGTGCAACGTTTGAGTGTAGTTTAATGGATCATTATCCTTTTTGGATCAATTATGTCACTCTACCCTTCAAGCAAGCAAGGCCCATCAACAACACCAAATCAAGGCCACAAGAATCATCTAGAATAGTTTATTTTCATTTGATTGTAATTTGCTTTGAATTTCATTTTCATTTTGTAATTTAGGGAGCCTATTTAAAGGCCTTAGTTTCTGCATTTGAAGGAGAAAGGGGATTGAAGGGGAATCCAACCCCTGATGGGGAGAGAACTGGGGATCATTTTCTTTTAGTTTTGTAATTGAATTCAGAGCTATGACTCACTAAACCCCTTTCATTGGGTTAGGGAGCTCTATTGTAATTCAATGAATCAATAATAGTTTATCTTCTTCTTCAATCTTTTCTCTTGAATTTTGTTAGAAAGCTTCTCGATCTAATTCCATTGGGTAGTTGTCTTGGGAAAGAGACTACCCATAATTGGAATCCTTCGGAACCTTGGGAAAGGAATGGAGGATTCATGCTAGAGAAGCTTTCTCACAGTGAATTGGATTGGGGTTTGGATGGATATTGTGACATGTAATCCTACCAAATTGTGGTTCATGAAACTGTGTGGTATAATCAGTGATCGAGCATCATCTCTTCTTATGAACATTTAAACCAAGGGATTGGGAATTTGTTTGTTTTTAGAGAGAATTGGTGAGCCAAGGGATTGGGATCCAATCATATAAGATTGCCAAGCAAAATTCAATGAACGCATTGGTTGAGGAAGAGATAAACATGTTTTGATTCGGAGATCTCAATATCTCCTATAACCCAATGAATTCCCCATTTCTGATTTCCACTTTCTCTTTACATTCTGCAACTCAATTCATGCAATCACCCCCATTCCCTTTTAATTTCAGCAATTTAGCTTCTGCTCTTTAATTCATGCAATTTAAGATTCCGCCATTTCAATTTCTTGTCATTTACGTTTCCCGCCAATTTTACATTCCGCAATTCTCATCTAAATCTTGATTCCGCTCAACTAGAACACACTTCTAATCCGAATTGCTCACTCAACCAATCCTTGTGGGATTCGACCTCACTCTATTGTGAGTTTTTACTTGACGATAACCGGTGCACTTGCCGGAAGGAATTTTGCCGATCGTGCAATTTCCTAAATCGTGGCATAACAAGTTTATGCGCATCAAGTTTATGGCGCCGTTGCCGGGGATTGGTTTTCGATTGACAATTCTCCAATTGGAAGTTAACTAGATTGAGCAATTTTTCTTTTCTTTTGTTAATAGTTTTTGTTTCAGTTTATTACTGCTAATTTCTGCAAATTTTAATTTGTTTTCTTTGCTTATTCACTTGTTAGCATACTAACCACTAGCTGTTTGTGATATTGCCTCACTATGGAATTTCCACTATCTTTGGATGAGTATTGTTTGAGACTGAGCACATTGCAAAAAAGAAAGGAGTATCCATCATCTTTTGGTCAATCAAAATTCATGAGAAACTCTCCACCACCACAGAATGATTCATGTTATTATGCTCATGGTGGGTGGGAGTATCAGGAACAGGAAACGGGGTACTTCCCAGAGCCACAAAATGGTCCATGTTTTGGTGAATTTGATCACTACTCAAGTTGTGGCTGGGAAGATCAAAACCAAAGAGATTTCACTTATTCACACCCCATTCATCAAGAGCCATCACCTCTGAATTATCCAACCTCACCTCCTAGTTTTACATATCCAAATTCTTCATCACTTGAGCATTTCTCAGCACAAAATTCCTTCTCAAATTCATACAATTCATTTCATTATCCACAAGACTCATTCCACTACACACAAGAGTCATACCACTACCAACACTCCAACCAAAGACTCTATCAGCCCACACAAAACACATACTCCCAACCACCATATCACAGCCAAGATAATCAACCTCATCAACCCAATCCGAACCAACAATTTCAAGATCAATTAAACAGGATAGAAGGAATGCTTGCAACTATGGGCAGAGATGTGGCCGATTTGAAAGGCTTTAAGGAAGAAGTGATATCCAACTTACAAAATCAAGGTGCTGCCATTCAAAAGCTAGAAGCACAAATTGGATATCTATCAAAGCAAATCCCTACCCACAATTCTTCTAGTGATACCATGGCAAACCCAAGGGAGGAATCAGAAGAACAAGAAAGGGAAAAAGTCAATCAAGGGAGATCACACTCCAATGACACAGAGAGTTGCAAAGAGGAAGGGTTCATTGAACCACAAATTCAGGAAGCTTTTGATGAACAGGATACTCCAACTGTCCAACAACAACCAAGTTCTGAGATCAAGGATGTGAAGGCAGTAGAAACAAGCACCAAAATGAGGATTGTGACCGAGAAACAAAGGACCATATCCATGAAGAAGAGAAGGTCGAAGAACAATCCAACTCCTGAGCCAACAAGCAAGTTCACTCAAGCCAATCACAAGGGAAAGCTTGCTGGAAAGAAGCATTCACAACAAGGGGCACTAACTAGCTCCTTTATCCACTTGAAGTCATTCCTCTTAACAAACTGGAGGAAGAGGAAGAAAGTCAGGAACAGCATGTCAAGCTAATGACGTTAAAGAAGCGCTTGTTGGGAGGCAACCCAACCAAAGGTAGTTTTTCTTTTCTAGTTATTTCAATAAAAGAGTTAAGTAGATTTATCTGTATTGCAAGGAGCTAAGTTTGGTGTTGCACACCAAAACAATTCAAGGGTGAATGTGAGATTCTAAGTTTGGTGTTCCACCAAAAACTTCATTAAAAGCACATTTCTACCTCAGCATGACTAGTTACTAGCTCCAACCAATCAGGGAAACTACTTAAACAATAGTTTAATTTCTAGTTCATAGTTTCTTTTTCTAGTTCATAGTTATTTTCTTAATAAAAGCACATGAGGTTTTCTGCATATGATCCCAATTGCTGCATATGGCAAGGAACTAAGTTTCGTGTTCACACACCAATCTAAGTTCAGAGGCCTACAAACATCCATGCATGCTAACCAATTCTCAAAGTGCTTGAGGAACAAGCAACTTCTAATAGCTTTGCAGGAAGACAATCAATCTCATGGAAGGAATATACATCATCATCAAAAAGAACACCAAGGCTAGGAAGGATGATGAACAACAAAGAAGATGCTAAAAGGTTGTATTGTCACTTAATTGCTTGTACTTTGAATTGCTGATATTTGAAGTTTGCATGCACCCCTGCTTTAAGTTTGAGTCATTGCAATTTTTGTTTGTCTGTTTGTTTAATTTTCAAATAAGTGATAGTCTAAGTGTCTGGATAACTTCATCTTCTTAAACAAATGCTTGCCATGCTTGTTCTGTTTCCATAAAATAAAAGAAATGTTTGAACAAAAGTAACTCAATTCCATTTGGTAAGAAATCAAATAAGATTAAGTGGTGGTATGCATGTTTGATTGAATAGTCAGCTCACTAAGAAATAAAGTTAGAATTGTCACTTTTAGTGGAAATTAGGATGCTGTCTATGGATCTTGATGAATAAATGTCTTTGGCCATGAAAAAGAAAGAAAAAGAAGAAGAAAAAGCCACTGAAAAAGGGCAACCAAAAAGCAAAAAATTGAGAAAATAAGCTAGGCACCACTATCAAGAGCAACCTTGCTACAGAACATTTAGTAACCCAAAGAGGTGCTGGACACCAAGGTCTCAAGAAAGGAAATAACAAACCATGTGCCTGTGGTGTGTATGTATGGGGGAAAGAGACTTGAGGGAGTAAGTCCTTAGGGGTGTCTTAACACCTAGCACCTTGAACCAACTGGTTCGGGAGTGCTGGCTGAAAGCTTATCTTAAAGAGTCGCCCCCTCACAGAGCACTTAGCCTAAGAACACAAATAAGCCCTGAAAACAATAAAAGGATCAATGAATAAGAGTCTCATAGGGTGCAATCAAGTGAGTATTCCAGGACATGATAAAGGTCTGAAAGCCAGTGAAGGAATGAACCTAAGTTGCTATGCATGAAACCACCATAAAACCAAGGATATGACCTCCACAATAATGACTCATTCCTCTTGGCATTCCATTCATCATTCTCTTGTTCTAGTACTTGCTTAGGGACAAGCATGCTTTAAGTTTGGTATTGTGATGCCAGGGCATTTTGGCCAGTTTCACTAACCTTTTCTTTACTGTTTTAGGGTAGTTTCATGCATTTTCTTAGGAAATAAGCAAGTTTTGGGTAGAATTTCACTTACATCTTGATTTAAGCATACATCGTGCACTTTACATGATTTTATGAGAATTTTGCATGAATTAGATGACAAATTGGATGATGCATGTCTCATGATGTGGATTAGAACTTTGATGCACTTTATTGCTTGATTTCAGGACAAAGGAAGCAAGAAAGAACCACATTAGCAGCCACGTTAGTCTAACTAATGTGACCACTAACGTGGAATGGGAGCTAGCTTGCAACGTTAAAGAGAAAAGTAATCGCCAATAACGTCCTCGAAGCCATCATAGCCCACGTTAAGAGTCACGTTAACTAAGTTAACGTGAACTCTAACGTGGAAGAAAGAAAGTTGAGCCAACGTTAGTAACACTCACCTTTGTCACTAACGTTAGACCAAGCTCATATTGGCCACGTTAGCCTCCATGTTAACTTAGTTAACGTGGACTCTAACGTTGGGAAGCAAAGGAGTGGCCAACGTTAGTGACACTCATCATTGTCACTAACGTTGGGCTAAGCCACCTTGAGCTACGTTAACTCCCACATTAACTTAGTTAACGTGGAAGCTAACGTAGAGAAAGCAAACAATCGCCAACGTTAGTGACACTCATCTTTGTCACTAACGTTGGAATAAGCCACAATGAGCCACCATGAGCCATGTTAACTCCCACGTTAACTTAGTTAACATGGAAGCTAACGTTGAGGATAGGATGATGAGCCAACGTTAGTGACACTCACCTTTGTCACTAACGTTGGAGATGGCTATCATTACCACGTTAGAAGCCATGTTAACTTAGTTAACATGGACTCTAACGTGGGAAGAGGGGGCACCTTGGAACGTTAGTGACAAAGGTAAATGTCACTAACGTTCTCGAAGGATTGGCAAGCCTACGTTAAGAGCCACGTTAACTAAGCTAACGTGGACTCTAACGTAAGGGGAAGGGAGGAATCTCAACGTTATTGGAAAAGGTGAGCCCCAATAATGTGTGCGACGGACCAAGAGGCAATGTTAGTGGTCACGTTGTTGCCACTAACGTTGAAGTTAACGTGGATCATCCCTGGGTGAGGAACATTAGTGAAAAAGGTGATTGCCACTAACGTTCTCGAACCCACACTCTCACTTAACGTTAACGCCACTAACGTCCTAAGCTAAACACCCTGCCTACTTCACACTTTCTCTCTGCAAGTAAAGCTAAGCCCACTGAAGAGTATAACTGCTTCAAACTCAAGATCCAAAGGCCCATATCCAAGACTTGAAGAACCAACTAGAAGATCAGAAGAGTAGTATATATAGGGGTAGTGTTGAATTAGAAAGCAGCTTTTGGGGGATGGGAAATTGAGAACTACTCTCTATATAATTTACTTTCTCTGCACTTCTAGTTCTACTTTTCATGATGTATTCTCCATCTTTGTTCTCCATTTCCAGAGCTATGAACAACTAAACTCCTTTCATTGGGTTAGGGAGCTCTGTTGTAATTTGATGGATCAATACTAGTTTTCATTACTCTTCTTCTATCTTTTCTCTTGATTTTACTAGAAAGCTTTCAATCTTCATCCAATTGAGTAGTTATCTTGGAAAAGAAGCTATTAATACTTGGATCTCTTCTGAACCTTGGAAGAGGAATGAAGAGATCATGCTAGAAATGCTTTCTCATGTTGGACCAAATTGGGTTTGGTTGGGTATGGTGACTACAATCCTACCAACACTTGATTTGGGAATGCATGTGGTATAATCAGTGACCATACTTCATCTCTTCTCATGAGCAATTGACCAAGGAATTGGCTATTGATCAAGATTTGAGAGATTGAATTGCCAAGGAATTGGAATTCGATCACTTAAGATTGCCAAGGAGATCAATGAATGCATTGATTGAGGAAGAGATGAAAATGAACTTGATCCGGAGAATGCAACATCTCCTAAGCCCAATGAACCCCCATTTCTGATCTTACCCATTCTCTTTAATTTCTGCAATTTACTTTTATGAGCATCTTCCCCATTCCCATTTACAATTCTGCAATTTACTTTCCGTCATTTACTTTCAGCTCTTTACTTCCAGCATTTACAATTTCTGCTATTTACTTTCCCGCCATTTAATTTCCTGCAACTCTCAAACCAAATTCTGCTTCGCTCAACTAGAACATTCCTCTAATTAAAGTTGCTTGACCAATCAATCCCTGTGGGATTCGACCTCACTCTATTGTGAGTTTTTACTTGACGACAATTCGGTATACTTGCCGAAGGAAATTGAGAGACCAGTTTCCGTGCTATCACCAGGGTACCTGGCTGGGCGTTAAATGCCAATAATGGCCAACAATTAGGCGTTAAATGCCAGAATGAATGCCATTCTGGGCGTTTAACGCCAGAAAGGCAGGGGGAGGAGATTTCGTTTCCAACTTCAAATTTTTTCAAATTTTCATGTTTTGATTCATACTTTTCTGCATAAACATGTTTCAAACTTTCATCATTCACCCTCAATTTTCAAAAATTCAAACATTTTCTAAATCTCTTTTCAATTTTTTTTTCAAATCCTTCCCAAATCTTCTTCAAAAACTCAATTATCTTTTTAATTTCTTTCCAAATCTTTTTTAACTCATCATATCATCTCTTAATTCTTAGATGCATAACCAAATTTTCAGATTTAATATCTTTATATCTTTTTCAATTACAAATCTCATCTTTTTCATATCATGATTTTATTTTCTTCCATCAATCATATCTCTATGTCATATCTCTTTCAAATTTTTCGAAATCCCTCCCCTCCTCCTATAAATATACATTCGGCCATCCCCTCCTCTCCACCATTCGAATTTGCCTCTTCTCCTTTCTCTCCCCTTTCCTTTCTTTTGCTTAAGGGCAAGCAAACCTCTAAGTTTGGTGTGTTTTTCCGTGATCACTGAGCTAAGACTCATCAAGATCATGGCACCTAAGGGAAAACAAACCAAATCAAGAGGCAAGAAAGAGAATACTCCAAAGAGTCTTTGGAATCAAGAGAGGTTCCTAACCAAAGAACGTGCAAACCATTACCACAAAATAATGGGTCTGAGGTCAGTGATCCCGGAAGTTAAATTCAATCTGAAAGAAGATGAATATCCGGAGATCCAAGAGCAAATTCGAAACAAAGGATGGGAAATTCTAGCTAATCCTGAAACAAAGGTTGGAAGAAACATGGTTCAGGAATTCTACTCAAATCTGTGGCTAACAGATAAGCAGAGAATAACTGGAACCGCCTTTCATACCTACCGAACCATGGTCAGAGAGAGGCTTATTTACTTCCATCTGGACAAAATAAGAGAGGTCTTCAAATTACTTCAACTACAAGATGACCCAGAATCCTTTAATAGGAGAATGGTGAGAGTAGATAAGGGGTTAGATCAAGTTCTAGAGGACATATGCCTCCCTGGGACTAAGTGGATAACCAACTCAAAAGGTGTCCTAAACCAACTCAAGCGGGGAGATCTCAAACCAGTTGCAAGAGGCTGGTTGGACTTCATTGGGTGTTCTATATTGCCCACTAGCAACCACTCTGAGGTCACTGTCAAAAGAACAGTGATGATTCATTGTATTATGCTTGGAAAAGAAGTGGAGATTCATCATCTGATTTCTTGTGAGATTTACACAATTACAAACAAGAACTCCACTGAAGCCAAACTGGCCTACCCAAGCTTAATTTCTCTGCTATGTAAAGATGCTGGGGTAAGGATGGGAGTAGATGAATTCATCCCAATCGAACACCCAATCACCAAGAAGTCAATGGAAGGACAAGTTCAAGACACATCCATAAAAAGGAGGGCACAGGAGTTCCTCCCAGAAATTCCTGAAATTGACTACTGGACCCGCCTAGAAGCTTCTGTTACCAAGCTGCAAGAAGCTATGGAACAACTTAAGGAAGAACAGCAGAATCAAAACTGCATGCTCTGCAAACTGCTAAAGGAACAGGAGAAGCAGGGGCGTGAGTGATGAGAACTAATTTTTGATGGTTTAGAGGTTATAGTAAACTCTCGTTGCAAGTATAGTTACTAAACCAAGCAATCAACCCTTCTTACAAAAGTTTTGGTTGTCACAAGTAACAAACCCCTAAATAAATTAATAACCGAAGTATTCAAACCTTGGGTCGTCTTCTCAAGGAACTGCAGGGAAGTATGTTCTTAGTATTGGTTATGGAGATTGTAAATTGGGGTTTTGAGAGTGAGGAGCAAATGGCTTAATTAGCAATTAAAGTAAATGAAGAACATGTAAATTAAATGGCAAGTAAAATAAATAAATCACTGTAAATAAACTTTTGGCAAGGTATGAGAAATTAGAGGTCCTATCCTAGCTATCCTTATCAATGATGATGAGAATTGAATCTTAATTTCACTTTGTTAACCTTTACTAAGATAAAGGAAGGTCAAGGGATTAACTGGTTTGATCTTCGAATCCTATTTATTTCCTAAGAAAAGATTGGGATTATTAAAGTTCAATTTAATTAACAAAGATAACAATTATCAATCATGTTTGAGTTTGATAACTCCTGAGTTACTGATTTCTTAACCAATACCAAAAGGGAGAAAAGTAAATCTACTGGAATAAAAATGTCTTCAGATGGGATAACAATAATGTAAATAAAGAAAGAAATATTAAACTAAAATACCTCAAATAACATTAATTCAAAAGAGTAATCTGTAACATGGAAGAATTCATAAATCAAATTGCAAAGGTAAATAAAAAGGAATATTGAACCTGATAAAGAGATAATCCTGAAAGCGAATAAAATCCTAATTCTAAATCATAATCCTAAAGAGAGAAGAGAGAGGAGATAACCTCTCTCTCAAAACTAAATCTAAATCATGAAAAACTAACTAAAGTGGAGACTCTCCTTGAATGGATGCATTCCCCCACTTCATAACCTCTGGTCTATGCCTTCTGGACTTGGATTTGGGCCAAAAAGGGCTTCAGAATTCGCTGGGAGCATTTTCTGCGATTTCTGGTGTGTGGCCTCTGTCACGCGTTCGCGTGGGTCACGCGGTCGCGTCATTTGGAGTTTTCCTTGTCATGCGGTCGCGTCAGTCATGCGACCGCATCATATATGTTCTGCTTAAGGCGCGTGATAGCATCAGTCACGCGTTCGCATCGCGCTCTCTTCGCACTGGCATGCGGCCGCGTCGTCCATGCGATCGCGTGGCTGCCAGTTTCTTTACAGACTCCGTTTTATGCTTTCCTTCCATTTTTGTATGTTTCCTTTCCATCCTTTGAGTTATTCCTGCCTTAGAAGATCTGAAACTACTCAACACACTAATCACGGCATCGAATGGAAATAAAGGTAATTAAAATAATTAATTTTAAAGCATAGGAAACATGTTTTTCACATACATCACATAATAAGGAAGGGAAAGTAAAACCATGTAAATAATATGAATAAGTGGGTGAAGGATTGAATAAATCACTCAGATTAAGCACAAAATATATCATAAAATATGGGTTTATCAGTGAGCTAAAGGAGCTGAAGCGCCAGAAGCTCTCCCTTGAAGGACCAAGCACCCCACAGATTGAGGGAGCATCCACTTCTCAAAATCAAGGTTGTTGAGTCCTAACTCTGTGATAACCTTTATTATTAAGAGTCTATTTTAAGAGTCATTTATTTTTCTATTTTTTTATTTTCTGCCTTCTATTATTATTTGTTTGCTCCTATATTTATTTTTGAGTCTTATTGTCATTCCATGATTAATAAAATTTAAAGTTTATGTCTTAAAGCTATGAATGTCCCATGAATCCATCACCTTCTTAAGAACTGTTTAATTGAAAAAGAAAAAGAAGTACATCAATTTAAAATTTTAAAACAGTTTAATTATTTTGATGTGGTGGCAATACTCTTGCTTTCTGAATAAATGCTTGAACAATGCATATGTTTGAATTTGATGTTTATGAATGTTAAAATTATTAGCTCTTGAAAGAATGATGGAAAATGAGAAATGTTATTGATAATCTGAAAAAATCATAAAATTGATTCTTGAAGCAAGAAAAAGAAGTGAATAGAAAAAAAAAAGAGAAGATGATATGCGAAAAAAAAAGCAAGCAGAAAAAGCCAATAGCCCTTTAAACCAAAAGGAAAGGGTAATAAAAAGGATCCAAGGCTTTGAGCATCAGTGGATAGGAGGGCCCACAGGAATAAAATCCTGGCCTAAGCGGCTAAACCAAGCTGTCCCTAACCATGTGCTTGTGGCGTGAAGGTGTCAAGTGAAGACTTGAGACTGAGCGGTTAAAGTCGTGGTCCAAAAGCAAAAAGAGTGTGCTTAAGAGATCTGGACACCTCTAATTGGGTACTCTAGCAAAGCTAAGTAACAATCTGAAAAGGTTCACCAAGTTATGTGTCTGTGGCATTTATGTATCCGGTGGTAATACTGGAAAACAAAATGCTTTGGGTCACGGCCAAGACTCATAAAGTAGCTGTGTTCAAGAATCAACATACTTAACTATGAGAATCAATAACACTATCTGGATTCTGAGTTCCTATAGAAGCCAATCATTCTGAACTTCAAAGGATAAAGGGGGAGGCCAAAACTGTTCAGAAGCAAAAAGCTAAATGTCCCGCTCATCTAATTAATACTGATGTTCATAGATGTTTTTGGAATTCATTATGTATTCTATTCTTTTTATCCTATATGATTTTCAGTTGCTTGGAGACAAGCAACAATTTAAGTTTGGTGTTGTGATGAGCGAATAATTTATATGCTTTTTGGCATTGTTTTTAGTATGTTTTTAGTATATTTTAATTAGTTTTTATTATATTTTTATTAGTTTTTATTTAAAATTCACTTTTCTGGACTTTACTATGAGTTTGTGTGTTTTTCTGTGATTTCAGGTATTTTCTGGCTGAAATTGAGGGACCTGAGCAAAAATCTGATTCAGAGGCTGAAAAAGGACTGCAGATGTTGTTGGATTCTGACCTCCCTGCACTCAAAGTGGATTTTCTGGAGATACAGAAGCCTAATTGGCACGCTCTCAATTGCGTTGGAAAGTAGACATCCTGGGCTTTCAACCAATATAATAGTCCATACTTTTCCCGAGATTTGATGACCCAAACAGGCGATTCAAGTTAGCTCAAGAATTTTGGTGTTTAACACTAGAACTGGCATAAAAACTGGAGCTAAACGCCCAAACTGGTACAAAAGCTGGCGTTTAACTCCAAGAAAAGTCTCTACACATGAAAGCTTCAATGCTCAGCACAAGCACACACCAAGTGTGCCCCGGAGGTGGATTTTTACATTAAACACCCTAGCTTACTCATTTTCTGTAACCCTAGGTCACCAGTTTACTATAAAAACTACTTTTAGTGATTCATCTTGTACCTCATGACACTTTACACGTTTCATATTGTATCTTCTATGGCATGAGTCTCTAAACCCCATTGTTGGGGGTGAGGAGCTCTGCTGTTCTTCATGAATTAATGCAATTACTACTGTTTTCTATTCTATCACGCTTGCTTCTATTCTAAGATATTCATTCACACTTCAACCTGATGAATGTGATGATCCGTGACAATCATCATCATTCTCACCTATGAACGCGTACCTGACAACCACCTCCGTTCTATATGCAATCAAGCTTGAATGTGTATCTCTTGGGTTTCTAATCTAAGATTGGAACCTTCGTGGTATAGGATAGAATTATTGGCGGCCATTCCTGAGATCCGAAACGTCTAAACCTTGTCTGTGGTATTCTGAGTAGGATCTAGGAAGGGATGACTGTGACGAGCTTCAAACTCGCGAGTGTTGGGCGTAGTGACAGACGCAAAGAGATCAATGGATCCTATTCTGACATGATCGGGAACCGACAGATGATTAGCCGTGTGGTGACAGCGCATTTGGAACATTTTCACTGAGAGAACGGGAAGTAGCCATTGACAACGGTGATGCCCAACTTAATGCTTGCCATGGAAGGAGCCTTGCGTGCATGAAGAAGAAGATAGTAGGAAAGCAGAGATTCAGAAGACAAAGCATCTCCAAAGCCTCAACCTGTTCTTCATTACTGCATAAGAAGTATTTATTTCATGTTCTTTTACTTTTTACAATTAAATCTGAGAATTATTGATATCCTGACTAAGAGTTACAAGATAACCATAGCTTGCTTCAAGCCGACAATCTCCGTGGGATCGACCCTTACTCACGTAAGGTATTACTTGGACGACCCAGTGCACTTGCTGGTTAATTGTGCGGAGTTGCAAAAGTGTGATTGTAATTTCGTGCACCAAGGATCATGTATGGTTAAGTGGACTAGAATTTGAATCTTTGATGAGCTTAAACTTTCCCACCTAACCTATGATGACCTATACAATTAAGTTCTAGCCTAACTACCAATTTTTCACTTTTTCACATTCTCATGTATTTTCTTGTCGTTTTTCAACACTTATGCATTGATCCTTATTGAACTTTATTTTGGGGCATTTTGTCCCCTTTTTATTTTTTTCTTTTCTTTTTTTTTTCTACGCATATTTTTTTTCTTTTCTTTTCTTTTTCATATTTTTTTCTTTTCTTTTGTTTTTCTCATTATCCTTTTCTCAAAACTACATACAAGATCATCAATCATAAGGTTTAACATTTGATTAATGCATAAGTATGTACCCAATTTCCAAATATAAAAATACAAAGCACCCTTTTATCCCAACCAATGTTCCCAATCTCCCCAAACTAGAATATAAAACACTCTCACTAGCCTAAGTCAATCAAAGATCCAAACAAGGGACTTTTATTGTTTTTCATTTTAGGGTTGAAATGTGCTAAAATAAAGAATAGTTGGGTTAAGCATAGGCTCAAAATTGGTTGACAATGGAGACTAAAAGGTAGGCTATTTGGGTAAGTAAGCTAATGAAAAAATGGCCTCAATCATATAAATGCATGAATACAAGGAATAATTTGACATAAAGAATTAAACAAATCAAGGATCACAATCATAGGAAAAGAACAATTTCAAACAAGAAGGAAAATAAGTGGTTATAAGATGTAACTACACAATAGGCTCAAAACTCACAATCTTGTGTTTTTAGCTCAAAACATGATACACAAAGGTATAAATCCATGCAAGTTCCATAAAAATTTTCCACTCAATTGGGGTGGTGCCCTTTTTACAAATTCCTTAGAAAAATTCATTGTTTTGATTAAGCTTATTCAAATGCAATGTTGTGATTAAGAAATTCTAAAATTCTTTAACCTGCCCTCTTTTTTTTTTTAATCAAAACAAATTTTTTTATGCACAAAGGGTTTAACTAAGTTTTCAACAATTCAAAACATTTTTCAAATCACAACCACAAGGCTAAAATGCAATATATGCAATAAAAGTGTGCCATAACCAAACTAAAAATATCCACAATAGCAAATATGTACAATAATCCCAAAATAGTTCAAAATAAAGCAAAATAAAATGAACTAAGTGATAGTGTCCGAAAATGTTCACCAAATCCACCGACGGCGACGACGGTGACCTCCCCACACATAAGATGAAGCATCGTCCTCAATGCTACTAATCGGGCTCATGGTGAGGATCAACAGTCGCATCTGGCTACGGCTGGGGCACTGTCTGGGGCACTAGCCCCTCGGGAGGCTGCTGGGTCTCCTGAGTAGCCTGCATCTGTGGAGGTACCTCCTGCTGAACCGGCTCCTCAACATGCTCCTCCTCGTGCTCTGATTCGTGATCCTCCGCGTTGGAAGTGGGAGAGTCGGGGAGAGGGGGTAGCTCAATGCCCTGTGATACAAACACCTGGTCTATGCGATCGAGACGTCGCATGATACGATGCTCGCTACGCTCCATGAAGCGAAACAGGTGTTGTACTAGCTGATATGTCGGCTCGGGTGCTGGTGGTGGTGGTAAAGATGCTACTGCTGCTGAAGAAGAAGAAGGTCCTGCTGATGGGTGAAAATTAGATTTCCACATAAACTCACTGGCAAGTGTACCGGGTCGCATCAAGTAGTAATAACTCACAAGAGTGAGGTTGATCTCACAGGGATTGATGGATCAAGCAACTTTAGTGAGGTGATTAGTTTAGTCAAGCTAACATTGGTGAGTTGAATGAAATGTAGCCAACAGAAAGTAAATTGCAGAAATTATAAATTGCAGAATGTAAATTGGATAGAAGCTTAAATAGCAAGAAAAGTAAACTGCAGAAGATCAAACTTGCAGGAAGTAAATTGACAAAATATTAAAGAACAATAAATATAGATTGCAGCAACTGTAAAGGGGGCTGGGTGCTCGAAATTAAATGAATCAGTAGATCAAAGCTTAGAACAATTGATGATTTAAATTGCATGAAAAGTAAATTCAGATCACATCAAGCTCAAATGTAAAGTAGCAGAATGTAAATTTGCAGAGAAATAAAAGTGCAGAAGAGTAAATCAAGTTCAATGAAAATGAAACTGTGAAATTGAAGAAGAACAGAATTGCAGGAAGATGTAAATTGCGTAAACTCAATTGAATTCAACACTTGAAATGTAAAGTGTAGAAAAATAAATGTGTATCAAAGAGAGTTTTCTATTCTATCCTACTCCTACTCCTATTGCTCTCTAGCAGTGCCAGCCTCTCTTTATGAAATGAAATTGATGCCTTTATATAGGCTTTATGGTGCACGAAATCGTGATTGTTCATTCTTTGGTAACGGCGCCAAAAACTTAATACGCACGTTCATAATCTTAGTTCTTTTTCACAACTTCGCACAACTAACCAGCAAGTGCACTGGGTCGTCCAAGTAATAAACCTTACGTGAGTAAGGGTCGATCCCACGGAGATTGTCGACTTGAAGCAAGCTATGGTCATCTTGAAAATCTCAGTCAAGCGGATTCAAATGGTTATGGTGAATTGATAGTTATAATATAATTAAAATATAAAATAGGATAGAGATACTTATGCAATTCATTGGTGAGAGTTTCAGATAAGCATATGGAGATGCTTTTGTTCCTTCTGAACCTCTGCTTTCCTACTGCTTTCATCCAATCACTCATACTCCTTTCCATGGCAAGCTGTATGTTGGGCATCACCGTTGTCAATGGCTACATCCCGTCCTCTTAGTGAAAATGGTCCAAATACACTGTCACCGCATGGCTAATCATCTGTCGGTTCTCGATCCCGCTGGAATAGGATCTAGTGATCCTTTTGCGTCTGTCACTACGCCCAGCACTCGCAAGTTTGAAGCTCGTCACAGCCATCCCTTCCCAGATCCTACTCGGAATACCACAGACAAGGTTTAGACTTTCCGGATCTCAAGAATGGCCGCCAATAATTCTAGCCTATACCACGAAGACTCTTATCGTAAATCAGGAGGCTAAGAGATATGCATTCAAGCTTGCTTTCATGTAGAACGGAAGTGTTTGTCAGGCACGCGTTCATAAGTGAGAATGGTGATGAGCGTCACATAATAATCACATTCATCATGTTCTTATGTGCGAATGAATATCTTAGAGAAGAAATAGGCTTGAGTTGAATAGAAAAAAAATAGTACTTTGCATTAATTCATGAGGAATAGCAGAGCTCCACACCTTAATCTATGGTGTGTAGAAACTCTACCGTTGAAAATACATAAGAACAAGGTCTAAGGATGGCCGAATGGCCAGCCTCCCCAAATGGCATATGAATTCGAAAATAGGGAGAATGACCGATCCCTGATCAAGGATGATCAAAAGATCTCTAACACAATAGTAAAAAGTTCTATTTATACTAAACTAGTTACTAGGGTTACAGAAATAAGTAAATGATGCAGAAATCTACTTCCGTGCCCACTTGGTGTGTGCTTGGGCTGAGCATTGAAGCTTTAACGTGTAGAGGTCTTCCTTGGCGTTAAATGCCAGTTTGTAACTTGTTTCTGGCGTTTAACTCTGCTTTGCAACTTGTTTCTGGCGTTTAACGCCAGAATAGGGCAGAAAGCTGGCGTTAAATACCAGTTTGCGTCGTCTAAACTCGGGCAAAGTATGGACTATTATATATTGCTGGAAAACCCTGGATGTCTACTTTCCAACGCAATTAAGAGTGCACCAATTGGGTTTCTGTAGCTCCAGAAAATCCACTTCGAGTATAGGGAGGTCAGAATCCAACAGCATATGTAGTCCTTCTTCAGAAATTACCTGAAATCACAGAAAAATACCCAAACTCCTAGTAAAGTGCTGAAATGTGATTTTTATTTAGAAACTAATAAAATTATATTAAAAACTAACTAAATCATACTAAAAACTATGTAAAAACAATGCCAAAAAGCATATAAATTATCCGCTCATCACTTTAGAAAATGAAAATGAAATTGAAATTGAAAACAAATTACAAATGAAATTCCTAATCTAGCATTTCTTTGTGCCTTTGAGTGATGACGTTGCGCTCTGCTTGCTTTGGGGCTTTTGTTGATTTGGATTTGGCCTTGAATAAATGGATAAGGAGTGGCTTGGTTAGGGTCCCAGTGGAGCATTCTGTTGGATTAGTGTACTCCACGTTCACTTGCCTTGGGCGTTCCCTTCACGTGCTCAAATCTGGTGCCTCATAGAGTTCAATTAGTGAACGCTACGTTCACCCGAGTGAACATTGTTCCTTGTCGTGCGCGCCTTGGTGGGCATATTTTCCTTGCCTAGCATTCATTTAGTGAACACTGAGTTCACTTTATTGAACGTGGCTTCTTGATTTCCCTTGGTCCTCCACTAGTGATTGAACGTTGCTGGGACAAGGCTTAAAGAAAAGCCGAAAATGCTCACTTTATTGAGCGTAGCATTCACTTTAATGAACGCTTGATGCTTTCATGTTCATTCCCATGTTTGAAGGTAGCATTCTCTTTAATTAACGCTAATGTATTACATGCTTATTATATTACTTAGTAATGCAATGCATTAATGTAAGCTTTATTTATTCATTTGCCAATTGCATTAGAAATGTTTGGTTTTAATTAATAATGCTAATGCATTAAAGTTAAAGCATTCATTCATTTAACGCCTTGGTCAATTAGCAGTGGTAATTAAATATTTCATGCATGCATGCTTTCATTGGCCTAAGTTAATAATGCTAATGTGTTCATGCATTACATAAATAATTAAATGCATGCATACATAAGCATTAATGCATGATTATTCATGATAATGAAATAGCATGGTTATTAATTATTAATGGATGCATAATCATTAATGCATATCCAAGGCTTCATAGTCATAGGACACGCTTTTAAAAGCGTGGCCTAAGGTTTCAAAGCGTGTTCAAACTTCAAAGTGTGTTCTAAAATTATTATTTTCTTCTTTTGAGCTGATTTTGTGCTATTTTGCTTCTATTTCCACTTATTTCCCACTAAATTTATAAAATCAAAAGATCAAAGAAATGTATCATTTAAGCACAAAAGAATGCAATATTTAAGCACTAATCATCAATTTCTTGTATGAAAAAGCATAGAAAAATATGACATGATGACATGTCATCACAACACCAATCTTAAACCTTGCTTGTCCCCAAGCAAGAAAAGAATCATGCAGTACATTTTGACAAACCAAGGTGAGAAGAATGGCAAGTTAATATTCATGGTAGGCTAGTTTTCTATGCATGCTACAATCACAAAAGAAATGTAAATGATTGATGCTTCTATCTAGCTCATTTGATGAAATCTTTTCCTTGTGTTTCTTCCTTGAAATAAGCTTTTCATTTTCTTAATAGCTTCTTCTTTTAGGTGCTTTACCCCATGAGTTGATAACAAAGCTACGATTCTAAATGCTTTGTTTTCAAGCATTAAAACTTGATACATAAGCACCACAAGCATTGAATTAGAGGACTTCATTAATCTCATTTGTTTCTTTTCTTGACTCTCTAATTGTTGATGCTCAGAACCTTGAGCTTTGAGGGAGTGCTTTTGCACTTGAGCCTAGCCTTGACTTTTAAGTGTTTTATTTTCAAGCTTTTTGCCTGATACATAAACACCACAAGTACTTAACAAATGAATTGTCATTGGTATTCAGAGCCTTCAACTTTCTCATTCTTTCCCTTTTTCTTTTTTCGCCTTATTTGCATTTGCTTCCTTCAAGGTTCTCATGATTTCCAAAGATTTCACAAAATATCCTAGATGAAAACTTCAACTAAATAAAATCTAATGCAACTGAGCAACAATTAACCATACTAGCTTTCCAATACTTGTATGCACATGCTAAGTTCTCTTTTAATTCCTTGTTTCTTTATGATCATGATACTTTACAACTTTAAACTTTACAAAACTCAAGTTGGTAGTCATAGTGGCATAGCAACATGTTACAGATCAAAATTCAGGCTATGCTTATTCATACACACATGTAAACAGAGAAGATAAAGATAATCATGCAATTTAAAGTGCTAGAAACAAATGAGAGGAAAAGGAACTTTACAACCTTGTAATTCATCTTCTCTACTATTGTCCTTTTCCTACTATTCTTCCCCCTTCCCATACCAAACTCAGAATGCTTGCTAATCCTCAAGCAATAATCAGAATAATGGTGATGGGGCTAAGATGGATCATGAGTGTCTTACACAATGAAATGTTAGTAATACATGTATTTAAGCAAGCAAAATTAAGAATAACCATCAAGGCACAAGAAACAGAGACATTGGGGTTGCAAACATAAGAAGGTGTGCATGATACATTGCATAAAGAATGAGTGGCACACCAAACTTAGTGTGACGCTTTCACTTTGAATTAATGCAAGTATCCAGTAATGATTGGAAGTAAATTTTGTTGCATAGCAACACCAAACTTAGAATACAACCATATGTCAATTTATTTAAACTAAAACTAAAGACATGGAACTGTTATATGCTAATAACACAATCACCAAGTGAAGAATTTGTCACAGTCAGGATTTCTTGGTGAGGTATTAGCAACAACAGTTAATGAGCAAACTAAAAGACAACACTAAAAACAAAGAAATGACTAAAGAGAATGAAAAAGTGTGAAACCAAAAGAAAATTAATACTGCAAAGGCTTTATGATTATACAGACAAGTGGTGTTGCTGGATTTATTGCACAGAAAATTATGTGGCACACCAAACTTAGAAACTTAGTGTGACACTTTCAGTTTAGAATTGGTGCAATTATCCATAAAGATTGAAAATAGATTGTTCCAGGGTAACACCAAACTTAGAATGTAATCATATGCCAATTTATTAAAATTAAACAAAGCAGAGAAAGAAAATAAACAAAGCAGACAGAGAGAGTAAACAAAGCAAAACAATGAAATGTTACCAACGGTTGGGTTGCCTCCCAACAAGCGCTCTTTTAGTGTCATTAGCTTGACATGTTGTTCTTCACTTTCTTCCTCTTTTTCTAGTTTGTTAAGAGGAATGACCTCAAGGGGCAGAAGATTCAGCTATTGTCCCCTGTCTTGGTCTCTCCTCAGCAAGCTTCCTTTTGTTAATGGCTTGATTGAGCTTGCTTGCTAGATTAGGGGTAGGATTGGTGCTCTTGATAGTTGCCTTCACTTCTTGGATATCAATACTTGGTGGTTGTATGATTGTTGGAGTGTTTTCTTCATTAAAAGCCTTTTGAATTGGTTGTTCCATGAGCCCTTCATCTATGTAATTCTCTGCTTCACTTGAGTATGAGCTTTCATGATTGTCTTCCTCACTTTCTTGTTCCTTCACTTCCTCCTTTACACTCAACATTTGTCTTAATAGCACTTTCATAGAGGAGCTTTGTTGATCTTCCCAAGATTTCTTCATCTCCTTTTCATATCTTTCAATCACAGATTCAAGTGTTGAGAATCTTTGGTTCAGGGAAGTTTGTGGGGGTTGTGAGTTTCCATGTTCCCTTGTCATCTCAAGTGGCTTTGGTGGATATGCACGTTCAGGTTTAAATTCCTCTACCACCTCCTCTTTC
The DNA here is from genome assembly GCF_059453495.1 of Arachis ipaensis. NCBI lineage: Eukaryota > Viridiplantae > Streptophyta > Magnoliopsida > Fabales > Fabaceae > Arachis > Arachis ipaensis. The sequence goes on from NC_142443.1 coordinate 89,372,962, forward strand.
TTCACTGAAAATTCACTTGACACAGAGACCTCTTCATCTTGCTCTTCTACTTCTTCCTTCACATCCACCAATTGATCTTCATCTTCCATGCTTAGCAATTCTTTGTTTCTCCTTACTTGCTCCAAATATCTATCCATCTTATTGCAGAGGGCTTGTTGTTCTTTCCAAGAGTCTATGGATGTTTGCAAGTATTGTTCAAATGCTAGCTCAAGGGATGAAGGTTGAGAGAAATTTTATGGACATAGATGTGTTGTGGTGATGTTGTTTTGAGTAGTATGGAATGAATCTTGTGAGTTGTGGAATGAATTTTGTGAATGTTGAAATGAGTCTTCTGTGTAGTGAAATGAATCTTGTGGTTGGTGAGGTGAGTTGTATGGATCTTGAGAGAGGCTTTTTGTTGAGGCTAAATCAAGTGATAAAAAATTTTTAAGTGGAAAATTGGGAGGTGAGGTTGGACAATTTAGCATGAATGAATTGAAGGTTTGCTCAAGTGATGATGGCTCTTGATTAATGGAGTATGAACTATCAAATGCTTTATAGTTTTGATCCTCCCATCCACAATGTGAATCATTGTAGAATTCATCACAATATGGTTCATTTTGTGGCATTGGGGGACAGTCTTGCATGAATTCATCGAAAGCACACTCTAGTGATGATGTCTCTTGATAAACCAAGTATGGATCACCAATATCTCTTTGATTTTGACCCTCTCAGTCATAATCTGAGTGGTTGTTATACCTGTATGAATCATCTTGTGGCTCTGGGAGGTGTTCATACTTGTTTATTCCTTGTTGATACTCCCATCCACCATTAGCATAATAACATGAATTATTTTGAGCTGTTGGGTAGTATTCCATGGAATTGTCTTGATTAGCATATCCCCATTGGTTGGATTGCTCATAATCTGTTGATTCTTGGTGATTTTCCCAGCCACCATTAGAATAATGACTTGAATAATTTTGTTGTGGTGGCAAATATCCCATATGATTCTCTTGCTCATCTTGTGGTTCTGAAGCATATCTCCAATGATTGGAGTGCTCAGAATTTGTATTTTCTTGGTGATATTCCCAGCCACCATTAGAGATTGGTGATGGTGGGTAATATCCCATAAAATCTGTTTGATTATAAGATGAGTTGAACTCCATTTGAATTTTGTAAAACACATAACCAACGAAAATTGAAATTCATGCCACAGAGAAAAATTTCTTAGTGAGGCAATAACTCAAACACCTTGGTGTCAGTTTAAATCAGAAAACAAAAACAAAGAAAATGCTTAATCTAGACTTCTCACCCACTTAATCATTGTCGATCTCAATCAATCCCCGGCAACGGCGCCAAAAACTTGATGGGTGAAAATTAGATTTCCAAACAAACTCACTAGCAAATGTACCGGGTCGCATCAAGTAGTAATAACTCACAAGAGTGAGGTCGATCCCACAGGAATTGATGGATCAAGCAACTTTAGTGAGGTGATTAGTTTAGTCAAGCTAACATTGGTGAGTTGAATGAAATGTGGCCAACAGAAAGTAAATTGCAGAAATTATAAATTGCAGAATGTAAATTGGACAAAAGATTAAATAGTAAAAAAAGTAAATTGCAGAAGATCTAACTTGCAGGAAATAAATTGACAAAATATTAAAGAACAAGAAGTGTAGATTGCAGCAAATGTAAAGGGGGCTGGGTGCTGGAAATTAAATGAAGAAGTAGAACAAAGCTTAGAACAATTGAAGATTTAAATTGCATGAAAAATAAATTCAGATCACATCAAGCTCAAATGTAAAGTAGCAGAATGTAAATTTGCAGAGAAATAGAAGTGTAGAAGAGTAAATCAAGCTAAATGAAATAGAAACTGTGAAATTGAAGAAGAACAAAATTACAGGAAGATGTAAATTGCATAAACTCAATTGAATTCAACACTTGAAATGTAAAGTACAGAAAAATAAATGTGTATCAAAGAGAGTTTTGTATTCTATCCTACTCCTACTCCTATTGCTCTCTAGCAGAGCCAGCCTCTCTTTATGAAATAATATTGATGCCTTTATATAGGCTTTACAAAATGAAATGAAATTAAAATTGAAAACAAATTACAAATGAAATTCCTAATCTAGCTTATCTTTGTTCCTTTGAGTGATAATGTTGGGCTCTGCTTGCTTTGGGACTTTTGTTGATTTGGATTTGGCCTTGAATAAATGGATAAGGAGTGGCTTGGTTAGGCTCCCAGTATAGCGTTCCGTTGGATTAGTGAACTCCTCGTTCACTTGCCTTGGGCGTTCCCTTCACGTGCTCAAATCTGGCGCCTCATAGCGTTCAATTAGTGAACGCTACATTCACTCGAGTGAATGTTGTTCCTTGTGGTGCGTGCCTTATTGGGCATATTTTCCTTGCCTAGCATTCATTTAGTGAACACTGAGTTCACTTTATTGAACGTGGCTTCTTGATTTCCCTTGGTCCTCCACTAGTGATTGAACGTTGCTGGGACAAAGCTTAAAGAAAAGCCCGAAAACACTCACTTTATTGAGCGTAGCATTCACTTTAATGAACACTTGATGCTTTCATGTTCATTTCCATGTTTGAAGGTAGCATTCTCTTTAATGAATGCTAATGTATTACATGCTTATTATATTACTTAGTAATGCAATGCATTAATGTAAGCTTTATTTGTTCATTTGCCAATTGCATTAGAAATGTATGGCTTTAATTAATAATGCTAATGCATTAACGTTAAAGCATTCATTTATTTAATTCCTTGGTCAATTAGAATTAGTAATTAAATATTTCATGCATGCATGCTTTCATTGGCCTTAGTTAATAATGCTAATGCGTTCATGCATTGCATAAATAATTAAATGCATGCATACATAAGCATTAATGCATGATAATTCATCATAATGAAATAGCATGGTTATTAATTATTAATGCATGCATAAGCATTAATGCATATGCCAAGGCTTCATGGTCATGGGCCACGCTTTTAAAATCATGGCCTAAGGTTCCAAAGCGTGCTCAAACTTCAAAGTGTGCCCCAAAATTCTTCTTTTCTTCTTTTGAGCTGATTTTGTGCTAATTTGCTTCTTTTTCTACTTATTTCCTACAAAATTTATAAAATCAAAAGATCAAAGAAATATATCATTTAAGCACAAAAGAATGCAATATTTAAGCACTAATCATCAATTTCTTATATGAAAAAGCATAGAAAAATATGAGATGATGACATGTCATCACCTGCCGCTGCTATAGAGGATGAAGGTCTAGCTGCCTCTACTGCTGCTCTAGCTCGAGAGCGGCGTCTGGATGGGGGCTTCTCGTGCACCCATGTACCCCACGGAATAGTAACCTCCTTGTCGTCGTTGTCTGGGTGGGGTGGTGTCACATCATCGTCCCTCCATGGGGCACCGGCTAGCTCAATCATGCTAGTGACCAATGTGAGAAATGGTAGAAGGCCACGGATCTGTGCTCGCCACATGCCTTGCCTGATCAACCGGGGGAAGTATACCTCCTTCCCCTCCATGACACAGCCAATCAGAAAAAGCATATACATGTAACATAGTGGGCGAATATCTGCTGCCAACACTACAACATATATGGCCTTTAGCAATGCCAAATTTTGTAACATCTTAAAACCGATATTGTAAATAGGTTTAGACAACGGTTTTTTATAGTGTTACTGTTGAATTCAATTTTTCATTATTTTATAGCAACAAATTAAAACCGTTCTCTTTGACTATTTTAAAGAACGGTTTTATAACCGTTACCATGATTTGTATTTAAGCAACGGTTTTTTATCGTTGTTTAAATAATTGTACAAAGAAAACGCATAAAAACCGTTGCCAAAATGCTACACTTGAAAACCGTTCTATTAGATGGTCTTAGACAACGATTTTTACAGTATTGCTATTGAAGTTTAATTTTTTATTATGCTATAGTAATGAAATAAAACTGTTCTCTTTGACTATTTTAAAGAACGGTTTTATAACCATTACAACAATTGTTTATGAAACAACAATTTTCTAATATTATTTAAATAATTATACAAATTAAACAATACCAATAAAAATAATTTTAAATAATCATATAAATTAAAACTATTTTTCTATAAATACTGAATTTATAAAATACTCAAAAACTATTGTTATAAATATATTTTAATTTTAGAATAAATATTATATATTTATTGAAAAAATTTCTCTCTAAGATAATTAAGGACATTGATCTCTTAAAATAAAATTTCAGAGCGCGCTCTTCCTCCCACCACCATCAACGTAACTCTAACGTACACCAATTAGGCCATTAGGCTCAGAGCTGTAACAATCTAAGTTTTCAGAAAATTAAATAATAAATTATTTACAATTTATTATAATTGTTGAGAATTTTATTTTAAGAAAATTATTTGACTGAGAATAATTAATTAGAGTTTCATAAAAATTAAAGTTTAAATTAATTAAAATTTTATTATAATTTTTATTATAATCGAATGTTTCACATAATTTCAGTAATTAATAAATAAAAAAAATTATATAATTTAAGTTAAATAACTTTTATTATAAATAATTTATGATTTAATTAAGTTCCTTATTAATACTTTATTCCTTATTATGAATATTTTACATTATATAATTTGATTTAAATAATTGATATTCATGTAATTTAATACTTTATTTTTTATGAGTAAAAAATTAATTATTTCGTCTTATAATTTTAAATGAGAATGCATAATTAAAAATCAATTAATAAATTGATACAACAAATTCCTTTAACTCTAAATTTCCAATTTCATTTTACCCTAAATTCCCACCTTAAACAAAAGAAACCCTAATTTTCCCCTTTTCCCAACCTAAAACACGCAGGCCTTCACCCCTCTTTTCTCTTTCAACCCACGCACACACAGCAAAGGAAGAGAAGAGAGGTCATGTCACCGTCAGATCTGAAGCCGCCGAGGAGCCGAACGCCGTCGAAGCCGCACCGTCGCGTCACCGTCGCTCTGCCTCCGTCGAACCCGTCACACCGCCGCTACCGTGATGTCATTGCTGTCGCAAGGGAGAAGAGATGCGTGAGGAAGGAAGCTCGTTGGGGAGAAAAAAGACGCCATCTGTGCTGCCAGATCCGTCACGTATGATCTCCATTGTCGCCGTCGAAGGTCCGTCGCCGTGGACGTGGAGAGGAGCCGCCGTTCATGCTTGTCGCCACCAAAAGAGGAGCCGCTGCCACCGTCGATTGTCACTGGAAAAAACACCGTACCGCCGTGCCTCTGGTCGCCAGAATCACGGACCGGGGAGAAGGGGGCTACCACTCCTGTTGCTGCTGCTTCGTACTTTTATTGTAAGTTGTCTCTGTTTTGAATTCCATTGAATTCATTTCTGTTTTCGATTCCATTGAGTTTGAATTCTCCATTTTATTGTAACCATGGTCACTGTTGTTGGAGTTTAATTGATTTGGTTTCTGTTTTGATTTGAATTTTAATTTGGTATAATGCTGTCTATTTTGGTCACTAGTTCTCTGAGTTTAAATGAACGGTTCTCTCAGTGATAATATTCTAGGTGATTGAGTGATGCAACTTTTATGTAAATTAAGCTTTATGACACTCCCTGTAAACATAGAGATGGATTATCACACTTCACCACCCTAAAGATACTGTAAACATGGAGATGGATTATAACTGGTGACTATTTCCTTATGAGGAGTAGCATTCTAGAGTTAATGAGTTATTGCATGAGTTATAGAGTTCATGAGTACATGCAATCCATCTTTTTGATTTTGTGGCACCATGCTTTTGCTACATTTCAATCTCAGACTTAATTTGATGCCCTGAACAAGCTGCTCTTACATTGTATTTTTATTGTTGCTATACTGTGAATTACTTCTACTATTATTTTTGCTTTGTATAATATATGACCTGTTTTCACATTAAGATCAGTGTATTAGTACTTCTATTGATTAGGCACATCTTATTAAAAGATGGGAATCTTTTTTTCTTTTAGCTGCTTTTTGCAATTGCTGACAAGTGCGGTACTGCTCTGAGAAACATCAAGTAGCCGAATTGTTTAAATGTTTTATTTAGTCTTCTTTCCACAAATTTTATCCTAATAGTTATCTTTCTTTTCCTCGTTTCCTCTCTCTATTAGTAAACATTATTAGGATTAGGCTTAGTATTATATTTAATTTGCTAACTTTTTTATTCACTGGAAAATCATTATAAAGGTGAGGGAGAACTTAGTATTATATTTAATTCTGCTTCCCTGCTTCTACCTCGCTGCATCTGCTTCACCGCCTTGGCTGATTGTGGGTTGTCATCTGTGGTAAGTGGTCTTTTTCTCTTATTTTCTTTTGTTTTGTTAGGGCGTGTTTGGCTGTTGGCCATTTTTGTTGGAGTTAAGAAGAAGAAAGGAAAGTGGTGTGTGAGTTTCTGCTTTTGTGTTTGTTTCAGTCCTTTGAATAGTGATTAGAGTTTGGATTATGAGATGAAACGTGATTAACTGATTATGGTGTTGCGATTAGGGAGTGGAATAAAGTATGGAAATGTGGGATTTGCTAATCTTTTGCTGTTGCTTTTGTTCACTAAATTATTATTTGGAAATGCTGTTGTGATTTTATTTTAATTTTAATATTGATTTAGTATGTAACTGGTTCTCTGTCAATGCTGCTCTGATTTTGTTTTAATTTTAATATTCATTTGTAATAATAATGTTATAAGTTTGATTTGGCAATTAGGTCTCTGAAAATGTTGTTCTGGTTTTGTTTTGGTTTTAATATTAATTTTATATTGATGTAGTATAATACTGTTTGATTTTGATTTGGAAATTGGTTCTCTGGAAATGCTATTTTAATTTTAATATTGATTTGGTATAGTGCTATTATGATTTTGGTCAGAATAGGATAAGAGTATTGGAAAACTGATTCATCTGTGTTTTCTTGACCTCTCTAACACTCCATTGCAGACACTACCAGATTCCATTTATGATCTGCATAATTTGCAGATACTATTGTTGACAAACTACCCTAAACTCACAAGTTTACCTAAAAGAATATGTGATTTGATAAGCTTGCGTTACCTTGATATCAGAGGTAGCAGTGTGCAAGAGATACCTTAGGAAATGCTATAACTAACTCATAGTTCTTGATGAGTGTTGCAGAGAAATCAAACGGTATCTTTTTTCTTTTAGATCATTTACTGTGAGAAGGATATAGATACCATACTCAGGAATATATGAAAAGATGAGTATGTAATAAGTCTTGGCTTTAATAGTCATAAATTGACTTGGTATATACTTTTCATCTTCCTCAAAAACTAGTACTTTCATAGCTTCTTCTAGCACTTATATTATAAGTTTTAACGTATTTATTTTTTTTTTATATTCTCTATCATAGTCTTTACTATTTGAACTTTTTTCTTAATCATATTGAATCACAATGAATCCAAAATCTAAATCTTCTACAATTGAGCTACACTACAGGTAAAGAGCAATTGGATGAGAATGAAGGAAATAATATAGAGGAGCAGGACACGGATTATATTAATCCAACTGAGACTAAGGTCATAGATAATACTGTGAAAGGTAAATTTTTGATCTCTTTAAAAACATTTTATGACATCATTTCTCTTTAAATTTACTGCTGTGAAAGATTTATATATGATGACTTCTTTGTATAATAGGGATATAGTTTAATAAATAATTTATTGGATCTATTAATTGGTGAGGGGCAGCAGGGCGGGGGTTGAAAAAGAGTGTTCGATGAGCATGATGATGAAAATGGTTGTATGTGAGGACATGGTTTTTTGTTATTTTCATTAATAAGCACGATTAATTTACTTGAATTGATTAATTTGAGCTAGGCTTTCAATAAAATCAAGACTCAAGTTAAATAGCAAAACCCGAACAAGAAAATCAAGACTCAAGTGTTAAATAGTTAGTTTTCGTATAGCAGTTGTGAGAGTCTGTGACTTTTACTTGATGCACTAGGCTATAAATAACTCTCTCTCTATGTAATTGAGGTGTAATTGCTATCATTTTTCTAAATAATAGTTCAGTTTACTTTCACTGTAAGCTATCTATTTTTTAGCTTCTGCATCTTTTCTATTTAGTCCTAGTTCATTCTTTCTTCTTTCTTTTTTGGGAAAGTTTCTAGTTCATTCTTTGGGGAAGTTTCTAGTTCATTCTACATCTTTTCTAGTAGTTTTAGTATCTTTGAATATATTATGGTAATTTTAATTAGTCTCTTTGTATAGAGACAACAGTGAAGAAAACATGAGGACCTATAGAATGCTTGAAGATTCATGCAGGACAGTTGGAAGATAGAGAAGAAATTACTCTAGATATTGAAGGAGAGGCAATTGGTCCTACTGATGAAGTTGTAAACAACTTGAGCAAATTGGGCACAGTGGCAAGGAATTCAGATATTTGTCCATTAATTTTCACAAACTGCAAGGGGATTAAAGAAAAAGAAGCTATTTGGGAATATGTTCAATTGAGAATATTAGTCTTGTTTCTTTTAGAAACATAAGGACATGTACACATTTTATTCTTACTAGCAAATAATTTGATTGTGGATCTGACAACAATGTTTATAAGTCAAATTTAATGGGAAATGTGCAATTATTTTTCTTTAGTGAATTTATTCAAATAGTTTAGATTATTTATTGACACTAAATAATTAAAAAAAATTGAAATTAAAACTGTTGCCAAAAAACGACACAAATGGTAACGTTTTAGACGACTATAAAATGGTAATGATATTAAAACCGTTTTCAAAAAATGACACCAACAGTAACGCTTTAAAACCGTTGGCTTTATGAATAATAAAACTACAACAGTTTAAAACTGTTGCCTATTCAGTTATGGTTTTAAACCGTTGGTTTATGAAAGAGAACGTTTTAAAACCGTTGCTTATCGAGTAACGGTTCAAAACCGTTGTTTAAAATTTTCTTTCAAAACCGTTGTCTATGTCAGTAATTTTGGCAATGGTTTTTTGGTTCCTGTTGCCTTAGGTAAAAAACCGTTGCCTTTGACCATTGGCAATGGCCGCATATACCACAGGTCAAAAACCGTTGCCAAAGCGTTGCCTAAAGTTTTAGGAACGGTTTTTCAATCTACGGCAACGGTTTTTGACCGTTGCGAAAACCCTTATTTGTTGTAGTGCAAGTCCTAGCCTCTCTAGACAAATAAGCAAATAACATCCCCTTGGGCCTTTGGTTGTTAGAGTCCATCACCCAAGGAGCGTCCGTGTCGCAATAATGCATTTCAGCTCCTCATAATCAAAGGTCACAGCATTCATAGCTATCTCTGCCTGCTGGTATACACATGTGTCACCGGTCCGGGGTAGACAATGCAAAACACCCTCAATAGCAGCCTCAGTCACTAAGACCTGTCCGCCCCGTAGGTGGACTGACTCAAGATTCGTGCGAAAGAGGTTGCAGTAGAACTCCTTGACCTATGAGGTTTTTATTCTTCCCAAATCCCTATCGACAAACCCTAAACCCAGTCCTTGAATACGAGCATTAATGGAGCGCCTCAGGTCATTGGAAAGGGCCAATTTCTTCTCAATGTTCAGCTTTGTCTTCCGATAGGTGGGGAAACGAGCAGCTCACAGTAAAGATTTGGAAACTTATATGTGTCAGTGGGTGGTAGCAGCTGGTTCTGTTTATCCACTTCATTAAGTGGGTTCTTGGCATAGTTGGCATAAGGAGAGAGGGTAGAGGCTTGAGATTTCTTCCTCTTTCTTGAGGTAGTAGCCTTTTCTTTTCCTCTATCGGCCATCCTGCAAGCAAATATGACATGATATAAACAAATAGGCTAAATAGGGGAATGGAAAGCAAGGAATGGCATATTAAGATGAAGTGAGTTAAAATGAAGAAAACTTGGAATACAAGCAGTATATGCACAATGCTTGTTTACTAAGCTCAATGAGCATCATACCCAAAAAGAATGGTTAAAGAGTTAGTTGAAGGCTAAAAAGCGAAATTAGCAGGTTAGGCATGTTAAAAGTTAGAAAACTGGTTCAAAAGTTAGGGGTATGATGGTCATTTGCTTAATCACAATGAATCACAAGTATGGATAACAAGCATACTCACAAACGTGAGGGAGAAGCAGTCATTGATGATGAAATATGAGATTGAAAAAGAAGCAATTAATTGAAGGTAAGTCATCAATTAATGTCGCGGTCATTGATAATGCAATAATTGGTGTTGCAAAGGTTGAAATGCACTTTGTGTAACATAAACCAAGTTAGAAACTAATTTGACTGAAAAAGAGTTACACAAGTTGAATTTACCAATTGTTGCAAATGAATGCACCATCTTCAACAAAATTGCAAGTTAAACTCAAATGGTAAGCTTAATCATTAACATGAGCAAAAGATAATTGAGTAACTTGAGAGATGAAAGTGCATGAAGGTTCAATGCATATCATGGGAAACAACATAATCGCAGAGATGCTAGCCAAAGTGACCGAGGGATTGAACTTGGTGTGAGGTAAGTAAATCTCAAACCAAGAGTGCCAAGTTCAATGCCTATGGTATAAGTTGAAGAACACAACAATTTCGAGAAATTTAGGAAGCATTCTGGCAGTAAATCGGACGTTCCCGGATAGCAAACTGCAGGAAAATGCAAGTATATGAATCCAAAAGAATTTGCAACAACATGATAAGTAAGAATTGCATATATGCAGTAGCAAACTTAAGTTTACAAGCAGAATTCAGCAGGCAGCAATGAAATAGCAGCAAAGCAGTATCAACATGGAAACATAACAACTCATCAACCATCACTCAGCAAACAAGGAATATGTAATTCAAACGGGTAAACACAAACAGAGCAATTATCAGGCCTAGAATCATCTAACCACATCCTAACTACCTAACCGCATTTATTTCTATCTAGCCTATCATACAGGATTAATCAACTAACTAATCTAATCTAATCATGCCTAAAAAAATGAAAGCAGTAAAGAAACAGGGCAGAGGCAGGGTGTAACCTGGAGTGCAGAAGCAGTGATGGAATCGGGAATGGACAGGGGGGAGAGAGGGACAGAGATAGTGTGATGCCACTGATAAACCACTATTTCATGGTTTATCTTGTGCTCAATTGAGTAGTTTTTATCAACTCTTTACCCACTTATTCATATTATTTGCATGGTTTTACATTTGCCTTCCTAATTATATGCTTTGATTGAAAACATGCTTCTTTGGCCTTAAGTTCCCTATGTTTAATCCTCTCTTATTACCATTAGATGCCTTGATATGTGTGTTAAGTGATTTCAGAGATTACAGGGCAGGAATGACTCAGAGGATGGAAAGGAAGCATGCAAAAGTGGAAGGAATACAAGAAGTTGGAGAAATTGCTAAGCTGTTCAGCCTGACCTCTTCGCACTCAAACAGCTATAACTTTAGCTACAGAGGTCCGAATGATGCGATTCGAGTTGTGTTGGAAAGCTAACGTTCGGGGCTTAGATTTGATATATAATATGCCATAGTTGCTCTGACGATAGGCGACGCAAATGCGTACTCCACGTGGACGCATCGCAGTGACGAAAAATCAGTGTGTTTTAATTCGCAACCAGCGAATTCTGGGCTGTTTCTGACCCAGTTCTCGGCCCAGAAAACACAGATTAGAGGCTATAAAGTAGGGGAATGCATCCATTCATGAGACAACAATACATACAACATTCATTCATAATTTTAGGAGTAGATGTAGTTTTTAGAGAGAGAGGTTCTCTCCTCTCTCTTAGGATTTAGGATTAAGATTTCTCTTACCTTCAGGATTGTTTCTTTTTTTATCAGGTTCAATGTTCTTTTTATTTATTTTTCCAATTTAATTTATGAACTTTTCCATGTTAGATTGATTTTCTTTTTTTAATGCAATTGAGGTATTTCAAATTTATCACTTCTTCTATTGTTTGTTATTAATTGTTGTTCTAAGTTAGATCCTAACTTGATTTTAGAGTTGATTGATATTTGGATACCCTTGAGTTGAATTACTCAAGAGTTAAATTGTAATTGGCTTTATTGTTGGCTGGCTCTCTAGTCACTAACGCTAATCCTTCCTAAGGGACAGGATTAGAGCTTGTGAATAGAAGTAGACTTCCAACTTACTTGACTTTCTTTTACTTTACTTGGAAAAGGATAACTAAGTAGAAGTAACCTTCAATTATCAATTGATCTTGAGAAAAATCCAACAAGGATAGAACTTCCTATTAATCTTCTTTGGGTCAAAGCTTTTAATTTAATTACATAAAATTTCTTATTTATTTTTATTGCTTTAATTTATAATTATATCTGTGCCCATTGCCCAAAGTCCAAATTCCCCAAAAAACCCATAACCAATAATAACACACCTCCCTGCAATTCCTCGAGAAGACGACCCGAGGTTTAAATACTTCGGTTATCAATTTTAAAGGGTTTTGTTACTTGTGACAACCAAAACGTTTGTAAGAAAGGACTTTTGTTGGTTTAGAAGCTATACTTGCAACGAGGATTTATCTGCGAATTTCTAGACCACGCAAAAGTTCTCTCTTCAAAATGGCGCCGTTGCCGGGGAATTGCAAACGTGTGCCTTATTATTGGTTATTGTAAATATTTGCTTTTTGCTTGTTTATTTATTTTTATTTTTGCTTTTATTTTTGTTTTTTCATAAATTAAGAGGTTATTGGTTTTTATTTAGTTATTAAAAATTTTTTTCAAAAATTTGTTCTTCGTGTTCATCTGGACCTTCAAGTTGTTCTTAGTTGTTTTCTTCGTTTTGATCTAAAAATTTTTAAGTTTGGTGTCATTTTATTGTTTTTCTCTTTCCTCATTAAATTTAAAAATTCAAAATTTAAAACTCAAATTTCAAATTTCAAATTTCAATTTCCAAAATTCAAATTAAAATAATTTTAAATTCAAATTTAAAAATTTCAAAATTCAATTTTCAAAATTCAAATTTAAAAATTTAGAATTCAAACAATCAAATTTCAAAATTTAATATTCAAAATTCAAAATTTCAAAATTTCAAATTTCAAAATTTAAATAACCTTTTAATTTAAAATTTGTTTTTATTTTCGTTTTTAATTACTATTATGACTTCTCACCCCTCTCGCTTTGAGTTTGGTTCCAATGTTGTTGCAAGGAATGGAAATTATAACAGGAACATGCATCAAGGTCAAAACAATCAGAGATGGAAGGAGCCACGAGGATCTAATCAACCCTTCCGGCAACAACACACCCTTCCGGCAACAACACCTTCCACAGTACCACAAACAAAGACCATTCCACGATGCATACCAAGACAATAGTTATGGTGGACCCTTCTATGACAACCAACATCCACCAAATTACTATAGTCAAGAGCCATTCCAGGGGGAAAACCAAGATGATAGATATGATGGACCCCCATCATATGCCTATGAACCTCCTCAACACAACTTTAAACCACCACACTCACAAGCCAACTATCACTATTCACCTCCATATGACCCTAACCCGTATCCACCATACCAACTACCTTATGAGCCATATGAACCATATCTAGAACCACCCCAATTTCAACCCAATTACTCCCAGGAGCCACCAACTCCATATACACCATATGCATATCCATCTACCCAAGAGCCATATGATCCTAATCATGCAATCCAAGCGGAACAAGAATCAAGGGATCATCTCAAGGAATCAGTGGATCGACTTCATGCAACTCTATATCAACTAAATCAAGCGATAAGTCGATTAGCTTCCCAACGCTCGGACACTCAAAGTGCTCCCATGGCTACATGTGGCCAATTTAATGAAGAACGTAGCATGAAGGAGATACTAGAATCTCCAGTGGACAGTGCGGAGCATGACTTTGTACTGGAACAAGTGGAGAAAGCCGAAGTTATCGAAGAAGAAGACTTGCTTGCAGATTTAGAAGAATTGGAAGAGGTTGGTCAAGAGATGGAGACTAAAGAAGAAGAAGCATGACCTCCCATGCCCTTGGAGAACAATGAAGAAGAGATTGAATTAGAAGAAAGCTACCAAGAGAAAGAGGTTGATATTGAAGAAGCTTGCACAGAGGTGAAAATTGTCAAAAAAGAGCACAAGGGAATTGAGCTGGAAATCACCTTGCCAAAGTTGTTGGAGATCTCTCCCCCAAAGCCATCACCATCCATCCCTTCATTCAAGTGGGTAAATCTCTCATCTCTAACCTTAATTAGCTCACTTGAATATGCTTTGCTTGAGACAGAAGGTCAGCTCAGAGCTCTTTGTGGCTATAAGAGCAAGCGAGAGATGGTTAGTGGTAGGAGTTATCAAGCAAGGTTCAACATGGTTGTGTGCTCAAAGTTTACATGCAAGGGTTGGTGTAAAGCTCAACTGAATGGATCTAGAAAGTTGTTTGGCCGCTTTAGTGAGAATTCAGATTGCTTGCTACCCGGATGGAATCATAATGATCAACAAGAAGTCGGGTGAAAAAGCAAGATTTGGGACCCCGGAATTCATTCTGGCAATCAACACTCTTGGAGCCTTGTCACTTGCTTTAACTTGCTTGAAGACTTTCTGCGCCTAGTTTGGGATCCCGGAGCCCATTGGAATTACAAACATTGGTGGAGATTCCTAGATGAGTTCAAGCACAAGCCACCATGACAGGAAACTCACCAAATGTCCAACTTAAGGACTTTAACTAAAAGTGCTAGGTGGGAGACAACCCACCATGGTATGATCGTTCCTTTTTCATTTTTATTTAGTTTTATTTGTTTTTGAATTTTATTTTATTTTATTGTATTGAACCTTGATTTTTGCATAACATTCATATCAGCATTGCATTGTGCATACTGCATTATTTAAAAAAAAAATCGCACGCGACGCAACAGCGTCGCCAACGCGTCCGCGTCACCAGTGCGTTGGGAAGAACACAAGATTGAACAGAGAGTCACGCGAAAGCGTGGCTGCAGGCGTGCCTTAGGCACAAACATGCCCACGCGACCGCGTCAATGACGCGTCCGCGTCGTTTGCGAAATATGCCTCCCACGCGTCTGCGTCACCCACGCGAACGCGTGGCCCTATAAAATCGACGTAAATGGGTGTATGGCAGTAAGTTGTGATGGAGTGGGGCTGGAACCATGCTGGAAGCACAGTCCTACCACGCAAACGCGTGCCCCACGCATCCACGTCGTTTTTCAAAAATGGCCACTCACGCAATCGCGTCACCTAGATTTTTGGCAAAATGCATTTAAAACAGAGAGTTGCACGAACGCGAGGCTGCACTCGTGCCAATCGCACAAATCCGGCCACGCGATCGCGTGACTCACGCGTCTGCGTCACTCACGCGTCCGCGTCACCTGCGCCACACAACTTATCCAAATCAGCGCCAAAAATCTTATCTTTTCTTCCCCAAACCTAATTTTTCCCGCCTCCTTTCTTACTTACTTCTTCTTCCCTTCTTTCCCTTCTCATTCTTCTTATCTTTCATTTTATTTTCCTTAATTTGTTTGCATATTTCATTTATTGCATCTTAATTTTGTGCATATTTTTATTTTCTTTTCTGAATTAATTATTTTTCCTTTGGTGTTAAAATTTTCTAATTTAACTGTTGCATCTTCTCTTGAATTATTTTGGGTGCTTAGTGACTTGTGTTATTCTGGTTAGGTAATATTATTTTAATCAATGCCAATCTTTTATACCTGTATTACTTTTGTATTGACTTGAATTTATATTATCTTTCCCTACCCACTCTCTTCCCCATTGTTGCAAATTTTTGCACTCTCTTGATTTTTTTAACTTGCATGTTGTAGCTACCATGTAATTGAGACCCTTATTACCTGGCATTAACACCCATATTTCATTTATTTTCTTATCTTTATTTCTGAGTTACTCTTCTTCCCTTTTTCTTTCAGGATGGCCACTCGGAAGGGAACCGGAAGACGTTTACATGGGGAGACAGACAAGTCTATCTGCAACATCTTCAGAGAAAAGCATCAGTTGGAGCCACCCATCCACTTGTACATCTTAGCATGCACCAAGGACGGTGCAATCTTTAAGTGTGGGGAGGTCAATATCGATCTCCATGGGTTAGTTACTCTTCTATCTCAACACCAATGGTTTATTTTCCTTGTTAGTTGTTGCATTTACATGTTTGATTGCATATTTGTTTGATTTTGTGCATATTTTACCACTTGGTCGAAGAAATATTTTCTTTTTCAAGAAACTTTTTAAAGTATTTCACCAATTTGAATAAAAATTTAATGTTAAACTTGTTTGATGAAATATTATACTGGAACATGGTTAAGATCTCAAACATACAAAAACCAGTGAGATTTTTGAGCCTATTTGATTGGTTGCATTTTATCAACTGATGAGCGGATAATTTATACGCTTTTTGGCATTGTTTTTAGTATGTTTTTAGTAGGATCTAGTTACTTTTAGGGATGTTTTCATTAGTTTTTATGTTAAATTCACATTTCTGGACATTAATATGAGTTTGTGTGTTCTCTGTGATTTCAAGTATTTTCTGGCTGAAATTGAGGGACTTGAGCAAAAATCAGATTCAGAGGTTGAAGAAGGACTGCTGATGCTGTTGGATTCTGACCTCCCTGCACTCAAAATGGATTTTCTGGAGCTACAGAACTCAAAATGGCGCGCTTCCAATTGCATTGGAAAGTAGACATCCAGGGCTTTCCAGAAATATATAATAGTCTATACTTTGCCCAAGTTTAGATAACGCAAACTGGCGTTCAACGCCAGCTCTCTGCCCAATTCTGGCGTCTAGCGCCAGAAACAAGTTGCAAAGTGGAGTTCAACGCCCAAACTGGCACAAAAGCTGGCGTTCAACTCCAAGAATGACCTCTGCACGTGTAACATTCATGCTCAGCCCAAGCACACACCAAGTGGGCCCCGGAAGTGGATTTATGCATCAATTACTTACTTTTGTAAACCCTAGTAGCTAGTTTATTATAAATAGGACCTTTTACTATTGTATTAGACATCTTTTGATCATTTTTAGATCTCTAGACCTCCATGGGAGGCTGGCCATTCGGCCATGCTTACCCTCTATTCACTTATGTATTTTTAACGGTAGAGTTTCTACACTCCATAGATTAAGGTGTGGAGCTCTGCTGTTCCTCAAAGATTAATGCAAAGTACTACTATTTTCTATTCAATTCATCTTTTTTCGCTTCCAAGATATTCATTTGCTCTTCAACCTGAATGTGATGAACGTGACAATCATCATCATTCCCTATGAACGCGTGCCTGATAACCACTTCCGTTCTACATTAGATTGAATGAGTATCTCTTAGATCTCTCAATCAGAATCTTCGTGGTGTAAGCTAGAATGATGGCGGCATTCAAGAGAATCCGGAAAGTCTAAACCTTGTCTGTGGTATTCCGAGTAGGATTCAATGATTGAATGACTGTGACGAGCTTCAAACTCGCGACTGCTGGGCGTAGTGACAGACGCAAAAGGATAGTAAATCCTATTCCAGCATGATCGAGAACTGACAGATGAATAGTCGTGCCGTGACAGGGTGCGTTGACCATTTTCACTGAGAGGATAGGATGTAACCATTGACAAGGGTGATGCCTCCAAACGATTAGCCGTGCCATGACAGGGCATTTGGATCATTTTCCCGAGAGAAGACCGAAAGTAGCCATTGACAATGGTGATGCATTACATAAAGCCAGCCATGGAAAGGAGTAAGACTGATTAGTGATGCATTACTTGGACGACCCAGTGCACTTGCTGGTTAGTTGTGTGAAGTTGTGAACCATGGTATTGGCATCATGTTTTTTTGGCGCCATTGCCAGGGAAAGAAAGAGCAATGAATTTTACATAATCAAAGTGTAATCACAATTTCTGCGAACCATCAACCAAAATTCTGTTTTAGTGTGTATTTTTTCTCTCTAAAATTGTAATCTTTGTCTTGCTTAATTATATATTTCCATTATTTGATGTACGCATACACTTACATGATTGAGGCCTTTGTTTCACTGAGCTTACATACCCATATGGTCTTACCCTTTCATTATTCTTTGCAAACCAATGTTGAGCCTATTATACCCCTTTGTTCTTTACTTTAGCACATCATTAACTCTAAGCGGAAAACAATAATGTCTTTAATTTGAATCCTTGGTTAGCTTAGACTAGTGAGAGTGCTCATGAATTAAGTATGGGAAAAGTTGAATTTGGAAATATTTGGTTTGAGAATTCAGTATGTTAGAATTTTCTGAAAATGAGAAAAAAATGTTTAGGACATGATTCATGCATCCAATAATTTAATCATATGCATTGAGAAAAATAAAAGAAAAGAAAAATATATATATATATAAAAAAATGAAAATAAGAAAAAGAAAAGTAAAAAGAGCAATTAAGCAGAAATGGGACAAAATGCCCCAAAGTAAGTGGTGAAAGCAATGCATATGTACTATACTTGAAATTAGAATGCATGAATATGTGAAAAACATGGTTAATGGATAGTTATATGTGGTATTATGATTACATGGATTGTCTAAAGTTAGGTGGAAAGTGTAAGTTAATTAAGGATTCAGATTTTAGTCCACTTGGCCAAATACAATCCTACCTTGACCCTAACCCCATTACAACCCTTAAAAGACCTCTTGATATGTGTATATGTGCATTAAATTTATATTGATTGTTAGATGAAGATCAAGTCTTAGAAAGCAAGGTTAGTAGAGAATTGAGAGAATCGAACCTAAAACACTTGAGTGATTAGAGTGCATACACTTCCAGTGAGGGTTCGATGCTCGATTCTTTGTTCCCGGCTTTCATGAGCTATTTTCTTCTACAAGCCTATTTGTACTTCATTTTTATGATTTGAATTAGTGAAATCCAGTTCATATTTATTCTTGGAGAATTTATTTACTTTTAAACCAAGTAGGTAGAAACATTTTGCATGTAGTTGCATTCATATAGATAGGTTGCATTTCATACATTCTACCATTCCTCTTCACTCTCTTATAGCTTCTCTTGAGCTTAGCATGAGGACATGCTAATGTTTAAGTGTGGGGAGGTTGATAAACCACTATTTCATGGTTTATCTTGTGCTCAATTGAGTGGTTTTTATCAACTCTTTACCCACTTATTCATACTATTTGCATGGTTTTACATTTGCCTTCCTAATTATATGCTTTGATTGAAAACATGCTTCTTTGGCCTTAAGTTCCCTATGTTTAATCCTCTCTTATTACCATTAGATTCCTTGATATGTGTGTTAAGTGATTTCAGAGATTACAGGGCAGGAATGACTCAGAGGATGGAAAGGAAGCGTGCAAAAGTGGAAGGAATACAAGAAGTTGGAGAAATTGCTAAGCTGGCCAGCCTGACCTCTTTGCACTCAAACGGCTATAACTTTAGATATAGAGGTCCAAATGATGCGGTTCCACTTGCGTTGGAAAGCTAACGTCTGGGACTTCGATTTGATATGTAATATACCATAGTTGTTCTGACGATAAGCGGTGCGAACGCGTGCTCCACGCGGACGCATTGTAGTGACAAAAAATCAGCGTGTTTTAATTCGCAACCAGCGAATTCTGGGCTATTTCTGACCCAGTTCTCAGCCCAGAAAACACAGATTAGAGGGTATAAAGTAGGAGAATGTATCCATTCATGACACAACAATACATACAACATTCATTCATAATTTTAGGAGTAGATGTATTTTTTAGAGAGAGAGGTTCTCTCTTCTCTCTTAGGATTTAGGATTAAGATTTCTCTTACCTTCAGGATTGTTTCTTTTTTTATCAGGTTCAATGTTCCTTTTATTTATTTTTCTAATTTAATTTATGAATTTTTCCATGTTAGATTCATTTTCTTTTATTAATGCAATTGAGGTATTTCAGATTTATCACTTCTTCTATATTTTGTTATTAATTGATGTTCTAAGTTAGATCCTAACTTTATTTTAGAGTTGATAGATATTTGGAGACTCTTGAGTTGAATTACTCAAGAGTTAAATTGTAATTGGGTTTATTGTTGGCTGGCTCTCTAGTCACTAACGTTAATCCTACCCAAGGGAGAGGATTAGAACTTGTGAATAGAAGTAGACTTCCAACTTACTTGACTTTCTTTTACTTTACTTGGTAAAGGATAACTAAGTAGAAGTAACCTTCAATTATCAATTGATCTTGAGAAAAATCCAACAAGGATAGAACTTCCGATTAATCTTCTCCAGGTCAAGGCTTTTAATTTAATTACATAAAATTTCTTATTTATTTTTATTGCTTTAATTTATAATTATATCTGTGCCCATTGCCCAAACTCCAACTATCCCAGAAAACCCATAACCAATAATAACACACCTCCTTGCAATTCCTCGACAAGACGACCCGAGGTTTAAATACTTCGGTTATCACTTTTAAAGGGGTTTGTTACTTGTGACAACCAAAACGTTTGTATGAAAGGACTTTTGTTGGTTTAGAATCTATACTTGCAACGAGGATTTATCTGCGCATTTCTAGCCGACGCAAAAGTTCTCTCTTCAGCCACCCAGGAGAGGTGGTGGTGATGATGGAAGTGGGTGGTAATTAAGGAAGAGGAGAGAAATGGGTGGTTGAAGGCTTCACCAGTGGTGGCTGCTAGCCACAACGGCGCTTGGTGGCTGATAACTTGCATCATCTACCCTTCTTTCTTGCATAAAGAGGACCATAAAAGCCCATAAATCTCGTTTGATCAGTACAATTCATGCATTATTTGATAAATATTATGGTACACTACTTTGAGATGAGTTGTGCTGAATTTCAGGTGAAAAAGGCATCAAAAATGGGAAGAAAGCAACAAAGAAGCTTGGCTTGTGAAACTGGCGTGCCACTTAGGAGCAAACGCCACAAAAATGCACTAGCGTGGCACGCCAGGAGCTAGGCATGGCACGCCAGTACTAAATTCCAAAGGAGAAGTTCAAGCATGCATAAAGGCATGGCACGCCAGGGACTGGGCGTGGCACGCTAGTACAAAGTTTCAGAGAGCAACAATGGAGGACACAAAAGGGGCGTAGCACGCCAGGATGGGCGTGGCACGCCTAACCCATCAGCTACTATGGGTGTGCCACTTGAGCCAAGGGGCGTGGCATGCCAACTCACCACTTTAGGAGGAACCTTCACTATGGCGTGCCACTTGAGGATCCAAGCGTGGCACGCCAAGCCTGAAGAGTCCACAAATGTATGGGCGTGCCACTTGAGCAGCATGGCATGGCACGCTGGTCCAATAATCCAGAGAAGGGGCTGAAGGCAATTGAAGACTGGGCGTGCCACTTGAGGTCGAAGGCGTGGCATGCCAACCTATCAATCTCACTTAGGTGTGCCACTTGAGCGACCAGGCGTGGCACGCCAATGCACAAAAAGTCCAAAGCAAGGGCTGGGCGTGCCACTTGATGTCAAAGGCGTGGCACGCCAACCCAAGAATCTCACTATGGCGTGCCACTTGAAGGCTGAGGCGTGGCACACCAGCTACTAGAACCAAGGCAAGATCATGGGCATGGCACGCTAGCCTCTAGGCGTGGCACGCTGGTATAAATTTCCAAAGAGGGTGAAGGAGGCCAAATACATGGGGCGTGCCACTTGGTGTCGAAGGCGTGGCACGCCATCCACTATTCCTGACTTGGGCGTGCCACTTGAACCCCAGGCGTGGCACGCCAGTGTCATTCAGAGAGCAAAGAACCATTGGGGCGTGCCACTTGAGTTCGTGGCGTGGCATGCCAAACAGAGGAATCACTTGTTCAAAAAGGGGCGTGGCACGCTAGACCCTGGGCGTGCCACGCTAGTTCAACTTTCCAGAGAAGCTTGGTCAAGCATGCAGCAAGGGCGTGGCACGCCATACCCTGGGCGTGCCACGCTAGTTCAAGTTTCCAGAAGCAAGAGAAGTAGAAAAAAAAGCTAGGGCATGCCACTTGAGCTCGAAGGCGTGGCACGCCAAGGTTGTTATGAATATAAGCGTTCCACTTGAGGGACTGGGCGTGGCAGGCCAAGCCAGAATTGAGGGAGCACGTGACACGCCACTGGAGCGCCAACCACATGCCAGCTGGGAAGTCACACTTATTGAGTTTCTTTTCCCTCCAAAATGTAATTTTCTTTTTTCACTTTTGTAATTCTTTAATTTTTATTAGGAGTAGTATAAATACCCCTAAGGAGTACTGAAAAAGGGGGTTAAGCAGTTATAGAGAGATTAGTTTTAGATTCACTTTTACACTTCGTCATCTTCTTTACTTTTGAGTACTTTTCTTTGAGCTATGAGTAGCTAAATTCTCTCTCATTGAGAGAGGGAGCTCTGTTGTACTTGATGGATTGATGATAGTGAAATTCTTCTTCTCTTTATCTTTTATTTGATTTGCTAGAAGGAATTTCGTTCTTAATGCTTAGTGTTCAATTATCTTGGGAAAGAGATTGAATGCAAAATAGGTTTCATGAGAACCTTGGGAAAGGAAACATGAAACCATGCTTGAAATCCCTTCTCACACCTGAGTAGAATCTGGGTTTTGGTGTTTGGATATGGTGACATATAATCCTCCATCTATTTGGACCTATGATGGTGTGTGGTATAATCAGGGACCAAGCATATCTCTCTTCATGAGCAATTAGACCAAGAAATTGGCTATTGATCAAGATCTGAGAGATTGAGTCACCAAGGGATTAGGGCTCAATCAATCATGATTGCCAAGAGGTCAATGAGTTGCATGATTGAAGAGGATATAAGCTAGAGTTGATCCAAAGAGACAACATCTCCTAATCTCAATGAATTTTCCCATTCTTACCTATCCCTTTCTTTATAGCTTAATTTTACATTCAGCAATTCCCCACTCCCATTTACATTCAAGTCATTTATGATTCTGTACTTTACATTCTGCCATTTCCATTTCTGCACTTTATTTCTTTCCTTTATATTCTAGCCATTTACATTTCTGCCATTTATAATTCTGCAAATTACAATCTACTTGTTCTGCTTGACTAATTCATCAATCGATTAAAACTGCTTAAATTTGCCAATCTCTATGGATACGATCCCACTCCACTGTGGGTTATTACTTGACGATAATTTTGGTGCGCTTGCCAAAAGAACTGATTCACCATTTTTTTGAATGGGGGTGTGAATTGGAGTCATCAATGGTGGTGGAGTGAAGTAGAAAAAGAGAGAGGCGGTAAAAGAGTGAGTGAGAAGAGAGGAGGGAAGTAGTGGAAAGAGAATGGTGGCATTGGCAATGGCGTCGCTGGCGCGGTGGTCAGCGGCGGTGAGCTCTGAGGGTGGTGGTTATGGAGGGAGAAGGAGAAGAGAGAACGTTAGAAAGGGGAAGGGTTAGGGTGCGTGAGTGAGGGGTTCTCGCGACCCTTGGGTATTAGGGAATTCAAATTCACGCGGGCGTGCATAGCGTGCGTTCGCACGGATGGTCGACGGAAAAGGGTACGCGGAAGCGCCAGGTGCGCCTTTGCCGAGATGAGGTTGTAGGCATGGGCACGATCGCGTATAGTGCGCGTCCGCGTCTGGTGAGTTGGGCTAGGGGCTTAATGCTAGCTCAGAGTTAGCGCAACTCTCGGGTCATTGTCCTGGAAACTGCGTTAGTGGATTGGTGAGTATGCGGTATATGCGCGGATACACGCATTGCAGATTATGCCAATGGTACGAAGGCGTGCAGTGCGAATACACATACATACGGTTGTACCAGGCGCCTAGTGTTGGCGCGAGAGTGGCCCAACTCTCTGGAAAAAATGTATGTGCCTGTATCTGCGTATGGACGCGCGCACACACAGCGTGCGTACGCGTCCTTGACCCTTTTTTTTTTCAGAAATAACAAAAACAGCTCAAAATCCTCCTAATATTACTTACAGCTCAAAATTAGCCAAAAATAGAAAATGACAACAAATTCTTTTTGGCTTTTTTGGGAATTTTCAAATACAAGCAAAAGAAGCTTGCCCCACAAGCAACCTACAACCAATTTATTGAAACAAATATATGGAAAGAATACTATCTACAATGGTAACTCAAATCACTTATTAATCAAAATGTAAAAGAGTGGAAATAGTTTGCCATGATGGGTTGTCTCCCACCTAGCACTTTTAGTTTAAGTCCTTAAGTTGGACATTTGGAAAACTCTTTGTCATGATGGCTTATGCTTGTATTCATCCTTGAATCTCCAAGGATCTTTGCTCCTCAAACGATTGACAGAAATTTCAACCATCTTCACCAAGTTTGGATGGAGTTCCACCCAAGATACGAGTTCCCATAGTTGGTCATTGTGCTTTGAACCGGGATCCCATATCTTATTTTTGCACCCGCCTTCTAGTTGATCTTCATGAAGTTTCTGTTCGGGTGGTTGACAAGTAGAATTCTCTCTAGCACACCAAGTCTTTTTCCTAGACCCATGTAAAGTAGCATTCCTCCAATGATAGTTCCTATACTTTGAGAATTTGACCTCAACGAGCCTAATTCCAAACTTCCAACCACTACACAACTCCTTTTTACCCTTAATTCTACAAAGAGCTCTAAGTTATCCATCCATTTCAATCAAGCCATATTCAAGTGAGAGAATGAAGCTTAGGTTTGAGGATTTTACCCACTTGAATGATATATTGGATGGTGGCTTAGGGAGGGAAACCTCCCCACACTTAAACAATGCAAGGTCGACTTCCTTATGCTCTTTTTTGGGTATTTCCACCTATTGACAACTTCTTTCATCTTCTTCTTGCTTGTTGACTTCTTCCAATTTCTCCTCATTGTCAATCAAGTCAAACTTGGGAGGTTGTGTGAAATCTACTTCCATATCAACTTCACCTTTGATGGAAGAGTCTTCAATGAGATCACCAACATCATTTGGTGTTGAGTTGTCTCCAATAGCGTCAACTTCATGTCCCATGGGCGAGGATTCAATTATTGATAAGAATTCATTAATGATTGAGTCCATCTCTTGATCAACCTTCTCATATTCTTCAATCTTTATATGTTCTGGAGGTTGTTAAGACTTCCATGGTGGTTCCGCATCTCCTAGATCTTCAACCACTTCTTCCTTTTCTTCAATGACCCTAGGCGTCTCCAATTACTCCAATACATAGCTCGACTCTTCCTTCTTCTCCACCGAATTTTCCAGTTTCTCTTTCATGCTTTGCTCATCTTTTGGTTTTTCACATGTGGCCACAGAGACACCTTGAGTATTCAAACATTGGTAGGCTAAAGTATGCACTACCTTAGTCAAATTATTCACAAACTCTAGGGTGTTCCTTTGCATATCCGTTTGTCCTTGAAGTAGCAAGGTAAGAGAGTCATCTATTGGGGCTTGGGGTGGATAGGAAGGTTCATTATTTTGGAGAAAGGGTTCATAGTGGGAAGGCGGTTCTTCTTGGTAAGGGTATGGAGATGGTATGTGTTGAGGTGGTTCATGGTGGTAATCACTATGGATTTATGGTGGTTCTAAAGTTTCATGCTCATAACGGTCACAAGGAAATAGTATGGGTAATTGGTCATATGCTGGATATGAATCATAGGAAGATGTTTGGTAATGAAAGGCTTGTGAAAATGATTGAGGTTCATGTTGAGGATAGGATTCATATGCACATGATGGTAGTTGTTGATTGTCACAAAAAGAGTCTCCATAGCCATTGAATTGACATGCACTAGGATGGTGATTATACCTATAAGTTTCCGGAGGTTGTTTCCAATAGGAGTGATCAATTCCTTGAGGCTCCTCCCATCTTGAAGTGTTCCATCCTTGGTACATGTTGTCATTAAAGTCCATATTTCTTACAACACGGTGAGAACCAAACTCATAGCCAAAGTGAGAATTCATAGTGGAAGAACAAAATAAGACTAACAAAATCTAGTAAACAAGCAATTGACAAACCTATTCACAATATTCACATATATACAATAACCAATAACATAACACCATTGTAAATCCCCGGCAACGGTGCCATTTTGATGAATGGATTTTTAATGGCATAGAAATTCACTAATGAAATCTCGTTGCAAGTATAGTTTCTAAACCAATCAATAATCCTTTCATACAAAAATTTTGTTTGTCACAAGTACAAACCCCTAAAATCTATAAACCGAAGTATTTAAACCTCGGGTCGTTCTCCCTAGGAATTACAATAAAGTGTCTTGTTATTGGTTATGAGGTACGTTTTGGGGTTTTTGGGATAATAGACATGAAATATAAATGGCAAAGGAAATAAACTAACAAAAAGGTCTTGGTAAGGTTTGGTGGTCAAGGATCTCTATCCTAATCACTAACCACAATTTGAGAATTGGCAAGGATCAATCTCATTAAGTTATCCTCTAACTTAGTAGTAAAGGAAAGTCAAATGAGTTATATCAATCCAAGTCCATAAGTCCTAACTCTCCACTAATTGAATTAGTGAGAACTAGAGTCAATGGCTCCCAATCATCAATTACTTGGATATTAGTAACTCAAGAGTTCCTAAGTTACCTTTCCAAGCCAAGAGCATAAAATTCTACTCTAGAATCCAACCAAGCATTTTATCAAACACATGGAAGGCAAAAAAGGAAAGGATAGTAAATTGACAACAAAAATAGAATCTAACAACAATTATTACAAGGAATTAATAACAACAATCAAAAGAAACACAATTATCATGAATTACTTCAAATTGAATGGAAAGAAAACAGAATGAACAAAAGTAGATCTACAATAAATCATAGAGACAAAGTAGAAGAAATTATAACAAACAATAGGAAAATGATGAATCTAACAACAAAGGATTGAAGAGTAGAAGTAGATGAAAGCATGAATTAAAACCTAGATCTAAGATTATTGACCTAAACCTAATCCTAATCCTAATCCTATAGAGAAGTGAGAGCTTCTCTCTCTAAAACTAAACTAAAACTAGATCTAAAGTGTGTTATGTGTCTATTGATGTCTTTCCCTTCATTCCTTGGTCTATATAGCCCTTTCCAACCAAAAACTCAGCTCCAAATAGGGCCAGAAACCCTCCAAAATCGCTAGACATGAGTTCTTATTTAAAAATCACGTGCGGCCTTCGGCGCGTACGCGCACAGTGCGCGTACGTGTCCCTGGAGCATTTCGCAATCTGCGAGTAGGTGTATAGTGTGCGCGCGCGCCCATGGGCTTTTTCCAAATCTTTGGCTTTTCATAATTTCTCCACTTTGTATGTTTTTCTTCCACTCCTTTGATCCTTTCCTAGCCCTTTTCAATCTGAAATCACTAGCAAACACATCAAGGCATCTAGTGGAATCAAAGAAAAATAAAAATCATCAATTAAAGGTCTAAAAAGCATGTTTTCACATCTAAGCACAACTAAGGAGACAATCACAAAATCATCCTATTTCATTGAATAAAATGTGAGAAAAGGTTATCAAAATGCTCTAAATTTAACACAAGATAAACCCTAAAAAGGGGGTTTATCAGTCTTCAATGCTTCTTCTACAACTTTTCCACTTCTAAGTGTGAGGGCTTTGCATTCCCCTCTTGGGTTGGCCATGGTATCACTGGTAAATGTATGTGTGGGCATTGGAATTTGCTTAGATAAGCTTGCTAATTGTGCTTCCAACTTTGAAATTGTTGCGCCCTGATTCCTTATGTTTAATATGCACTCTTCTTGGTTGGCATCCATCTTCCTTTCGGCCTGTATCTGTCTTTCCAAAATATTGGAAATAGCTCCTGTCAGCTGTGATGACATCTGTGCTATTGCAGCCTCCACTCTTTCAAAATTGCTCTTGATTTCACATGGTTGCATGGTTGAGGTTGATGTGTCTTGGTGGTGGTTGTTGTGTGTTTGTTGGGTAGGGTGATATGATGTACTTTGTGAATTGTGGTAGGGTCTGTTGCTGTCTGATTGATGGCTGGGGTTATGGTTATTGTATTGGTTGGATTGGTATGGTTTGTTATGATCTTGGTTGTGGCTTTGTTGGTTTCCCCACCCAAAGTTTGGGTGGTTCTTCCAACCTAAGTTATATGTCGTGGAGTTTGGGTCATATGGTGGTCTAGAAGAATTGTTCACATAATTTGCATGTTCCCATTCACTTTCAACTTCTGGGGTATCTTCTTCCTGTGGTGGTGCTTGAGCTTGGACAGCTGAAACTTGGCCAGTCTCCATTCTCTTTGTTAGGGCTGCTAGTTGTGCTGCAATCATCTTGTTTTGTGCTAACAAGGCATCCATAGAATTTAGCTCCAGCACTCCTCTCTTTTGAGTCCTTTCTGAAGCATAGAAGTATTTATTTTCAGCTATAGTCTCTATAACATCTATGGCTTATTCAATGGTTTTCTTCTTGTTGAGTGAACCCCCTGAAGAGTGGTCCACAGCCTTCTTTGCTTCATATGATAGCCCTTCATAGAAGATGTGAAGTTGAACCCATTCGTTGAATATATCCGGAGGGCACTTCCTTGTCAAGTCTTTGAACCTCTCCTAAGCCTCATAAAGTATTTCACCATCTTGCTGTCTGAAGGTCTGCACCTTAGCTCTCAGTCTATTAACTCTCTGTGGTGGATAAAATCTTGCTAGAAATTTGTTTACAACCTCATCCCAAGTTGTTAAGCTCTGATTGGGAAATGCTTCCAACTACTTTGCTGCCTTATCTCTGAGTGAAAAAGGGAACAAAAGTAGCTTGTAGGTATCAGAGTGTACACCATTGGACTTTATAGTGTCACAAATCCTCAAGAATGTAGTGAGATGTTGGTTTGGGTCCTCCTAGGCTCGCCCTCCATATGAACAATTATTCTGGACAAGTGTGATGAGTTGAGGTTTTAACTTAAAGTTGTTAGCATGGATTGTTGGCTTCAGAATGCTGCTGCCATAGTTTTATAGATTTGGGTTGATGTAGGAGCCTAAGACTCTCCTTTCTTGCCCAATATGATTGCCAGCATCCACTCCAACATGGTTTTGCACTTCTTCTTCCATAGTAGCTCCCAGATCTTCCTCTACTACTTCCTCTCCAACTATGCATTTGCCACTTTCATCCCTCCTTAATCTAAGGAAGGTCCTCTCAGGTTCACTATCGAAAAAGGATGAAGTTTCTCTCCTTCTAACTGTCATACATTCAACAAAGAGCAAGCAGAGGGCAAGTGAAGGAATCGCTCTTGTTAAGATTAGTGGTTAGCTTGGTTGATGTAATTAATCAAACAGTTATAAGAAAGGAAATATAAACAATGAATAACAAAAATCCAAAGTAAAATTAAAATAGAATAGAACAGAAGAAAATTAAAGGACTAGAAAAGATATAACAAGGTAATTAAAACGCTTAATCTAGCTCTCTAATCAATTTAATCATTGTCAAATTCAAACCAATCCCCGGCAACAGCGCCATAAAACTTGATGACCAGAATTTACACCCAATATAAAAATGATGAATCCGTTCTTTTTGGCAAGCGCACCAAAAATTATCGTCAAGTAGTAACCCACAGTGGAGTGGGATCGTATCCACAGAGATTGGTAGATTTTAGCAATTTTAATCAATTAGTGAAATAGTTAAGCTAAGTAGAATAGATTGTGATTGCAGAATTGTAAATAGGCATAAACATAAATGACTCAAAAGTAAGGAGAAGCAGTAAAGTGTAGAAAAGGAAATGGCAATAATGTAAAGTGCAGAAATATAAATGGCTAAATTGTAAATGGGAATGGGGATTTGAAAGAATGTAAAGAAAGCTATAAAGAGTGTGGAAGATAAGAATAGGGGGAATTCATTGAGATCAGGATATGTTGTTCTCTTTGGATTAAATCTAGTTCATCTCATCTTCAATCATGCAACTCATTGACCTTTTGGCAATCATGATTGATTGAGCCCCAATCCCTTGGTGACTCAATCTCTCAGATATTGATCAATAGCCAATTCCTTGGTCTAATTGCTCATGAAAAGAGATGAAGAATGGTTCTTGATTATACCACACATCATCATAGATCCAAGTAGAGGGAGGATTATATGTCACCATATCTAGCTTGGTTTCATGTTTCCTTTTCCAAGGTTCCCATGAAACCCATTTTGCATTCAATCTCTTTTCCAAGATAATTGAACACTAACATTAAAACGAAATTCCTTATAGAAAAGTACAACAGAGCTCCCTCTCTCAATGAGAGGGAATTTAGCTACTCATAGCTCAGAAAAAAGTACAAGTAATGGAAGAGATGATGAAGTGAAAAGTAAATCTAACTCACCAACTGCTTAACCCCCTTTTCAGTACCTTCAGGGGTTATTTATACTACTCCTAGCACTAGAATAAAGAAAATACAAAAGAGAAAAGAAAAATACAATTTGGAGGGAAAAGAAACTCAATAAGCATGACCTTCCAGCTGGCGTGTGATAGGCGTTTGAGTGGCGTGCCACACCCAGCCTCCAATTTGGTTTGGCGCGCCATGCCAAGCTCTTTAAGTGGCACGCCCCATGTGTTGATGTCCCTGGCGTGCCACACCTTTGAGCCCAAGTGACACACCCAAGGTCTCTTAAGTGTTGGTGTTGGCCTGGCGTGCCATGCCTTTGAACCCAAGTGGCATGCCCAACCCTTTTCCTTCTTCTTCTCTTCTCTAAAAAGTTGAACTTGTATGGCACGCCCACTATGTATGCTTGGTTCCTCCTCTCTGCTCCGTTGAACTAGCGTGGCATGCCCAGGGTCTGGCGTGCCACGCCCATTATGTGTGCTTGGTCCTTCTCTCTGGCCAATTGAACTAGCGTGGCATGCCCAGGGTCTGGCGTGCCACGCTCATTATGTGTGCTTGGTCCAGTAGCTGGCATGCCACGCCTGGTCCTTCAAGTGGCACGCGTAAGTGAGATTCTGGAGTTAGTGTGCCACACCTTCGACACCAAGTGACACGCCCAGCCTTTGCTTTGGCCCTTTTTATCATTGGCATGCCACGCCTGGATGCTCAAGTGGCACGCCTAAGTGATGATAAGAGTTTTGCGTAGGCGTGCCATGGTTCAAGTGGCACGCACATAGTATGTGATGGGGTAGGCGTGCCGCGCACAGCATGGCTTGTCACGCCCCTTTAGTGGCCTTCAGCGTTGCTCTCTGGAAAACTACACTAGCGTTTCACACCCAGCTCTTGGCATGCCACGCCCTTGTAAAGGCTTTGGGTGTCCTCTTCTGGAAAACTGTGCTGGCGTGCCACGCCCAGCTCCTAGCGTGCCACGCTCATGTAAAATGTTCAAACATGCTTCTCTGGAAATCATAACTGGCATGCCACGCACAGTTCCTGGCGTGCCACGTCCATATAGAAGATTTGTGGATCCTTTCTGGAATTCAATACTGGCATGCCATGCCCAGCTCCAGGCGTGCCACACTCTTTCATTTTTGTGGCATTTGTTCCAAGTGCAACACCAGTTTCACGCGCCCAGCTTGTTTTGTTGTTTTCTTCCCTTTTTTGTTGCTACTTTCCACTTGAAATTTAGCACAACCCAGTTCAAAGCAATGTACCATAATATTCATCATTTAACTCATGAATTGCAACGATCAAATGAGATTATGCTCTTTTATGGACCGTTTTATGCAAGAAAAAAGGGTAAATGATGCAAGTCATCATTAACCTAAAGGGTAGTCTTGAGACAACATTTAGAGTCGTGGTCAATCAAAGAAACAAACGAAGAATGGAAAGAAAGAGAGTAATCAAAAGGAAAATAACAATCATTACTGCTTCAAGGTGACAATCAATAGAAAGGTCTCTAAAAGCAAGCACGTAAAAGGGTCTTCAAAGGTTTGAGAGTTCATTGTGATATGAAAGCAATAACAAAGTTCATGCATGATTTGATACTTAGCTTCCATCTTTAATTGTGAATACATTCTCTCAAGGGTCAAGTTTCAATCAATTAGAACAATTCACATTAATTTGCTTGGGGACAAGCAAAATTTAATTTTGGTGTTGTGATGACCTACATCATCTACCTCTTTCTCTTATCTAAAAGGACCATAGAATTGGTAAAATCTCATTCAGGTGATGCAATTATATGAACTATATGATGAATTTATGGGATATTGCTTTGAAATGAGTCTTGCTTGAATTTCAGGTGAAAAGAACAACAAAGGATGAAAAAAGAAACAAAGGATGAAACAAGGGAGCGCCTTTGGCGCTACACTTTTTCTCAAAGAGCGTTGTGCAATCCCAGGATAATGCTACGTTCGTTTAAAGAGCGCTACGTTCTCCTGCATAGCACCATACATCACCAAGATAGCGCCTTTGGTGCTACGCTCCATTTCTAGAGCACTCTGTGTATCCAAGAAGAGCGCCTTTGGCTCTACGTTCTTCACCAAAGGCGCCTGCGATAGTTTTCAAAGTTGGGAATGAAAATTTGGCTGGTGACACGTATGCATGGATGACGCATACGTGTGAAAGTGACATTTTTGAAGGGTCACGCGCACAAATGGATGACGCGTATGTGTGAAGTGCTATTTTTGCAAGGTCCCGCGTATGCATGGACAAAGCATACGCGGGATGGTGATATCTTTGGAAGACCACGCATGGGCATGGACGAGGCGTACGCGTGCAAGAGCACACTTGGCGCGAACGCTACGCTCCCTTTCAAGAGCGCTAACGATGATGCGCACACGTGTAGGTGACGCGTACGCGTAGATGCACGAGCGCTACGCTTTCCTGAAAAATGCTACACCAGCCTGGGAGTAGAATATTCGAAGCAAAAGAGCTGTACCAACTGAAGGTGTGAAAGGCCCACTTTGAGAAACTAGCAAGTACACCTGAAAAGCCAGTGAATTAGTATAAATAGGTGTCACCCTAAATCTAAAAGGAACTTTTAGCTTTTCAGACTTTTGAACTTTTGAAACTTTTACCTTTCTTTTTTTTGTACTTAGTTTAAATTTTAGTGGGAAAATTCTGTTTGTACTAGAAGATATGAGTAGCTAACTTCCCTCTCATTGGAGGAGGGAGCTCTATTGTACTTGATAGATTAATTGATAGTGAATTTCTTTTTCTCTTCATCCTTTCTTTGATTTTCTAAAAGGAATTTCTTTCTTCATGCTTAGAGTTCAAATATCTTGGAAAAGAGGTTGAATACCGTTTTGAGGGTTACCTGAAACTGAAGGTCGATCTCTGATGAGATCTGCTGTGGTGGCCAGAGTTGTCGTGTCCAACTTGTTGGATCTGTGGAACTGCTAATCCTTGATCATCGGAGGGGGGTGGTACCTGTAAGAGTCTCCGATGCTTAAGTTAGCATGGGCTTTTAGCAGGTTTTTAGTAGAATCAGAGTATGAGTTATACCTGGGTGCTCCAGTGTATTTATAGTAGTGTAGAGTGACCTCCTTTTGAGATAAGTTAGTTGTCTTATCTTATCCTTGAGTGCAGTCATCTTATCTTTAAGGGGGACCGCCTTTATCTTTCTAAGCTTTAGCTGCCTTCAGATTTGGGCTGCGTCCCTTCGTTTGGGCCTGCTTAGGCTTCTTGTAGTGATTTGGCCAAACTCTTTAAAGAAGAGGTCGGGGGACCTGACCTGAAGTGGTCGGTCGATTTGTCTTCAATCAGCCCAAGTCGGATAGCTCAACCCAGGGTATGAACAAATACAAATTGGGTTTCATGGGAGCCTTGGAAATGGAAACATGAAACCATACTTGAAATCCCTTCTCACATTGAGTAGATCTAGGTTTTGGGATTGGATGTGGTGACATAAAATCTACCAAAATATTTGGATCTATGAAGATGTATGGTAAAATCAGGGACCAAGCTTATCTCTCGTCATGAGCAATTAGACCAAGAAATTGGCTGATTATCAAGATTTGAGAGATTGAATCACCAAGGAATTGGGGTTCAATCAATCAACATTGGCAAGAGGTCAACGAGTTGCATGATTTAAGAAGAGATAATCTGAATTTATTCGAAAGAGAGCAATATCTCCCAATCCCTATGAATCTTCCCTATTCTTTATAGCTTTCTTTAATTTTTGTTATCATCTCATTCCCCATTTACAATTCAGTCATTTATGTTTCTGTAATTTACTTTCATGCTCTTTACATTTCTGCATTTTATTGCTTTCGTTTATCTTTAAGTCATTTATAATTCTATTTTTTAGAATTCTACACTCAACAGTTCTCTTGATTAGCTTGACTAATTCACCCTGTAACTAAATTTTCTCAATCAATCAATCTCTGTGGGATTCGATCTCACTATTGTGAGTTATTACTTGACGATACTTTGGTATACATGCCAAAGACGGCTTCATTATAGTGATATAGTGAATTTTGGTCATCACAAGGTGAGAGATATATGGAACATTATACAACTTTTTAAGACATCAATGCAAATGATCATGCAACTAGGACAAGAAAACAAATAAATAGATACAGAGAAAATAGAAAAATAACAGAAAAGGAGTAAAAGAAAATGAATCCACCTTAATGATGGTGGCCAGTGCTCCTCCTTAAGGATCCCATTTAGTGCTTGATCTCTTCAATATCACTCATTTATCTTTGTTTAGGCAGCTGCACAGGCTCTTGTGCATGCTTCCTAGTTTTCTCCATCCTCTTCTTCCATACTTAGGAGTGGTAGAAGTAAAAAAGCAGAGCTCACCAAACTTAAGAGTTTTACTCATCCTTGAGCAAAGTATAGTAGAAGAAGGTGCGGTAGGTAGAGTTTCTGTGGGACCTCTTGGCCCTAAGAGGCTAGGGAATTCCAGATTCCTTGCTTCTTTGTATTTGCCTTTGAACGCCCAGGGCTGCTCCCTGGCTGGCGTGCAAAGCCAGCAATGCTCCTCGCTGGTGTTCAACTTTAATACTCCACCTGGAGTGTTCTGTTTTTACTGCTGTGAAATCTGTCTCTTGACTGATGCACATGATCATGACTCTGACAACTAAAAGGAAAAACAAAAAGAAAATAAATGGTTGAGGAAAAGTTGGGTTGCCTCCCAACAAGCGCTCTTTTAAAGTCACTAGCTTGACCTTCAGCTCCTTAAGGAGGTGAGTATGGGCTCAGATTTTTGCCCCTTACAGTGAATTTTTTGCCTGCCCTTTCATGGATGAGCTCTACATGCACTAGAGATAGAACACAGCTAACTGTATGTGGTAGGACTGGATTCTTAGAGAAGACAACTCTCATGCCAGTGAGAGGCCTGCAGTTTGGGCCTTTCTTATCCTTCATGCCTTTAGGTACTTTCTTTTTAGTACCTTTGTGCTTAGAGCTTGTTGAGGGCTGCCCAACACCAAACTTAGAATTGATGTCTAGGGGCTATGCAGAGCTCTGCACAAAAAGAGAGGGTTTGCACACTAGGTGTTGTACTATTATCTCTCTTTTAGAGGGAGAATTGGGATGAGGCATCTTGAATAAGATGTGATCTTCCCCTAACTTTAGGGTTAGTTCTCCCTTAGCCACATCAATGATTGTATTAGCTGTGGCTAGGAAAGGTGATGGGTGGAAAATTAGAATTCCACACCAAAACTCACCGGCAAGTGTACCGAGTAGCATCAAGTAGTAATAACTCACAAGAGTGAGGTCGATCTCACAGGGATTGATGGATCAAGCAACTTTAGTGGGTGATTAGTTTAGTCAAGCTAACAGTGGTGAATTGGATGAAATTGAAGCAACAAAAAGTAAATTGCAGGAATTATAAAGTGCAGAAAGTAAATTGATTGAAACTTAAAGAACAAGGAATGTAAATTGCATTAAATGTAAATCAGCATAATGTAGATTGGACAAAAGCTTAAAGAGCAAGAAAATTAAATTGTAGCAAAATGTAAAAGGGGCTGGATTCTAGAAATTAAAGAAAGCAGTAAACCAAGCAATTGAAGAGATATTGAGAATAAGTGACTGGAAATTTGAATTGCAGGAAGAGTAAATTCAGATCACAGCAAGAATTGTAAAATGCAGAATAATTGCAGAAGAATTAAATTGCATGAAAGTAAATTCAGATTTGCAGCAAGCTCAATTGTAAAGTTGCAGAATGTAAATGTGCAGAAGAGTAAATCAACAAGAAGACTTAGATCAACTATGAAATCTCAAAGGGAAATTAACAATTTCAATGAAACAGTAAAAACAGAAAGAAAGCCAAGAGCTCAATTGCTCTCTCGATTAAAACAGAAAGGAAATTGTAGAGGAAGGAAAATAAAACAGAAAAGAAAAGAAAACCCAAATCTGATTTCCAATTCTCAAGTTCACAAAGGAAAATTTAAACAAAGAGCTCTCTCCCTACTCCTAATACTCTCTAGAAAGGCCAACCTCCCTAATGAAATGGAAATGATGTCTTTATATAGGCTTTACAAAATGAAATTGAAATTGAAAACAAATTACAATTTAAATGAAATTCCTATTCTAATTATCTCTTGTGCTTTTGAGTGATGATAATGGGCTTTGCTTGCTTTGAATTTGAAGGAGAGTGGATCCGGATGGCATTTGATTGAAAATGGTCCAAGGGTCCTAGCTCTAGTGGAGTGCTCAGTGAGGATTATCAATGTAGCGCTACATGCCTTGTCATGCTTCCCTTGCAAGCTTGCAACTCCTCAGCGCTTAGTTGGAAGATGCAACGTAGCGCTACACTTGGTGTGAGGTTCCCCCTTTCGAGCCTTGGTTGCTCCTCTTTTTGTGCCATAGCACTCAGTTAAGAGAAGAGAACATAGCGCTACTTTTATGCCTTGGTTTCCCTCTTCGAACCTTGGCTGTTTCACTTTGGGGGTACCGCACCTTGTTTTTTTCTTTGTTGGGAGCCCGAAAACGTTGTAAAAGTGAACATAGCGCTCACTGGGACATTAAACGTAGCACTCTCATGCTTCCTTGGCATAATGAATGCTTGCTTCATTCTTTTCATTGCCAACTTAGTGCTCATTTCCTAATGAACGCTAGTGTTATTTTATTTATTCATTGGCATTTAATAATCATGCATGCATTCATTGGCTTTATTAATTAATGCCAATACATTACGTTAAAGCAATTTGATTTAATAACGTACTTCATGCATTCTTCCACGCCAATGCATGGTTTATGATGATATCAATTAATCAAATGTATGCATGCTTTCATTGATTTTAATTACTTAGTAATGACGTAAAGCTCATTCATTTAATTCATTCTAATTAAATGCATGCATGCATGATATTTCATGATAATAAGGCCAAGGCTTCATGGTCATGGGCCACGCTTTTAAAAGCGTGGCCTAAAGTTCCAAAGCGTGCTCAAACTTCAAAGTGTGCCCCAAAATCCTTATTTTCTTCTTTTGAACTGATTTTGTGCTATTTTGCTTCTTTTTCCACTTATTTCCTACAAAATTTATAAAAATCAAAAGATAAAGGAAATATACCATTTAGGAACAAAAGAATGCAATATTTAAGCACTAATTATCAATTTCTTGTATGAAAAAGCATAGAAAAACATGGCATGATGACACGTCATCACAACACCAAACTTAAACCTTGCTTGTCCCCAAGCAAGAAAAGAATCATGTAGTACATTTTGACAAACCAAGGTGAGAAGAATAGCAAGTTAATGTTCATGGTTGGCTAGTTTTCTATGTATGCTACAATCATAAAAGAAATGTAAATGTTTAACGTTTCTATCTAGCTCAATTTATGAAATCTTTTCCTAATGTTTCTTCCTTGAAACAAGCTTTTGATTTTCTTATTAGCTTCTCCTTTTGGGTTTTTACCCCATGAGTTGATAACAAAGCTACAATTCTAAATGCTTTGTTTTCAAGTATTACCACTTGATACATAAGCACCACAAGCATTTAATTAGAGGACTTCATTAAGCTCATTTGTTTCTTTTCTGGACTCTGTAACCATTGATGCTCAGAGCCTTGAGCTTTGAGGGAGTGCTTTTTGCACTTTGAGCCTAGCCTTGACTTCTAAGAGTTTTGTTTCCAAGCTTTTTGCCTGATACATAAACACCACAAGTACTTAACAAATGAATTGTCATTGGTACTCAGAGCCTTCAGCTTTCTCATTCTTTCCCTTTTTCTTTCTTGCCTTATTTGCATTTGCTTCTTTCAAGGTTTTCATGATTTCAAAAGATTTCACAAAATGTCCTAGATGAAAACATCAATTAAATAAAATCTAATGCAATTGAGCAACAATTAACTATACTAGCTTTCCAATACTTGTATGCACATGCTAAACTCTTCTTTAATAACCTTGTCTGTTTATGATCATGATATTTTATTGCTTTTGAATTCACAAAACTCAAGTTGGTAGTCATAATGGCACAGCAACATGTTAGAAATTAGTAATCAAACTATGCTCATTCATAACACACATGCATACAGAGAAGATAATCATGCAATTTACAGTGCTGGAAGTAAGTAGGAGGAGAAAGGAGCGTTACCACCTTGTAGTTCATCTTCCTTGTTGTTGTCTTTTCCACTTATTCTTCCCTTTCCCTTACCAAACTCAGAATGCTTGCTCATCCTCAAGCAACAATTAGAAAAATGGCTATGGGGCTTAACATGGATCATGAATGTCTTACACAATGAAATATTAGTAGCACGTGTGTTTTAAGCAAGCAAAATTAAAGATAACAATCAAGGTACAAAAGACAGAGGCATTATGATTGCAAACATAAAGGGTGTGCATGATACATTGCATAAAGAAAATAAGTGGCACACCAAACTTAGTGTGATACTTTCACTTGGAATTGATGCAAGTATCTAGTAAGGATTGGAACCAAATTTTGTTGCATAGCAACACCAAACTTAGAATGCAACCATATGTCAATTTATTTGAACTAAAACTAAACACAGGGTACTGTTATATGTTAAATACAATCACAAAGCTAAGAATCTGTCATGAGTAAGAATTTCTTGGTGAGGTATTTAATAAAAATAGTCAAGAATCAAAATAAATGAAAGCATTAAAAACAAAGAAATAACTAAAGTAAACAAAATAACAAAGTGTCAAACCAAAAGAATAACACTACAGAGGCATTTTGATTATGCAGACAAGTGGTGTTGCTGGATTTCTTGCATAGAAAATAAGTGGCACACCAAACTTAGAATCTCAGTGTGACACTTTCATTTTTTATTTGATACAATCATCCAGAAGGATTGAAAATAATTTGTTGCAGGGCAACACGAAACTTAGAATGTAATCATATGCCAATTTATTGAATTTTGAACAAAGCAGGCAGAGAAAATAACAAAGCAAGGAAATGAAATGTTACCTACGGTTTACATGTTCTTCACTTTCTTCCTCTTCTTCTAGTTTGTTAAGAGGAATGACCTCAAGGGGAGAGAAGATTCAGCTATTGTCCCCTATTTTGGTTTCTCCTCAGCAAGCTCCCTTTTGTTAATGGCTTGATTGAGCATGCTTGCTAGACCAGGGACAGGATTGGTGCTCTTTTTAGTTGCTTTCACTCCTTTGGATTCAAGACTTGGTTGCTGTGTGATTATTGGAGTTTTATGTTCATCCAGAGCCTTTTGAATTGGTGGTTCCATGAGCCCTTCCTTTATGTACTTCTCTGCTTCACTTGAGTGTGAATTCTCTTGATTGACTTCCTTACTTTCCTGTTCTTCCACTTCCTCTTTTGCACCCAACATTTGACTTAATAGCTCTTTCATGGAGGAGGGATGTTGATCTTCCCAAGATTTCTTCATCTCCTCCTCATATCTTTCAATCATGAATTCAAGTACTGAGACGTTTTGGTTCAGGGCAGTTTGTGAGGGTTGTGAATGTTCATGTTCCTTTGTCATCTCAAGTGGCTTCTGTAGATATGTAGTCTCAGGTTCAACTAGTCTCAGGTTAACTCTTCTTCTTGCTTTTCCACTTCCTCCTTCACACTTAACATTTGATTTAGCAGCACTTCCATGTTTTTTAGGGAGTTCTCTTGGTCATTCCAGGACCTCTGTGCTTCCCTTTCATATCTTTCAAGCATGGTTTCAAGCCTTGAGAGGCTTTGGTTTATTGAAGTTTGTGTGGACTGTGAGTTTTGGAAGAGATTTTGTGTCATGGGATACTTAAGTGATGAAGAATTTTCAGATGAAAAATTGGAGGTGAGGTTTGACAGCTTTCCATGAATGAATTAAAGGTTTGCTCAAGTGATGATTGATGTGTGGAAAACGATCCAACACAAAACTCACCGGCAAGTGTACGGGGTCGCATCAAGTAATAATAACTCACGTGAGTGAGGTCGATCCCACAGGGATTGAAGGATTGATAAATTTTAGTTTAGTGGTTGATTTAGTCAAGCAAACAAGAGTTGATTTGAGTGACTGGTATCCAGCAGAAGCTAAATTGCATGAAATTAAAAAGGAGAAGGAAGAATTGCAGTAAATTAAAGAGCAAAGAGAGTAAAGAAGCTGAATCTTAAAGTGCAAGTAATATAAAGTGCAGAAACTTAGATTGCAAGAAATATAAATGGTTGAAGCTTAAAGTGCAAGAAATATAAATTGCTTGAATTATAAAGGGAATTGGGAACTGGGATTGCAGAATTTAAACAAGAACAAGTAAGTTGCAATAAACAGAAGAGTGAAAAGTGAATTGAAGTGAAGTAGATCTTAAACAGAAAAGTAAAAGTGCTTAAAGAATTTAAAGACAGAAAGTAAATGGAGCTCAATTGCAGAAATTAAAAGAGAAATTGAAGATCTCAGGAGTGGAAGAGACTAGAAAACAAGTCTAGATCTCAAATCCTTCCTTGATCCAATAAGAACAATTGCAAAAGAAATGGAAAAGTAAGTTGCAGAAGAAGTAGAAGAGTGAAAGCAGTAAACATAATTTTTGAATGTAAATCAAAACTTCTAAAATTATGCAGAAAGATTAACAATAAATCTCAAGGTGAGATTAAAACAGAAGTTCTTCAATTTTTCACCCAAGATCCAAAACAAGAAGTAAAGAGTGCTCAAGCAAGAACAAGGAAGAAGAGAGATCAATTCTCCTTCTAAATTCT
Organism: Arachis ipaensis; assembly: GCF_059453495.1. Classification (NCBI taxonomy): domain Eukaryota; kingdom Viridiplantae; phylum Streptophyta; class Magnoliopsida; order Fabales; family Fabaceae; genus Arachis; species Arachis ipaensis. The sequence continues at coordinate 89,413,657 of NC_142443.1, forward strand.
CCAAGATCCAAATTCAAAGTAAAAACTCTAAAAATTCTAAAATGAAAATTCTCAAGGAAGCAAAAGGTAAAAGTTCCAAAGTCCCTAACTAAATCAAACTAGCTTCTATTTATACACTTTCTATTCTTGGATTTAAGAATTTGGGTGGGCTTTTTAATTTGGTGAAGATTTGAATTTATTTGGATTTTTAATTGAATTTTCAGCCCAAGAAAAATTGCTCCCAATGGAGTGCTTTGCTCTTGTGGGGAGCGGAGCATTGGCTTGTCTTGGTGTGTGTCTTGTGAGTGACATGCTTCCCTGGGCCGTGTCACACTTGTGCAAGGAATGAGGAGAGTAGCGCTCTGCTCTCCTTGGGAGTGCAGCTTCTTTGCTTGAGGAATGGGCCTCTCTTCGAACCTTGGTAGAAGCATTTGGACCAATTTCTTTTGTGAAGCAAAGAGAGGTAGTGCCTTGCTTTGAGTGGGAGGTCTCAAGTTCAAATCCTGGTGAAGCCATGTTGGCTTATTTTCCTTGCAAGTAGTGTAAGTAGCGCTCCTTGTTGTTTGAGTGAGGCTCCCACTTCGATTCCCAGTGAATGCATTTTGAGGAGCCAATTTTCCTTCTGCTCAATATAAAGTAGCGCTCAGTTAAGTCAAACAATTGAGCGCCCTTGCCCCCTTGGAGTAGCGCCTCCTTGTTATCCCTTAGGTGCAAGGTTCAAGTCTTAGGAGAAGCATTTTGGCCAATTTTGGCTTATTTTCCTTTGTGAGTAACGCCTCTTGGTCATAGGTTCGAGCCTTGTATCTTTCACTAGCAAACTTCTTCCTTGAATTTATTTTTGAGTGAAGCCCGATAATGCTCTTGACAAGAGCGGAGCATCATTCATCTCCCATTTCTTTCTTGGTTCAAAAGTGTGCTCCGCTCTCAAGGAGAGCGTAGCATCCAAGCCTTGCCTCCTTGGTTCAATGTTGCTGATGCCAGGGCATTTTGGCCAGTTTTTTTGACCTTTTCTTTATGGTTTTAGGGTAGTTTCATGCACTTTCTTAGGAAATAAGCAAGTTTTGGGTAGAATTTCACTTACATCTTGATTCAAGCTAACATTGTGATTTTTATATGAATTCATGAGAATTATGCATGAATTGAATGACAAATTGGATGATGCATGTCTCATAACTTGGACTAGAACTTTGATGCACTTTATTGCTTGATTTCAAGACAAAGGAAGCAAGGAAGAACCACGTTAGCAGCCACGTTAGTCTAACTAACGTGACCTCTAACGTGGAAGGGGAGCTAGCTTGCAACGTTAATGAGAAAAGTAATCGCCAATAATGTCCTCGAAGCCATCATAGCCCACGTTAATTACCACGTTAACTATATTAACGTGGTAGTTAACGTGGAAGAAGAAAATGAAGCCAACGTTAGTGACACTCACCTTTGTCACTAACGTTGGACGAAGTTCATATTGGCCATGTTAAGAGCCACGTTAACTCAGTTAACGTGGACTCTAACGTGGGGAAACAAAAGAATGACCAACGTTAGTGACACTCACCTTTGTCACTAACGTTGAGCTAAGCCACTTTGAGCCACGTTAGTTGCCACATTAACTCAGTTAACGTGGACTCTAACGTGGAGAGAGCAAAGAATTGCCAACGTTAGTGACACTCACCTTTGTCACTAACGTTGGGATGAGCCACTATGAGCCACGTTAACTCCCACGTTAACTACATTAACGTGGAAGCTAACGTGAGTAAAAGGGATGATGAGCCAACGTTAGTGACACTCACCTTTGTCACTAACGTTGGAGATGGCTAGCAATACCACGTTAGAAGCCACGTTAACCTAGTTAACGTGAACTCTAATGTGGGAAGTAGGGGCATTTTGGAACGTTAGTGACAAAGGTAAGTGTCACTAACATTCTCAAAGATGTGGCAAACCTACGTTAAAGGTCACGTTAGCCACACTAACGTGAACTCTAACATAGGGAGAAAGGAGGATTCTCAACGTTATTGGAAAAAATAAGTCCCAATAATGTCTCACGTTGATGCCACTAACGTTGAAGTTAACGTGGAGCATCCTTGGGTTAGGAACGTTAGTGAAAAAGGTGATTGTCACTAACGTTCTCGAACCCACACTTTCACTTAACCTTAACGCCACTAACGTCCTAAGCTAGAATCCCTGCCGACTTCACACTTTCTCTCTGCAAGTAAAGCTAAACCCACTGAAGAAGATAACTGCTTCAACTCAAGATCCAAAGGCCCATATCCAAGACTTGAAGAGCCAACTAGAAGATCAGAAGAATAGTATAAATAGGGAGAGCTTTGAACTAGAAGGGAGCTTTTTGGCATTATTAGAATTACTCTCTGTATTTTAGTTTTTCTCTGCAACTTTTAGTTTAATTCTCAGAATGTACTCTCCATCTATGCTTTTCATTCCCAGAGCTATGAACAACTAAACCCCTTTCATTGGGTTAGGGAGCTCTGTTGTAATTTGATGGATCAATAATAGTTTTCATTATCCTTCTTCTCTCTTTTCTCTTAATTTTACTAGAAAGCTTTCAATCTTCATCCAATTGAGTAGTTATCTTGGAAAAGAAGCTATTCATACTTGGATTTCTTCTGAACCTTGGAAGAGGAATGAAGAGATCATGCTAGAATTGCCTTCTCATGTTGGACCAAATTGGGGTTTGGGCAGATATGGTGACATATAATTCTCCCAATACTTTGATTTGGAAATACATATGGTATAATCAGTGACCACACTTTATCTCTTCTCATGAGCAATTAGACCAATGAATTGGGTATTGATCTGATTTGAGAGATTGAATTACCAAGGAAGATTGCCAAGGAGATCAATGAATGCATTGATTGAGGAAGAGATGAAAATGAACTTGATCCGGAGAATGCAATATCTCCTAAGCCCAATGAACTCCCTATTTCTGATCTTACCTATTCTCTTTACTTTCTGCTATTTACTTTCATGCTAAACTCCCTTTCCCCATTTAAGATTCTGCAATTTACCTTCCGTCATTTATTTTATGCAATTTACTTTCCCGCCATTTAGTTTCTTGCAATTCTCAACCCAATTTTTGCTTAGCTCAACTAGAACATTCTTCCATTTAAAGTTGCTTGACCAATCAATCCCTGTGGGATTTGACCTCACTCTATTGTGAGTTTTTACTTGACGACAATTCGGTATACTTGTCGAGGGAGATTTGTTAAAGGACAAGTTTCCGTGCATCAAGTTTATTGCGCCGTTGCTGGGGATTGATTTTGTATCAACAATGATTAAATTGGTGGATAACTAGATTGAGCATTTGTTTTTATTTTGTTTGATTTAAGTTCATTTGAGTAATTTACTTTCTGTTCAGTTATTTTCTTCCCTTTCCCCTACCCATTTTTCTTAGTTGTTTACAATTCAGTCACCAACCCACTAACTGTTTGATATATTGCATCACTCACACTAATAGCATTTCTGTAGAAATTACTATCTGCATCTATCTTTCTTGCTTTTCCCTTGTTGGTTGTATGACAGGTAGAAGAAGCGGGGCTTCAACTTCCTTTTATTCTGAACCTGAGAGGACCTACCTTAAATTAAGGAGGGAAGCAAGAGGAAAGAGAGTAGTTGGTGCTGAGGAAGAGGAGGAGTACTTTGAACCAGATATGGATGAGAATATGGAGAACCATCATGAAGAAGAGGCTCACAACCATGGCCAAAAAGGTCCAGCACATCAGGCTGGGCAAGAGAGAAGAGTTTTGGGTTTTTACATCAATCCAAACCCAGGAAACTGTGGAAGTAGCATCCAACGGCCAACCATACATGCCAACAACGTTGAACTAAAGCCACAGCTCATCACCCTTGTTCAGAAAAATTGTTCATTTGGAGGAAGTGTCCAAGAAGACCCCCCAATCAATATCTAACCACCTTCCTGAGGATATGCGATACTGTGAAGTCTAATGGTGTTCATCCTGACACTTATAGACTACTTCTGTTCCCTTTCTCACTCAAGGACAAAGCATCTAAATGGCTGGAATCCTTTCCAAAGGAGAGTTTAGCAACCTGGGAAGATGTGGTGAACAAATTCTTGGCAAGATTCTATCCTCCTCAATGGATCAACAGGTTGAGAGCTGAGGTACAAACCTTTAGGCAGCAAGATGGTGAGACTCTATATGAAGCATGGGAGAGGTTTAAGGACCTGACAAGAAGATGCCCGCCAGATATGTTCAATGAATGGGTGCAGTTGTACATTTTCTATGAAAGTCTTTCATATGAATCAAAGAAGGCAGTAGACCACTCATCCGGGGGATCTCTGAACAAGAAGAAGACCATTGAAGAAGCCATAGATGTCATTGAGACTGTAGTTGAGAATGACTATTTCTATGCTTCTGAAAGAGGCAACACTAGAGGAGTGATGGAGTTGAACAACGTGGATGCACTGCTAGCTCAAAACAAGATTATTACCAAGCAATTAGCTGACCTCACCAAGAATATTAAGAGGAATCAAGTAGCAGCAATCACCACTTCAGCAGCAACTCAAGAAGGAGTGAATGAAGAGGCAGAAAGTGATCAGGAACAAGCCAACTACATTGGAAATTCACCCGGGCAGCACCATGACCCATACTCTAAAACATATAATCCTGGTTGGAGGAACCACCCAAACTTTGGGTGGGGAAATCAACAGGATCAAGGCCAAGATCCGAGACACCACAACCCCAACAATAATGCAACTCACCAACACTCCGCACAGAGGTCATACTAACACCCACCCAACAACACTTCTCAGCATCCATACCAAAGTCAAAATGGCCCTTCTCATCCTTCCAATCTCAACTCTCCATCATTGGAAGAAAGACTATCAAGGATTGAGACTCTACTTGAAGGCATGTGCAAGGAGATTCAAGATAACAAGGTGTTTAAAGAGGAGGTGCGAGCCAATATCAAGAATCAGGGAGACACCATCAAGAGGTTGGAATTTCAAGTGGGATACCTATCTGAGAAGATTTCCAAACCTACTGATAGCTTCCCAAGTGACACAGAGAAAATCCGAGAGGTGAAGCAAAGAAAGTCAGATGGGAAGATTACAAGATGGTTACTATAAGTGATAAGGAGACTAAGGAAGAGCTGAACAAACCATCAGAACAATCTGAAGATACATCAGCAGGAAAGCAGGAAGAGAATCCTCAGGAAACCACAATTACGCATAAAGAGTTGCTGAGGCTCTATACACCCTTTCCCCGATTACTAAATGGTGTTGTAGAGAAGAGAATATACTCAAGGTTTCTTGACATATTTGCATCCCTCCATGTAAACATACCATTCATCAAGGCTCTCCAACAAATGCCCTCATACATCAAGTATATGAAGGAGCTGCTGACCAGGAAAAACTCACTCAAGGGAGGACAAATCATAGTGATGAACAAGGAGTGCAATGCTCTCATTCAACCAGAGCTGCCTACAAAAAGCAAGGACCCAGGGAGTTTTCACATTCCCTGTGCCATAGGAGAAATAATGTTTGACAAAGGACTCTGTGATCTGGGAGCAAGCATCAACTTAATGCCTTTATCCCTTATGAAGAGGCTGCAAATCAATGAGCTGATGCCCACAGACGTAGTCATCAGGCTGGCGGACAAAACTCAAAAACAAGCAATTGGAGTGGTTGAAAACGTGCTGGTGAAGGTTGGGAACTACTTCCTTCCCACAGACTTTGTCATACTGGAAATGGAAGAAAGTCACCTTCACCCAATCATATTGGGAAGACCATTCTTAGCTACAGCCAGAGCGTTCATAGATGTTGAGCGAGGAGAGCTAATACTGAGGATACATGATGAACAACTCACCTTCAACGTCTTCAAACCCTCACAAGAAGCAAGTCAGGAAGGCAAGGAACTAAGGGCAGAGCATGGTAGAGCAATGGTGGGAGAAAAAAGCATTGAAGCACAAGCTGTACACCCTAGAATTCCTTTGGGTGATGAACAAGAGAATCAGCAGCTGTCACAACTAAAGGAAACTCAAGTGGAGCCAAAACCACCAGAATCATATGAGACCAGCAACAAAATCTCCCTAGGGAAAGAGACCACAAAGAGCAGGATAACAGCAAAAGAAACAAAGAAGAAATTACCAAGGAGATGGAGGAATAAAAAGAACCCTACAGAAGATTTCTCTCCAGGGGATAAAGTGATCTCAGCTTACTTCCTAGATATCCCACCTTATCTCCCCACCATCCCATCTCAATTACCTAAGGTTTTCACCATCAACAAAGTTCTCTCCCTAGAACATGTGGAGATCATTGATGAAGCCAATGGATATAGGTTTACTGCAAGAGGGGAAGATCTGAAGCATTACCAACCACCATGACAAAGGCAGAACGTCAAGCTAGTGACGCTAAAGAAGCGCTTCATGGGAGGCAACCCATGTTTTACATGCTTTTAAAAGTAGTTAATAAAGCAAGGTTCAGGGATTTCAACTCAACTTGACATGCACTTGAATGAATCCTTTTGTGCAACATATAGTGAGGAACAAGTTTGGTGTTCAAGGCACACTAAGAGAACATAAATGTAACCCATATCATGTCACTCTTAGGGGCCTTGAACAAATCTTTTACACCACATGGCACCAAACTAAGTTTGGTGTTGCCAATGTTGCATACATGGATGTTGAGTTAGTCAGTTGGTGTACACTCATGAACAGCACTTAGTAGTTAGAAACAAAAACTTTAAAAAGTAGTTATTCTTTTAATTTTGCCGCTACTTTCCACAAGTTTTCTTTTAATCACATTTCTTTTATTTTGTAGGAGAATTGATGGGACAGTTGAAGGGTTCGGCTACCATAAAAGGAGAGGACTGTACACGTGTCTCCAAGGGGATTGCATTGGGAATTGTTGCCATGCAACATTGGAAAAAGAACAAGCTTGGAAACTGAACCAACACCATTATAAAGTTGATGATCCTTGTGCTCATCCCATGCTAAACCCCATCTGTCCATCACACAACCACCCCATCAATCCACACCTTCTATTTACTCACCACTTCTCTATATAAGTGGTTCTTAGTTCATAACCCTTCCACATTCCAATTCCCATTCCTTATACTCCACACCTCCAGAACTCAAATCCCTTCACTACACCCAATCATAACCCAACCGAATTCTCCCATCTATCCATACCTTCCACCACCTTCACACATCAACTCCTACTCATGGCATCATCAAGCTCCAAGAGGCAAAAGAGGAAGGAACTGGTGGAGAGCATTCCTTTCGATGAAAGGAGATTTAAAACGGCATTCCATGAACTCAAATTTGAACGAATAAAGCTCAAAAAGATACTGTCTGAATTAACATTCCAACTCAATGAGGAAGAGTGCCCACAGATTCGAGAGAAGATTGAAGAAAGGGGTTGGCAAAGGCTCACAAACCCAGAAGCAAAGATAAATGCAAACCTCATCAAAGAGTTCTATGAAAATGTGGTCAGAGAAGACAAAACCAAGGCCCCTACCTTCAAAAGTTATGTAAGAGGAAAAGAGGTGAACTTCAGCCCCAATGCGATAACAAGAACTCTTCAGCTGAAATTACCACATTTTGATGATCATAGTTATCATGCAAGAATAAGTAAGAGCCCTGACAATGATGAACTCGAAGAAATTGTGACTGACATATGTGTTATAGGAGCTGACTGGGAAAGGTATGCGGATAGGAGACCCCGGTTCATCAAGAGAGGAGACCTCAACCCGGAAGCCAAGGGATGGTTTGAACTCGTGAGGAGATCTATCCTACCAGCCGCGAACAATTCCGAGGTCAATGTTACTCGAGCTACTATGGTACATTGCTTAGTACAGGGTGGAGATATTAATGTGCATGAACTTATAGCTGAGGGGATTCAAGAGTCAGCTGAGAAGATTGATTCGGGTGCCAGGCTTTGGTACCCCAGCACCATCCTCAGACTGTGTACGAAGGCCAAGGTAGTCTTCGAGGATAGCAATCCAGATTGGGTAAACCCTGGGAGGCTAATTACGCTCCAGCACCTAACTTATGTGACACCTGCCCAACAACAAAGAAGACCTCAAATAGGAAAGCGAAAACCAAAAGAAGGACCTCACCAAGAAGAGTCTCATAAGGAAGAACACCAACAAAGAGAATATTATGACCCAACCAACATAAACCTGAATCACATTCACGGAGCCATTGAGGAGCTAGCAAGGAGTTATATGGAGGGACAAGAACAACAACTGCACATTCAAGCTCAAAGGATGGATCGTCAAGAAGAGCTCCTTTCTAATTGGATGAATCAACAAGGAGAATGGCAAAAACAGCAAATGGAACACTATTCCCAGCTTACTCAAGCCATAAATCAAGTGACTGAAAGACAAGAGCGACAAGACAAGCGCCTTCAAGAACTCAATCAATGACAGCTAGCTCAGACGAAGGCATTCAATGAGTTCAGCGTACTGAATGAAGGACGACAACTACATATGGAGGAGTTCAACATAAACACTCAAGCCAAGTTGAACTACATGTCTAGTCCTATGCATAATCTACACTCTGCAATCCCTAGGTATGATGAGGTCCAAAAAAATTTACAGAACAAGAGGAAAGGAAGGTGAAACAGTAGAAGGAAACACTAAAGAAGAAGATGGAAGACGCTGGCTTATGGAAGAAGTTGATTGGAAAAAGCAAGGGAAGTGGGAGTGCAAGCACTCAAGAAAAACACAAAGAGGATAAACAAGAAGAAGAGCAGGAGCAAACCCATGAGTAAAAGATAGTGGAGTTCCCTCATTGTCCCATCTTTTTCATTTTTTAAATAAGGAAAATCATGTATGAAATAGAACATGCTTCCATGGTAATTTAGAATTTTCAATTCTGTTTTTACTATTCTCCTTGCCTAGGTCTATGATTGCTAGTCAAATTGCCTGTTTTCAATTCCATCTTGCTTATTGTATGCTTGTCCTTTTTAAGCTAAATAAAAAGAGATGTTATGAAAGACCAGAGTGAAGTTTAATTTGTGGAGTAAGTTTTTAGATTTGTGGTATAGTAATCACTTAGCTAAGTTGGTTCACCAACAAGGTGGGAAGGAAACTATCTGTCCTAAATCATATGCTTAAAACACACCCCATGAGACTAGCTAAATAATAAGATCCTAATAAGAAAAAGGAAAAGAAAAATAAGAATTGAAAAAGAAAGAAAAATTAATAAAGAATAAGGCTAGGCACCAAGGGCTTAAATCTTGAGGGATGTGTCTGTGGTGCTCTTGTACCAAGGATCTGCTTGGATGAATAAGTTCTTAGGAGTGCTTCATCACTTGGTAACTTGGGTTAACTAACCCGCGATTATCAACTGAAAATCCACTATCAAGAGCAACATTGCTACAGAACATTTCGTAACCCAAAGAGGTGCTGGACACTAAGACCTCAAGGGAAGAAAATAACAAACCATGTGCCTGTGGTGTGCATGCATGGGGGAGAGAGACTTGAGGGAGTAAGTCCTTAGGGGTGTTTCAACACCTAGCACCTTGAACCAACTGGTTCGGGAGTGTTGGCTGAAAACTTATCTTAAAGAGTCGCCCCCTCACAGAACACTTAGCCTAAGGAAAAAATGAACCTTGGAAAGACAAAGGGATCAATAAATAAAAGTCTCAAAGGGTGCAATCAAGTGAGTATTCCAAGGCATGATAAAGGTCTGAAAACCAGTAAAGGAATGAACCTAAGTTGCTATGCATGAAACCCCATAAAACCAAGAATATGACTTCCACAATAATGATTCATTCATCTTGTCATTTTATTCATCATTCTCTTGTTCCAGTGCTTGCTTAGGGACAAGCAAGCTTTAAGTTTGGTGTTGTGATGCTAGGGCATTTTGGCCAGTTTCACTGACCTTTTCTTTATGGTTTTAGGGTAGTTTCATGAACTTTCTTAGGAAATAAGCAAGTTTTGGGTAGAATTTCACTTACATCTTGATTCAAGCTAACATTGTGATTTTTATATGAATTTATGAGAATTATGCATGAATTGAATGACAAATTGGATGATGCATGTCTCATAACTTGGACAAGAACTTTGATGCACTTTATTGCTTGATTTCAGGACAAATGAAGCAAGGAAGAACCACGTTAGCAGCCACGTTAGTCTAACTAACGTGACCTCTAACGTGGAAGGAGAGCTAGCTTGCAACGTTAATGAGAAAAGTAATCACCAATAATGTCCTCGAAGCCATCATAGCCCACGTTAATTGCCACGTTAACTACATTAACGTGGTAGTTAACGTAGAAGAAGAAAATGAAGCCAACGATAGTGACACTCACCTTTGTCACTAACGTTGGACCAAGCTCATATTGGCCACATTAAGAGCCATGTTAACTCAGTTAACGTGGACTCTAACGTAGGGAAACAAAAGAATGACCAACGTTAGTGACACTCACCTTTGTCACTATTGTTGAGCTAAGCCACTTTGAGCCACGTTAGTTGCCACGTTAACTCAGTTAACGTGGACTTTAACATGGAGGGAGCAAAGAATCGCCAACGTTAGTGACACTCACCTTTGTCACTAATGTTGGGATGAGCCACTATGAGCCATGTTAACTCTCGCGTTAACTACATTAACGTGGAAGCTAACGTGAGTAAAAGGGATGATGAGCCAACATTAGTGACACTCACCTTTGTCACTAACGTTGGAGATGGCTAGCAATACCACGTTAGAAGCCACGTTAACCTAGTTAACGTGAACTCTAATGTGGGAAGTAGGGGCATTTTGGAATGTTAGTGACAAAGGTAAGTGTCACTAACGTTCTCAAAGATGTGGCAAGCCTACGTTAAAGGTCACGTTAGCCACACTAACGTGAACTCTAACGTAGGGAGAAAGGAGGATTCTCAACATTATTGGAAAAAGTAAGTCCCAATAACGTGTGCGAAGGACCAAAAGGCAACATTAGTGGTCACGTTGATGCCACTAACGTTGAAGTTAACATGGAGCATCCTTGGGTTAGAAACGTTAGTGAAAAAGGTGATTGTCACTAACGTTCTCGAACCCACACTTTTACTTAACGTTAACGCCACTAACGTCCTAAGCTAGAATCCCTGCCTACTTTACACTTTCTCTCTGCAAGTAAAGCTAAGCCCACTGAAGAAGATAACTGCTTCAACTCAAGATCCAAAGGCCCATATCCAAGACTTGAAGAGTCAACTAGAAGATCAGAAGAATAGTATAAATAGGGAGAGCTTTGAACTAGAAGGGAGCTTTTCGGCATTATTATAATTACTCTCTGTATTTTACTTTCTCTGCAACTTTTAGTTTAATTCTCAGAATGTACTCTCCATCTATGATTTTCATTCCCAGAGCTATGAACAACTAAACCCCTTTCATTGGGTTAGGGAGCTCTGTTGTAATTTGATGGATCAATAATAGTTTTCATTATCCTTCTTCTCTCTTTTCTCTTGATTTTACTAGAAAGCTTTCAATCTTCATCCAATTGAGTAGTTATCTTGGAAAAGAAGCTATTCATACTTGGAACTCTTCTGAACCTTGGAAGAGGAATGAAGAGATCATGCTCGAATTGCTTTCCCAAGTTCTTCCCATGGAAGCTTAAGTCTTGATGGTCTGTTCCCTTCACCATCCTCAAGGTGTTTCCCTATGGCCATATAAAGCTCATGTAAGACAAAACACAAAGAATATTCACTATGAATGACCATAGACTCACTGGATGAGAAGAGAGTGAGCTACCATCTCAGCTAAAGAAGGAAAAACGTCAAGCTAGTGACGATAAAGAAGCGCTCGTTAGGAGGCACCCCAACACTTTATATCCTTTTGATTTACTGTTTTCCTAGGAGTAGTCACGAGTGTTAACTTAGATAGTTTAAATTCCAGTTAATATTCTGTTTTCATTGCTTTCTAAGGGTAGATTGTAGGTGGTAGATTAGGGGCTTAAATATCAGTTTTTGATAGTTAGGAAATCTTCAATTTGTTTGCTTTTATCTGGAAGTGCAATTTGAAGAATACATTTACTGATGATGAGTAATTGGGCTGAGAACTAGCTAAAGAGCTAAGTTTGGTGTGGCCACTATCACACTTAATCTAGGCTTACATCCATTTGAATAAATTAAATTTGAAAGTAATCCCAGAGATTAAGTTTGGTGTGGCCACCACCATACGAATTTCACCCAGCAAGCCCAATACCATCCAAGTTGGAAGCATTTAATAAATTGGTAGGAACATGAAAGTTGGTTTTAAATGTGTTCAGAAGGAGTTAGAAGTGAAGGGATGTGAAAGAATTGGAATCATCACACCCTTATAAACATATTAAAAACCCAATGATGAACCAAATTTATTAGATGTAATGGGATTAAGTTTGGTGTCCCATGGGACACTCATCAGTTGCAAATTTCCTTTGTTCATATTAAAAGGAATGTGAATGATTCTTTTGTCATTACTGATCGGGTTTCAGTTTTTATTTTTTCAGGAGAGAGAATGGGGCCCACATGATTGATATCTCATAAAGCAAGAAGTCAAAGTGTACTTGCACTTTGGAATTCAACACATGCAGGAAGTAAAGAGGGGTAAGGATTGGTGCCTATTCCTACGCTAGGCGCCACTCCCTAAGTGGGAAAACATTGAATTGCTTCCACTTTCCACTATTCAGACCACACTTTCTACCCCTATAAAAACCCCCTTACTTTTCCCACCTCTCCCCCCACTTCAAACCTCAACCTCACACACGAAAAGACCCTCACAATTCTTTTTTCTTTTGATCTCCTTCTTGCTTTTCTTTACCTTTCTTCTTCTACTTGATTAGGGACAATCAAGCCCTAAGTTTGGTGTTGGAGCAAAACATCTCCCTTGCAACTTTCTTCAACTTTTTTTAACACTTCAAACACATTTTCTTCACCACAATGGCACCACCAAGAGCCTCATAAACAAAGAAAAGAAAGACCAAAGAACCAACCTTACGGTCCTCAAGCCACAATGAATACAAGTTCCTCTCATTATTCAACCAAAACCAAATTTATGGTTGGGTTAGTGAGAGGCAAATCCTTCCAAAAGTTGGTTTCCAATTGGGGAGAAACGAGCACCCTGAGATCAACAGGGAGATAAACAATAGAGGCTGGGCACTCTTGTGCAACCCACCAAGGAAGGCGGTGGAAAGCTTGGTAAGAGAGTCTTACGCCAATGCTGTGCCTCAGCCAGGGCAACCCTATGGCTATCTTTGCTTTGTGAGAGGGAAATCCATTGACTACAGCCCCTCCAACATAGATAGGATGCTCATGGTGAAGCAAACAAGCTCCACTCAGAGTTATGAAGAAAGAATGAAGCAAGAAGACCCAGGATTTAATGAAATCCTTAATGAGATTTGTGTGTTGAATCTGCAATGGAAAAATCACAAAAATGGGAGACCCAACCAGCTAAGAAAAAGAGATTTGAGCCCCCAAGATAGAGGGTGGCTGGATTTTGTGAGAAGATCTCTCAACCCTACTTCAAACACTTCTGAGGTGACAGTGGAAAGGGCTGTGCTCATATACAGCATCATGAAAGGTGAGAACATGAATGTTGAGGAGATGATAGCCAACAACATCAACAGGGTGTTGAAAAGCACCAAGGATAGCACAAGGCTAGCATTCTCCAGCATCATCCAAAGGCTATGTGATGAAGCAGGGGTGGAGAAGATTATTGATGAGGTACTGGTAGAACAAGACAAGCCCATAACTGCCAAGAAGATGGCCAAAGTGGTTGCTGTCAACCCACTTGAGAGGAGAAGGGAGCATAGAGGACATGCTCATGTGCCACAAGGGCAACCACAACAAGAAGAGGAGCAACCACATCACCTAGCACTTTAACTACCACCATACTAACAATACCAAGAATTTCCTGAAGGTTTTAACTAGGAGCAATTGCAATGAAACATACACCAAATGAAGGGAGATATACATCATCTGAGAGAAAATGTCAACCAACTCAAGGGTAAGCAACAACAACAATAGGACCAAGTGAATGAGAATATACAACAACTCTAAGGGAGTTTGGAGCACATGAGGAAGGAGCAGCAATAGCAGTTTGACTGGGGAGAAATGTAAAGCACACTCAACAAGATAGTGGAGCAAAATAAATGGCAGCAGAGGAACCTTGCTGAGTTCAGGAATCTTTATGATGCCAGAACTATTTCAAGGAGGCAATATGATATCAACACACAAGCGGAGCTGAATCACTTGTGTAATGCCGTGGCTGCCTTAAACCTTGGATGCCCAACATTCATGTAAGGAATAGAGGAGTTGATTGCAAGACAAGAGGAAATTCTAGCCAAGCACAAGGAGGATGAAAGGAATTACATGAGGAGGCTAGGATTTTGGAAGCCCAAGGATACAAAGGCTCAAGAGGGATCCTCTAAAAAGGATGATGATGACTCCTCCCCTTCCAAAAAGAAAGACAAAGGAAAAGGGCCAATGAACTGAAGCTGCTCAAGGTTGTTGAGTCCCATGGTTGACACTCTCAAATTTCTGTTTCTGCTTAAGCTTTTTATGTTTTAATTTCTGTTTGAGAATAAATAGCAATGCTAGGATAGTTTATGTTTGTGCTTAGTTTTTTTTATTATGCCCTGAAGTCTTTTATGAGTCTTTTTAAATTACAAGAATGAAAATGCAATGTTAATCAAGTTTTATCAACATCAATAAAAGATTAGTTTGTTTCCATAAGATTCATTGTGAGTGTTGTAAAACCAAGAGCAAAAGAGACTAAGACCAAGTAGGACTGCTCAAAAACTAAGAGATAAAGAACTAAGTGTAGAACCTTGAATTAACTAGAAAGAAAATGAATCATGAAAAGCAACTAGGGTTAGAAGGCATGACAAGTAGAAGCAGAAGGGTGCTTCTTGACTATCCATAGAACCAAGAAGTAGTAAGCAATAAAGATCCAAGGCTCTGAGCATCAACTACTAAGATGGAAAGAAACACTAAATAGCTCAAAAAGAGTTAGAAAACCTAGTAGATGCTTATTGTGAAGATGTGTCAAGAAGAGACCTGGGCAAGTAAATTCTTAGGGGTGTCTCAACACCTAGTACCCTAAAGGGTTGTCTTGAGATAAAGCATTTAGAGTCATGGTCAATGAAAAAGAAAAATTGAAAAGAATAGAACAATCAAAGGAGAATGAAATAACTCTTACTACTTCAAGGTGACAATCAATAAAAAGGACCCCTGAAGCTTATACTTAGAATAACCTTCAAGAACCTAGGAGTTCTTTTTGACATTGAAATAGAAATATTCATGTGTTAAACACTTAGCCTCAACCTTATTAATGTTGCATCCATTCAAGGTCAAGTCTCAATTTATCTAAGAACTACTCACATTGATTTGCTTAGGACAAGCAAAGCTTAAGTTTGGTGTTGTAATGACTTGCATCATCTACCCTTTTTTCTTGCATAAAAAGGACCATAAAAGAGCATAATCTCATTTGATCATTGCAATTCATGCACTATTTAATAAATATTATGCTACATTGCTTTGAAATGAGGTTGTGCTGAATTTCAGGTGAAAAAGACATCAAAAAGGGGTAGAAATCAACAAAACAAGCTGGGCATGTGAAACTAGCGTGCCACTTGAAGCAAACACTACAAAAATGTATGGGTATAGCACGCCAGGAGCTGGGCGTGGAACGTCAGTATTGAATTCCAGAAAGGATCCTCAGGTCATCTATATGGGCGTGGCATGCCAGGAACTGGGCGTGGCACGCGAGTTATGATTTCCAGAGAGGCATGTTTGAGCACTTTACATGGGCGTCGCATGCCAGAGGCTCGGCGTAGCACGCCAGTGTAGTTTTCCAGAGAGCAATGCTGAAGGCCACTAAAGAGGCATGGCCCGCCATGCTGGGCGTGGCACGCCTAACCCATCACACACTATGGGCGTGCCACTTGAGCCATGGGGCGTGGCATGCCAGGTCATCACCCCAAAAGGGATCATCACCTGGGCGTGCCACTTGGTATCGAAGGCGTGGCATACCAGCTTCAAAAGTCACTTGGGCATCCCACTTGAAGAGCCAGGCGTGGCACGCCAAGCTTAAAAGACCCACACTAAGAGGGGGGTGCCAGTTGAGCATCAAGGCATGGCACACTAGTACATGTTTCCAGAGAAGAGGTTGAAGGCCAAAAAGCCTGGGCGTGCAACTTGATGTCGAAGGCGTGGCACGCTAGCCTCAAACTGTCACTTGGGCGTGCCACTTGATGTCAAAGGCGTGGCACACCAAGCCCTCATCCTCACTTGGGCGTGCCACTTGAGCATCCAAGCGTGGCACGCCAGCCACTGGACCAAGGCAAAATACTGGGCGTGGCACGCCAGACCCTGGGAGTGACACGCCAATTATATTTTATAGAGAAGGAGTTAGGAGGCCAACCATATAGGCGTGCTATTTGGTATCGAATGCGTGGCACGCCAACTACCATTTCTCACTTCAGCATGCCACTTGAGCCTAAGGAATGGCATGCCAGCATCACCAATCAACAAGAAGAAGACCTGGGCGTGCCACTTGTGGTATGGGCGTGGCACGCCAACGAAGGAACCAAGCACACAAATGGGCGTGGCACACCAGACCCAGGGTGTGCCACGCTAGTTCAGCTTTCTAGAAGTAAGAAGAAGAAGGAGAAGACCTGGGCGTGCCACTTGAGGTCGAAGGCGTGGCATGTCAGGCTAAACCCTAAAAGAACACTAGGGCATGCCACTTGGGCGTGCCACTTGGGCTCGAAGGCGTGGCACGTCAGGCTAAACCCAAAAAGCACCCTGGGGCGTGCCACTTGGGCGTGCCACTTGGGCTCGAAGGCGTGGCATGCCAGGGGTGCCAATGAAGGAGGGCGTGCCACTTGAAGAGTTGGGCGTAGCACGCCAAGCCAGATTTAGAGCTTGGCATGGCACGCCACTGAAGCGCCAGTCACACGCCAGCTGGGAGGGTCACGTTTATTGAGTTTCTTTTCCCTCCAAATTATATTTTTTTTCTTTTTCACTTTTGTATTTTCTTTATTCTAGTGCTAGGAGTAGTATAAATAACCCTTGGAAATACTGGAAAAGAGGGTTAAGCGGTTGAGCTATTAGTTATAGTTAAATTTACTTTTCACTTTATCATCTCTTCCATCTCTTGTTCCTTTCTCTGAGCTATGAGTAGCTAAATTCCCTCTCATTGAGAGAGGGAGCTCTGTTTTACTTGATGGATTAATGATAGTTAATTTCTTCTTCTCTTCATTTTCTCTTTGATTTGCTAGAAGGAATTTCGTTTTAATGTTAGTATTCAATTATCTTGGAGAAGAAATTGAATGCAAAATGGGTTTCATGGGAACCTTGGGAAAGGAAACATGAATCCAAGCTAGAAATCCCTTCTCATAGTTGAATAGGATATGGGTTTTGGTGTTTGGATATGGTGACATATAATCCTCCCTCTACTTGGACCTATGATGATGTGTGGTATAATCAGGGACCAAGCATATCTCTCTTCATTAGCAATTAGACCGAGGAATTGGCTATTGATCAAGATCTGAGAGATTGAGTCACCAAGGGATTGGGGCTCAATCAATCATGATTGCCAAGAGGTTAATGAGTTTCATGATTGAAGAGGATATGAACTTGGATTTAATCCAAAGAGAACAACATCTCCTGATCTCAATAAATTCCCCTATTCTTATCTTCCACTTTCTTTATAGCTTTCTTTATATTCTACAAATCCCCAATTTTCATTTACAATTAAGTCATTTATGTTTCTGCATTTTACATTATTGTCATTTCTGTTTCAGCACTTTACTGCTCATATTTACTTTTGAGCCATTTATGTTTCTTCCCATTTACAATTCTGCAATCACAATCTATTCTGCTTAGCTTAACTAATTCACCAATTAATTAAAGTTGCTCAAATCTACCAATCTCTGTGGATACGATCCCACTCCATTGTACGTTATTACTTGACGATAATTTTTGGTGCGCTTGCCAAAAGAATGGATTCATCATTTTTATATGGGGAGTGAATTCTGGTCATCATGGAGGCACCAAAATTGGAACTATAAGCTTTGCCTCCAAGTTTGAAATATGCTTACTTGGGTGACAACAACACATACCCAGTGATCATCAATTCAAGTTTGATTGAACAACAAGAAGAGGAGCTAATCCAAGTGCTGAAACTACACAAGGATGCTATAGGGTGGACACTTGCAGATCTAAAGGGAATCAGCCCTTTAATGTGCATGCACAAAATCCTACTTGAAGAAGGTTCCAAGCATTCAAGACAACAGCAAAGAAGGCTAAACCCAACAATGAATGAAGTAGTCCAAAATGAGGTGTTGAAATTGTGGCAAACTGGGGTGACCTACCCAATCTCAGACAGCCCTTGGGTAAGCCCATTGCAAGTAGTCCCTAACAAAGGAGGGGTCACTGTTGTACCAAGTGAGAAGAATGAGTTAATACCAACAAGAACCATGACTGGCTGGCGCAAGTGCATTGATTATAGTAATTGTATTCACTGATCATGCAGCACTCAAATATTTGCTTACCAAACAAGAGTCCAATCCTAGGTTGATAAGGTGGATCCTGATACTCCAAGAGTTTGGTATTGAAATTAAAGATAAGAGTAGAGCAGAGAACAAGATGGCTGACCACCTATCAAGAATCCCACAAGAAGAAGATGAGGCACACCACTTTGTATTGAATGAGAGCTTCCCTGATGAGCAGTTGATGATGATCCAAGAAGCTCCTTGGTTTGCAAACATAGACAATTTCAAGGCTATTGGAGAGCTACCAACTAACATCAACAAACACATAAGGAGAAAGCTACTCAAAGATGCTAAATACTACATTTGGGATGAGCCCTATTTGTTCAAAAAATGTGCTGATGGGATCTTGAGGAGGTGTATTTCCCGTGAGAAAGGGCAAGAAGTACTCTGGCAATGTCATGGATCTGCAGATGGAGGCCATTTTAGTGGGAAAAGAACTACAGCTGAGGTGCTACATTGTGGGTTCTATTGGCCAACAATGTTCAAGGATGCAAAGGACTTGGTAACAAGATGCAATGAATGCCAAAGAGCTGGAAATCTACCCAAGAAAAACGAGATGCCACAGAAGTTTATAACGGAATTGGAGTTGTTCGATGTGTGGGGAATTGATTTCATGGGGCCATTCCCCTCCTCATACTCAAACAACGATATATTGGTGGTTGTAGATTATATGCCAAAGTAGGTAAAAGCCATAGCCATAGCAACAAATGATAACAAGGTTGTGATAAGCTTCTTGAGAAAAAATATCTTCAGCCGAGTTGGAGTTCCTAGAGCCCTTATTAGTGATGGAGGGACACACTTCTGCAATAAGCAACTTGAAGCACTCCTCCTTAAATATGGTGTAAAGCACAAAGTGGCAACTCTACACCATCCACTGACCAACGGGCAAGCTAAAATCTCAAACAGAGAGCTCAAAAGAATCCTTAAAAAAACTGTTGGAAGCTCAAGAAAGGATTGGTTTAAAAAGTTGGATGATGCATTATGGGCCTATAGGATAGCTTTCAAAACACCTATTGGGATGTCCCCATACCAATTGGTGTTTACAAAGACTTGTCACTTATTAGTTGAGCTTGAACATAGAGCATTTTGGGCTCAAAAGAAGTTAAATTTTGATGATCAAGTTGCTGGAGAAAGAAGGCTAATGCAAGTTAATGAGTTGGAGGAATTCAGAAATCAAGCTTATGATAATCCCAAGACCTACAAAGAAAAGATAAAAAATGGCATGATCAAAAGATAGCAAGGAGAGAGTTCACAGAAGGTCAGAAAGTGCTGCTATACAATTCAAGGCTCAAGTCTCGATGGTCTGGACCCTTCACCATCCTCAAGGTGTCTCCCTATGGACATGTAGAGCTTATGGAGGATAAAACACAGAGAACTTTCACTGTAAATGCCCACAGACTCAAGGATTACTTGGGGGACTCTTTGGAGGAGCAGAGAGTGAGCTACAACCTTAACTAAGAAGGAAGGAATGTCAAGCTAGTGATGCTAAACAAGCGCTGGTTGGGAGGCACCTTAACACTCATATCCTTTTGATTTTTTGCTTTCTAGAAGTAGCTTAAGATTGTTGATTTAGGTAGTTTAAGTTCCAGTTTAATCATTTTGATTTCTTGCTTTCTAGAAGGGGTTGTAAGTGGTAGATTAGGTAGTTTAAATATCAGTTTTAAGTGTTTGATAGTTAGTAAATCTCCAAGTTGTTTTTCTTTTCTCTGAAAGTGCAATTCACTTAACACACTTACTGATGATGAGTGATTGGGCTAAATGACTAGCTAAAGAGCTAAGTTTGGTGTGGCCACTAACCCACTTAATTTAGGCTTAAAACCAATTGAATGAATTGATTTTGAAAGTAAGCCCAGAGATTAAGTTTGGTGTGACCACCACCATATGAAGTTCACACGGAAAGCCCAACATAATCCAAGTTTGAAAGCATTTAGTAAATTGGTGAAGCATAAAAATCCACTTTAATGTGTTCGAAAGATGAGGAATGTGAAAAGATCAATTCTATGTTACCCTTTATGAGCACATTAAAGTCCAATGATGTATTCATGCGGGTGGAAACTGTCTCTCAACAAATTTCCTTCGGCAAGTGTACCGAATTTGTCGTCAAGTAAAAACTCACAATAGAGTGAGGTCGAATCCCACAGGGATTGATTGATCAAGCAACTTTAATTAGAAGAATGTTCTAGTTGAGCGAATCCAGAAATTGGGTTGAGAGTTGCAGAAAATAAAATGGCGGGAATGTAAATAACAGAAAAGTAAATGCTAGAATTAAAGGACTGGAAGTAAATGACTGAAAGTAAATTGCAGAATTGTAAATGGGAATGGGGGATTTGCTCATAAGAGTAAATGGCAAAAGTTAAAGAGAATGGGTAAGATCAGAGATGGGGAGTTCATTGGGCTTAGGAGATATTGCAACCCTCCGAATCAAGTTTATTTTCATCTCTTCCTCAATCAATGCACTCATTGATCTCCTTGGCAATCTTAATTGATTGAATTACAAATTCAATCTCTCAAATCTTGATCAATAGCCAATTCCTTGGTCAATTGCTCATGAGAAGAGATGAAGTATGGTCACTGATTATACCACATGCATTTCCCAAATCAAGTATCGAGAGGGTTATAGTCACATACCCATCCAAACCCAATTTGGTCCAGCATGAGAAAGCATTTCTAGCTTGATCTCTTCATTCCTCTTTCAAGGTTCAGAAGAGATCCAAGTTTGAATAGCTTCTTTTCCAAGATAACTACCCAATTAGATGAAGATCGAAAGCTTTCAAGTAAAATCAAGAGAAAAGATAGAAGAAAAATAATGAAAACTAGTATTGATCCATCAAATTACAACAGAGCTCCCTAACCCAATGAAATGGGTTTAGTTGTTCATAGCTCTAGAAAATGAAAACAAAGATGGAGAATACATCATAAAACTAGAAAATGCAGAGAAGGTAAAATACAGAGAGTAATTCTCTTTTCCAACTTTCCAGAACTCTTCAACAATTCAAAGCTACTCCTATATATACTACTTTTCTCAGCTTCTAGTTGGCTCTTCAAGTCTTGGGCCTTTGGATCTTGAGTTTGAAGCAGTTCTCTTCTTCATTTGGGCTTGGCTTTACTTGCAGAGAGAAAGTGTGAAGTGGGCAGAGACTTTAGCTCAGGACGTTAGGGGTGTTAACGTTTAGTGAAAATATGAGTTCGAGAACGTTAGTGACAATCAACTTTCTCACTAACATTCCTAAGTAAAAGCCATGTTAACTTCAACGTTAGTGGCACAAACATTGCCACTAACGTTGCCTCTATGTCCTTCGCACACGTTATTGAGGCTTAACATTCCCAATAACTTTGAAAAGCCCCCTTTGTTCCCACGTTACAGCCCACGTTAACTTAGTTAACGTGGCTCTTTAACGTGGGCTTGCCATCCTTCGAGAACGTTAGTGACACTCAATATTGTCACTAACGTTCCAAGGTGCCCCTATGTCTCATGTTAGAATCCACGTTAACTAGGTTAACGTGGCTTCTAACGAGGCCATGCTTAGCCATCCCCAACGTTAGTGACAATGTTGAATGTCACTAACGTTGGCGTTTCTTTCACTCATCAACGTTAGTTTCCACGTTAACTAAGTTAACGTGGAAGTTAACGTGGCTCCTTGGGGGTTGTGTGGTTGCTTCCAACGTTAGTGACAATGTTGGGTGTCACTAACGCTGTCGACCACTCTTGCTTCTTACGTTAGCTCCCACGTTAACCAAGTTAACGTGGGAGTTAACGTGGTATGTTTCTCCTTAGGCCAACGTTAGTGACAATGTTGAATGTCACTAACGTTGGCATTTCTCCCCCCTTCTAACGTTAGAGGCCATGTTAACTAAGTTAACGTGGACTCTAACTTGGCCACTTATGAGCATTTGCCAACGTTAGTGACAATGTTAAGTGTCACTAATGTTGGCTCAACTTTCCCTCTCCACGTTAGAGTTCTCGTTAACTTAGTTAACGTGACTCTTAACGTGGTCAAGGATGGCTTCGAGAGCGTTATTGGCAATCACTTTTCTCATTAACTTTGCAAGTTACCTCCCATTCCTTGCTTCCTTTGGTCCTGAAATCAAGCACTAGAGCGCATCAAAGTTCTAGTCTGAGTCATGGGCAATGCAGCATATAATTTGTCACTAAACTCATGCAAAATCCTCATGAAATAATGTAAAATACATAATGTATGCTTGAATCAAGGTGTAAGTGAATATCTACCCAAAACTAGCTTATTTCCTAAGGGAATGCATGAAACTAGCCTAAAAACAGTAAAGAAAAGGTCAGTGAAACTGGCCAAGATGCCCTGGCATCATGTATCTAATTTATTAGATGCAAGGAAATTAAGTTTGGTGTCCCGAAGGACACTCATCAATTGTCTTTAATTGAATGTTACTAAAGGGAATGTGTAGAAGTTCTTTTCACTAATGGGGTTTTTGGACTTTATTTTCAGGAGAAAGGATGGGGCCCACATGATTGATGGTTCTCTGAGGCAAAGAGTCAAAGTGTACTTACACCTTGGAAGTCAACATATGTAGGAAGCCAAAAGGGATAAGGATTGGCGCCTCCTCCCACGCTAGGTGCCACTCCCCAAGTGGGAAAATATTGAATTGCTTTTGCTTCCCACCACTCTCCAAACTTCAAAACTGAAACTCCACACGCGAAAGAACCTCCACACTTTCCCTCTTCTTTCTTTTCTTTCACTTTACTATCTTCTTTTTGCTTCTCTTGATTGGGAAAATCAAGTCCAAAGTTTGGTGTTGAAGTAAAACAAAGTTTTTCGTACTCTCTTACATCTTTCTTCAGCATCTCTAAACACTTTTCTCACCCCCATGGCACCACTAAAAGGCTCCTCAACAAAGAGAGAAAGACCAAAGAACCAACTTCTGGATCCTCAAGTTTCAATGAATACAAGTTCATCTCATCATTCAACCAAAACCAATTTTATGGCTGGGTGAGTGAGAGGCAAATCATTCCAGAGGTGGGATTCTAACTTGGAAGGAATGAATACCCAGAAATTAATAGGGAGATCAACAATAGAGGATGGGCACTATTGTGTAATCCACCAAGAAAGGTGGTGGAGAGCTTGGTTAGAGAATTCTATGCCAATGCAGTGCCTCAACCTGGGTAACCTTATGGTTATCTTAGCTATGTGAGGGGGAAAGCAATTGACTATAGTCCCTCCAACATAGATAGGATACTGATGGTGAAGCAAACAAACTCCACCCAGAACTATGAAGAGAGGATAAAGCAACAAGACCCAAGATTTGATGAGATCCTCAACGAAATATGTGTGCTGAATGTGGAGTGGATTAATGACAAGGATGGAAGATCGAACTAACTAAGGAGAAGATATTTGAGCCCCGCAAGCTAGAGGGTGGCTAGACTTTGTGAGAAGGTCTCTTGATGAGGAAAAATCGATTCCACACAAACTCACCGGCAAGTGTACTGGGTCGCATCAAATAGTAATAACTCACAAGAGTGAGGTCGATCCCACAGGGATGGATGGATCAAGCGACTTTAGTGAGGTGATTAGTATAGTTAAGCTAACAGTGGTGAATTGAGTAAGATTTGTATTGACGAAATGTAAATTGCAGAAGGTATAAAGTGCAGAAAGTAAATTGGCAGAAACTTAAAGAGCAAGAAACGTAAATTGTAGCAAATGTAAAGGGAATTGGGTGCAGGGAAATTTAAATTGCATAGAAATGTAATTCAAGCTCACAGCAAACTCAAATGTAAAATTGCAGAGGGACAGAATTGCAGGAAGGTAAATCAAGCTCAATGTAAACTGAATTGTAAAATTGCAGAAAGGAAAATTTGCAGAAGAGAATTATCAGAAACTGAAATTGCATATGCTAAATTGAACTGAAATGTAAAAGTGCAAAAAAATAAAAGTGTTTCAAGAGAATCATCTATTCTACTCCTACTCCTACTCCTAATGCTGCCTACAACTAATGCAGCCTACTGTCCGTCTCTGCCTAACAGATCTCCAGATGAAATGAAACTGATGCCTTTATATAGGCTTGTATAAATTACAAATTGAAATGAAATTCAAAACAAATTACAGTTAAATGAAAATGCTATTCTAACTGTTTCTTGTGCCTTTGAGTGATGTCAATAGGCTCTGCTTGTTTTGAATTTTCAATGGGCTTTGAATCAGATTAATTGAGCAGAAAATGAGGCTTCCAGGAGAGCGTAACATTCACTAAGAGTAGCGCCTTTACACCCACGCGTACGCATCACCTATGCGTACGCGTAATCTTCAAAAATAGTACTTGTGACACGTACGCGTTCTGTACGCGTGCGCATCCATAGTGGCGTTCACCAAATGAGCGTAGCGCTCACAATATGAGCACTCCCACGTGTATGCGTCAGTCATGCGTACGCGTGGTTCTTCATAAAAGCTTCATCGACGCGTGCGCGTCGTGTATGCGTGCGCGTCGGTTGCAGATCTTCAATTCCAAATTCAAATTGGCACAAAAACGCTCATTTAGTTAACTTAACGCTCTCATGGCAATTGAGCGCTGATCACCTCCACGCGTATGCATGATGTACACCCATGTGTCCCTGCTGATTTTTCTCCATTGCAAGCTCTATCTAAAGGAAGAGCGTAGTGCTCTTTAAAGGGAGAGCGTAGCGCTCTCTTGTGGAGCGTTCTTTGAAGAAACGCAGCGCTCTTTATATTTTTACGCTAAGCTTCCTTTTGGTTTAATTAATGACCCCATGCTAGCAAATTGAATGGCTCATTGCATGCATAAATATTATTAAAGCCTTGCATTATATTAACGCAAGCTTCTTGAATTGATGGCATTAATAATATTGCATGCACGCTTTCATTGGCTTTATTACATTAATTAGTAATGCCAATACATTACTTAATTAACGTATAACTCATTCATTTCCAATTGGCATTAATAATAAAAGTTTTATGCATGCATGCTTTCATAAGCTTTATTTGATTAATTAGTAATGCCAATGCATTACTTAATTAACGTAAAGCTTCATTTGTTTCATTCATTGCCAATTGGCATTAATAATTAAATGCATGCATGATTTAATTATTAATTCAATGATAATGCATGCATAAGGCATTAATGTATCACGTTACTAAATCAAAGGGTTCATGGGTCATGGGCCACGCTTTCAAAAGCGTGGCCTAAGGTTCCAAAGCATGCTCAATCCTCAAAGTGAGCCCAAAAATTTTTCTTTTCTCCTTTTGAGCTTATTTTGTACTTTTTTTGCTTTTTTTTCCACTTATTCTCTACAAAATTTATAAAATCAAAAGATCAAAGAAATATACTATTTAAGCACAAAAACACTCAATAATTAAGCACTAATCATTAATTTCTTGTATGAAAAAGCATAGAAAATATGCACAAGATGACATGTCATCACAACACCAAACTTAAACCTTGCTTGTCCCCAAGCAAAAAAAAGAATCATGTAGTAAATTTTGACAAACCAAGGTGAGAAGAATAGAAGATTGATGTTCATGGTTAGCTAGTTTTATATGCATGCTACAATCACAAAAGAACTGTAAATGATTGTTTCATAAACACCACAAGTACTTAACAAATGAATTGTCATTGGTACTCAGAGCCTTCAGCTTTCTCATTCTTTCCCTTTTTCTTTTCTTGCCTTAATTTGCAATTGCTTCTTCAAGATTTTCATGATTTAAAATGTCCCAGATGAAAACTTCAGTTAAATAAAATCTAATGCAATTGAGCAACAATTAATCATACTAGCTTTCCAATACTTGTATGCCCTTGCTAAGTTCTTCTTTAATGCCTTGTTTGTTTATGATCATGATACTTTATTACTTTGAACTTACAAAAATTCAAGATGGTAGTCATAATGTCACAGTAACATGTTACAATTTAGAAATCAAACTATGCTTATTCACAACACACATGCATACAGAGAAGATAAAGACAATCATGCAATTTATAATACTGGAAACAAATAAGAGGAAAAAGAACTTTACCACCTTATAGTTCATCTTCACTATTGTTGTCATTTTCCTCCTATTCTTCCCCTTCCCATACCAATTTAGAGTGTTTGCTCATCCTCAAGCAACAATTAGAACAGTGGTGATGGGGTCTTAGAATGGACCATGAGTGTCTTACACAATAAAATGTCAGCAGTACATGTGTTTAAGCAAGCAAAATAAAAAATAACAATGAAGGCACAGGAAACAGAGACATTGTGATTGCAAAAATAAGAGGGTGTGCCTGATACATTGCATAAAAGATAAGTGGCACACCAAACTTAATGTGACACTTTCACTTGGAATTGATGCAAGTATCCAGTAGAGATTGGGAACAAATTTATTGCATAGCAACACCAAACTTAGAATGCAATCACATGTCAATTTATTTGAAATAAAACTAAGCAAATAAAACTGTTATATGTTAAATACACTCACCAAGTGAAGGATCTATCATGAATAAGAATTTCTTAGTGAGGTATTAACAAAAACAGTTAAGGAGCAGAATAAAAGAAAGCATTAAAAACAATGAAATGACTAAAGCAAAGGGAATAATAAAAATGTCAAACCAAAAGATAGACAAAACTGCAAAGGCATTATGATTATGCAGACAAGTGGTGTTGCTGAATTTATTGCATAGAAAATTATGTGGCACACCAAACTTAGAAACTTTGTGTGACACTTTCAGTTTAGAATTGATGCAATCATCCATAAAGATTGAAAATATATTGTTGCAAGGCAACACCAAACTTAGAATGTAATCATATGCCAATTTATTGAAATTAAACAAAGTAGATAGAGAAAATAAACAAAGCAAAGGAATGAAATGTTACCTAAGGTTGGGTTGCCTCCCAACAAGCGCTCCTTTAGTGTCATTAGCTTGACATGTTGTTCTTCACTTTCTTCCTCTTCTTCCAGTTTGTTAAGAGAAATGACCTCAAGGAGAGAGAAAAGCCAATTAGTGTCCCATTTCTTGGTCTCTCCTCAGCAAGCTTCTTTTTGTTATTTGCTAGATTGTACTTGCTTGCTGGATCATGGGTATGATTGTTTGCAATTGACCTCTTCTTGAATGTTGTTCTTGGTACCTTGGTCACAATCCTCTTCTCGGTGCTCTTGTTAGTTGCCTTCACTTCTTGGATATTAATGCTTGCTGGTTGTGTGATTGTTGGAGTGTTTTCTTCCTCAGAAGCTTTTTGCATTGGTAGTTCCATGAGCCCTTCTTCTATGCAACTTTATGCCTCACTTGAGTATGGAATTCCTTGATTGTCTTCCTCACTTTCATGGAGGAGGCTTGTTGTTCTTCCCAAGATTTTTTCATCTCCTCTTCATATTTTTCAATCACGGATTCAAGTGTTGAGAGTCTTTGGTTTAGGAAAGTTTGTGGGGGTTATGAGTTTTCATATTCCCTTTTCATCTCAAGTGGCTTCTGGGGATATGCAGTTTCAGGTTCAAATACTTCCACCACCTCCTCCTCCATTGAAATTTCACTTCATACAGTAGCCTCTTCATCTTGCTCTTCCATTTCCACCTTCATATCCACCAATTGGTCCATATCTTCCTTGCTTAGTAGTTCTTTGTTTTTCCTTGCTTGCTCTAAATATCCATTCATCTTATTGTAGAGGGTTTCTTGTTCTTTCCAAGGATGAAGGCTGAGAATGAATTTCTGGATATGTGGGCATTGTGGTGAAGTCATTTTGAGACGTATGGGAAGAATTTTATGCTGAGGCATAATCAAGTGGTGAAGAGTTTTCAAATGAACAACTGGGAGGTGAGGTTGGACAATATTGCATGAATGAATTAATGGTATGCTCAAGTGATGATGGCTCTTGATAAGTGCAGTATAAACTGTCAAATGCTTTCTGGTTTTGATCCTCCCATTCACAATGTGAATCATTGTTGAATTCATCAGAGTGTGGATCATGTTGTGGCATTGGGGAGCAATCTTGCATGAATTTGTTGAAAGCATATTCAAGAGATGATGTCTCTTGCTGAATAGAATATAGAGCATTAAAATCTCTTTGGTTTTGACCCTCCCATTCACAATATGAGTAGTTGTTAGATTCATCAAAATAGGATTCATTCTGTGTCTCTGGGAGGTGTTTATACTCTATCATTTATTGTCGATATTCCTATCCACCATTAGCCTAATGACATGAATCATTTTGTGGTGTTAGGCAATATCTCATGAAATTGTCTTGCTCATCTTGTGGCTCTGAAGCATATCCCCATTGATTGGATTGCTCAAAATCTGTAAATTCTTGGTGATATTCCCAACCACCATTTGAATAATGACTTGAATCATATTGTGGTGTTGGACAATATCCCATGAAATTTGTTTGATCATTCTCTGGAAATTGAAATTGAAATTCATGTCACAGGTGAGAATTTCTTAGTGAGGCAAAAATAAAAACACCTTAGTATCAACAGAAAACAGAAAATTAAAAAGACAAAAACAAAGAAAATGCTTAATCTAGATTTATCACCCACTTAATCATTGTCAATCTAAATCATTCTCCGGCAACGCCGCCAAACACTTGATGAGGGAAAATCGATTTCACACAAACTCACTAGCAAGTGTACCGGGTTGCATCAACTAGTAATAACTCACAAGAGTGAGGTCGATCCCATAGGGATTGATAGATCAAGCAACTTTAGTGAGGTGATTAGTTTAGTTAAGCTAAAAGTAGTGAATTAAGTGAGATTTGTATTGACGGAATGTAAATTGCAGACGGTATAAAGTGCAAAAGTTAAATTGGCAGAAACTTAAAGAGCAAGAAATGTAAATTGTAGCAAATGTAAAGGGAATTAGGTGCAGGGAAATTTAAATTGCATAGAAATGTAATTCAAGCTCACAGCAAACTCAAATGTAAAATTGCAGAGGGACAGAATTGCAGGAAGGTAAATCAAGCTCAATGTAAACTGAAATGTAAAATTGTAGAAAAAAAATTTGGAGAACAGAATTATCAGAAACTGAAATTGCATAAGCTAAAGTGAATTCAATACTGAAATGTAAAAGTGCAGAAAAATAAAAGTGTTTCAAGAGAATTTTCTATTCTACTCCTACTCCTACTCCTACTACTGCCTACAAATAATGCAGCCTACTGTCCGTCTCTGCCTAACAAATATCATGATGAAATAAAATTCAAAACAAATTATAGTTAAATGAAAATGCTATTCTAACTTTTTCTTGTGCCTTTGAGTGATGTCAATGGGCTTTGCTTGCTTTGAATTTTTAATGGGCTTTGAATCAGATTAATTGAGCAGAAAATGAGTGATAAACCACTATTTTATGGTTTATCTTGTGCTCAATTGAGTGATTTTATTAAGTCTTTGCACACTTATTCATATAAATTGCATGGTTTTACAAGTCCTTCCTCGTTATGTTCTATGGTTGAAAACTTGCTTCCTAAACCTTTAATTTGTGTATTTTAATTCCCCTTTATACCATTCGATGCCGTGATCTGTGTGTTAAGTGTTTTCAGGATTTACAGGGCAGGAATAGCTTAGAGGATGGAGAGGAAGCTTGCAAAAATGGAAGAAACACAATAAATAAAGGAGATAACCAGCAAGCATCGACGCGCACACATGGCTCACGCGTGCGCGTGATTTGGAGATTTGCACAGAGACGCGTGCGCGTACCTGACGCGTACGAATGAATTGGAGTTTGCGCGGTGACGCGTGCGCGTGCCTGACGCGTACGCGTGACACGCGAAGATGACCAGCGACGGGTGTGCGTGACTGACGCGTACGCGTGACATGCGCAACCTGCATAAATCGCAGAAAATGCTGGGGGCAATTTTGGGGAAAGTTTGGACCTAGTTTTTGGCCCCAAAACACAGACTAGAGACAGGGGACAAGCAGAGACTGAGGACAGATTCTCATTAGCATAGTTTTAGATTTTAGATCAGAATCTTAGAAAGAAATCACTCTTCCTCTAGGTTATTTTCACATTCATAGTTTTTATATTGAGAAGAATCACTACCTCCGTTGAAGTTTCTATTATTCTAGTTTGTTCTCTGATTCCTTTACTCTCTTGATTACTTGTTAATCCTGTTCAGATACGTATGTTGCATTGTGGGATTTATTAATTCAAACAACTATTTTTGCCATTAATTAATCTTCAGTTCTTATTTTATTTAATTTACCATGTCTTTTCTTTATATTTTTGTGAACGTTATATTCATGTCAATGGAGTAGATTCCCAACTTGACTTGGGAGTTGATTAAAAGGAGACCCTTGAGTTGGAATGCTCAAGTGATTAGTTAACTTGGAAGTTGTTAGCTAACTCTCTATTTACTAATGCTAATCCTTCCCAAGGGAGAGGACTAGGACTTGCGAATAATAGTTAGCTCAATCCCTTGACTTTCCTTTATTTAGTAAGGGTTAACTAAGTGAAAACAACAACGTCTTGATACTACACTTGAGACAATTCCAACAAGGATAGGAGTTCCAATTAATCATTCTCCCAGTCAAGGCTTTTTAATTAATTATATAAATTCTCTTCTAAATTTTGCTGCTCTAATTTATAATTATTTATTTTTCCGTTCTCCAACTATCAAAATTTCTCAAAAAACTCCTGATTAATAAAATAGCACCATTTTGTTAACTCCTGATTATTCTCAGTATTTTTATTCTAATTTTATGACAACCCTTCTAAATTGATAAGCAGATTTTAGTTGGTTAAGAACTGTACTTACAACACCGTTCTATTTATAAATTCTTAATCGGCTAATTTCTGCCACGTCAATTTTTAGCGCCGTTGCCAGGGAGTTGCAATAGCGTGCTAAATTATTAGTTGGTGTAAATATTTTTAATTTTTCTTATTTTTAATTTTTGCATATTTTATTCTATTTTATTACCATGAGCTGTATATTTCTTTCATTGAATGATGCGTTCGCTGCCTGATCCGAGCTTAGCCGCATTTGATCCTGAAATTGAAAGAACTATTTCATATATTAGGCGAGCTCGGCGTAGGCTAGCCTCTGAGGGTGGTGAAGTGGTTACTACCAATTCACCAGTCTTATCTGAAGGCGAATCTGAAGCGCCATCTAAGTAAGAAACAAGCTCCTTTTCTACTGACTCAGTTGATTTACGTGCAGGTAATATGGCGGAGCCGAGGAGGATTACTCTCCAAGAAGCAGGAGCTCCAAATTTTACACTGCAACCGTACCAAGAGCGTCACCCAAATCTTGCTCTAGATTTTGAACTGAAGACTGTGCTAATCAACTTAATACCTAAGTTTTATGGCTTACTGGCTCAGGAACCTATCAAGCACCTCAGGGATTTTCAGACAACCTGTTCTACTGCTAGGAGTCATGGTGCAGATGAGACTTCTATTTTGCTAATCGCCTTCCCGTTTTCTCTTAAGGGAAAGGTGAGGGAGTGGTACTACACTCAACCTGAAGTGGTTGTTACCAACTGGGATACGCTCAGGAGAGAATTCTCAGAAAAATATTTTCCAGCTGAAGTCACTGATAGACTGAGGAAGGAGATTTCCTGCATTGTTCAAGGTGAATCAGAAACCCTTTACGAATACTGGGAACGCTTCAGGAATCTTCTCGACGCATGCCCCACCACATGATCGACAAGTTGGTGTTGATCAGCTACTTCACACAAGGCATAAAGTATCAGGATAAGACTACGTTGGATGGTGCGAGTAATGGTTCTCTGAAAAAGTACAAAACTGCAGATGAAGTGTGGCAACTGATCACTGATCTAGCAGATTCTAGTCGGAATGTCAAGCACAGGAACAACCATCCCAAAGTTGTTGCAGAGGTTCCTCTAGCAGTGAGACTACTGCTTTCACACAGGCTATATATGATATGACCAACCTACTGAAGCAGATATAGCTGAATCAACCACAACCTCAGCCTCCCCCACCACAACAAAGTCAACAGTTGGTTCCTTAAAGATTATGCGGAATATGTGCTGATTACACTCATTACACTAATGAGTGTCCGCAGCTCCAACAAGAAGACAATACCATTGCAGCTACTCATAATTTCTTTGACCGCCTTATCAAGGATACAATCAACAAGGCGGCAATTACAACCAAGGTGGAAACTACAATAAAGGTTGGAAAGACAACTCCAACCAAGGATGGAGAGATAATTCCAACCAGGGATGGAGAGATAATTCCAACCAAGGATGGAGGGACAACTACAACAGAGGAGGCAGAGACAACAATGGAAATCAGAGGTGGAACAACAACAATAGACAGCAGAACTAAAACCAGCCTTACAGAGCACCTCACCAAAGGCAGTCCCCAGCACCTCAGAACAACCAACAACAGACCCCTCAGATTACTTACCCCGCTTCCTCTTCTACTGATGATATGTTTTGTTCTCTTGCACAAGGACAGCAAGACACGTAGAATACACTTAATTCTACCTTAAACAGTCTGACCTCTGCTGTACAAGCTCTTGCCTCACAGATTGGATCAATGAATACTTCCAACAATCAACCTCCAAGCTCCAGTGCAATTCCTTCTCAATCTATACCAACCCCAAAGGTGGCATTAATGCCATCACTTTGAGGTCTGGAACCACACTACAATAGAGGAATCATGAGGAGCCA
Organism: Arachis ipaensis; assembly: GCF_059453495.1. NCBI lineage: Eukaryota > Viridiplantae > Streptophyta > Magnoliopsida > Fabales > Fabaceae > Arachis > Arachis ipaensis. Next base: position 89,446,690 of record NC_142443.1, read on the forward strand.
AGCTCAAAGGAAAACATTCAAGTGGAAGATAAGTTTGAAATGGAAGATGTTGAAGAGGAAGATGAAGTACAAGACTTGGTTGAAGAAGAAGCAGCTCAACCAAGGAATGGAGCACCAAGGCACGCAGAAGTTGCAAGTGGTGCCATTCCTATTCCATTTCCACACCTTGCTAGGAAGCCCAGAAAGCAGATGGAACAAGACCCTAAAATGGTAGAAATATTCAAAAAGGTTGAGGTAACCATTCCACTTTTTGATGCCATTTAGCAGGTACCTAAATATGCTAAGTTTCTAAAGGATTTGTGCATGCGTAAAGATAAATTATAGAATTTAGCAATTATTCCTCTAGGTAGCTCCATTTCTGCTTTAGTGGGTGATATACCTGAAAAATGTAGTGACCCAGGTCCATGCATGGTTACTATTACTATAGATGGTGTGAAATTTTCTAACTGTATCTGTGATTTAGGAGTGTGTGTTAGTATAATGCCATTGTCTGTATATGATGCTTTGAGGCTCCCTCCCTTAAAAAGGTCGGCAGCTCATTTTGTTTTAGCAAATAAAAGCATTATCTCTATAGTTGGAATTGCTGAGGACGTACTGGTGAGCATTAAGGGGCTCACATTTCCTACTGACTTCTATATTTTGGAGATTCCCCCTAATGACTCTGGAAGACCATCATCCATCCTGCTTGGAAGACCCTTGCTGAAGACTTCAAAGTTCAAGTTGGATGCATTCTTAGGAACTTACTCCTTTGAGATAGATGGCAGAGTTGTGAGCTTCAACCTGGATGAAGCTACGAAACACCCTCCAGAAGATCATTCCCTCTTCCAATGCGACATCATTGATGATACTGTAGCTGCAGTTCACCAAGAAGAAGTAGAAGAGATGCACATGGAGCACGGTCCAAGTGTGGGGAAACCCTCTGAACACAATAAGGACAGTTTGCCATTATCACTAGCTCCAGATGATCAAGTGCCCAGCCATGAGCAGAAATTGGAGTTAAAGCCCCATCCACCCCACCTCAAGTATGCTTAACTTGAGGACAATCAGAAGCTCCTAGTTATCATTGCAAAGGAACTCAATTCCCAACAGGAGGAGCAGTAGCTTAGTGTGCTGAGGAGACACAATAACGCAATTGGGTGGAGCTTGGCGGATATAGTAGGCATCAGTCCTCAAGTTTGTGAGCACAGGATATTTCTAGAAGAGGGAGCAAGGCCTGTCCGTCAACCTCAAAGGAGACTGAACCCCACCATCTTAGAAGTTGTCAAGAAGGAAGTTACCAGACTGCTTGAAGCTGATATTATCTACCCCATCTCAGATAGTGAATGGGTCAGCCCAGTACAAGTGGTGCCCAAGAAGTCTGGAGTCACAACAGTGAAGAATGAGTATGGAGAGCTCATGGCAACTAGAGTACAGAATTCATGGAGAGTTTGCATTGATTACAGGTGCCTCAACCAAGCTACTCGCAAGGATCATTACCCCTTGCCATTCATTGATCAGATGCTTGATTGCTTGTCAGGTAAATCACATTATTACTTTTTAGATGGTTATACAGGCTATTTTCAAATTCATATAGCTCCTGAAGATCAGGAGAAGACTACTTTTACATGTCCCTTTGGAACGTATGCATACAAGAGGTTTTCTTTTGGCTTGTGTAATGCACCAGCTACTTTTCAAAAGTGCATGATGAGTATTTTCTCAGACCTTATTGAGAGCTGCATGGAAGTTTTCAAGGATGACTTTATCGTTTATGGTGATTCATTTGGCCTTTGCTTGGATAGTTTAGCTAGAGTATTAGACAGGTGTGTTAGATCAAATTTTGTATTAAATTTTGAAAAATGTCACATTATGGTAAAACAAGGTATTGTACTAGGACACGTTATTTCTATTACAGGTATTTCTGTAGATCCAGCAAAGGTAGATGTCATTTCTAGTTTACCTTACCCCTCCTCCGTGAGGGAAGTCTGTTCGTTCCTTGGTCATGCAGGTTTCTACCAGAGATTTATCAAGGACTTCAGTAAGGTAGCATTGCCTTTATCCAAACTGCTGCAGAAGGATGTTGAGTTCGAGTTGAGTGAGGATTGCATGAATGCATTTGATAAGCTGAAGATCGCCTTGACTCAAGCTCCAATTATGAGAGGACCGGACTGGAGCTAGCCTTTTGAGATTATGTGTGATGCCTCCAACCATGCAGTAGGAGCGGCGCTGGCTTAGCGCGAAGGTAAAGATCCTTTAGTAATAGCTTATGCTTCGAAGACCCTAGACGTTGCTCAGTCTAATTACACTACCACTTTAAAAGAGCTTCTAGCTATTGTTTTTGCTCTGGATAAATTCTGAGCCTATTTACTTGGTACTAAGGTGGTAGTGTACTCAGACCATACAGCTCTAAAATATTTACTAGCTAAAAAAGAGTCCAAACCAAGGTTAATACGTTGGATACTGTTGCTGTAAGAATTTGATTTGGAAATTAAGGATAGGAGTGGTTCCCAGAATTTAGTGGCAGACCACTTGAGTCACCTTGAACACATCAAGGATGACTCCACTCCTATCAATGATGCTTTTCCATTTGATAGCTTGCATGTAGTATCTGAAGTAGTTCCTTGGTATGCACATGTGGCTAATTATCTAGTTAGTCATACTTTTCCTCCTAAATTTACTAAACATCAAAGAGACAAGCTGAAAAGCGAGTCCAAATATTATGTATGGGATGACCCATATTTATGGAGGTATGGTGCTGACCAGATAATTAGAAGGTGTGTGCCTCAATCAGAATTCTAGTCCATTTTAGAGGCCTGCCACTCTTCCGAGAGTGGATGATGCTAACACTGTTGCCTCTTTTGTTAGAAACCATATTATCTGTCGCTTTGGATCACCACGAGCAATCATGAATGATCAAGGCACTCGCTTTTGTAACAGGAGATTAGCATGTTTACTTAAGAAGCATGGGATTGTTCACAAAGTGGACACAACTTACCATCCCCAGACTAATGGGCAAGTAGAGGTGTCTAACAGAGAAATAAAGCACATTCTGGAGAAGATGGTAAACCCTCATAGGAAGGACTGGAGCACCAGACTTGTTGATGCGCTCTAGGCATATCGCACAGCGTACAAGACACCCCTTGGGACGAGTCCCTTCCGCTTAGTGTACGAAAAGGCTTGCCACCTCCCGGTGGAAGTGGAACACAAGGCTTTCTGGGCTGTGAGGGAGTGCAACATGGGATTTGAGAAAGCTGGTGCTAAAAGGAAGCTGCAACTAGTAGAACTGGAGACCCCTCAACTCGAAGCTTATGACAACTCCAGATTATACAAAGAGAATGTGAAAGCTGTGCATGACAAGCATATCAAGAGAAGAGAGTTTAGACCTGGTGTTCTGGTTCTCCTTTACAACTCCAGGCTAAGACTAATGCCAGGAAAGCTGAGATCCAGATGGGAAGGCCCTTATAGAGTAGAGAAGGTAGAGCCATACGGAGTTTTTCCATCTGAGTCATCCTTCAAGCTCTAAATTCATCAAGGTTAATGGACATTTCTTAAAGCTGTATCATAGTGAGAAGATGAAGGACCATAAAGAGTTAGAGGTCTTCCTCTTGGAAGATCCACCAACAGAAGCAGATTGAGCCTATGGACCGTCCAACTTAAGGACGTAAAAGCAAAGTGCTAGGTGGGAGACAACCCACCATGGGATGATCTTTCATTTTTATTCTTAGTTTCATCTTATTTTATTATTAGTGTTCATTCATAATTTCTGCATATTCATCTGCATTCTACATAAATAAGAAAAATGCATGACGCACAAGCGTCGCTGACGCGGCCACGTCATATGTGCGTGCGAGATAAAGTGGAATTGAACAGAGAGTTGCGCAGTAGTGATGAGGGAAAAAGGATTGCACACAAAACTCACCGGCAAGTGTATCAGGTCGCATCAAGTAGTAATTACTCACAAGAGTGAGGTCGATCCCACAGGGATTGATGGATTGAGCAATTCTAGTTAGGTAATGAATTTAGTCAAGCGAATATTTGATGATTTGAGTGATTTTGATTAACAAAAACTAAATTGCAAGAAAGTAAAAGTGCAGAAGGTGAATTGGGTAGAAAAGTAAAGTGCAGAAGGAAAATTGACTGAATCTAAAGGTGCTAAAGATGTAAATTGCAGAAACTTAAAGAACAAGAAAGTAAAAGAGCTGAAAACTTAAATTGCGAGAAAAGTAAATTACAGAAACTTAAAGTGCAAGAAATGTAAATTACCGAATCTAAATTGCTGAGAAACGTAAATTGCTTTGAAGAACAATAGGATTTAGGTACTGGGATTCAAAGTTGAACTAGAAAATGCAAGCTAAAGTAAATCAGAGAGCTATGAGATGAAGAGAATCAGCTCAATAGCCAAACAGAAATAGAAAAGTGCTTGAAGAAATAAACAAGGAAACTTAGCTCAATTGTGAAATTCTAAAAGAAAAATTAAAGATCGAAGAAGAGTTATGAGATTAGAAAGTAAATCTTGATCTCAATTACTCCCTTGATCTAACAGAAAAGAAATTGCAGAATAAAATGAATTTAAAAACAGCAAAATAACTTAGATCCAATTCTCCAATTGCCAAAACTAATTGAAAGAAAAGCAAAGATGATTCTCAGATTAGGAATCAATGGAGCTCTTCAATCTCAATTCAAAAACCCAAACAGAAAGTAGAAGTTGCAGAAGAAAGAAAATGCAGAAAGAAAACTCAGATCCAAATTTCCCAAATCCCAAATTTAAAAGAATTGAAAATTAAAAGTGAGAAAACTAAAATGAGCTAAAAGGTCCTCTACAAATCAAACTTAATCCTATTTATACACTTTCTATTTTGGTCTTCAAAGCTTGGAGTTGGCCTTTTGGTTTTTGGATTTGTAGAAGGATGGGTTCAGTTGGCTTCGGTTCAAGTTGGGTTGGAGGCATTGGTCAGCTCCCAGGAGAGTGTTCAGTTGTGTTTTGTGAACGCTACGTTCACTCTTGGCTCCCCTTGTACCAAGCTCCCTTGCCTGTCAGCTCCTTGTCCATAGCATTCACTCTTTGAACGCTACGTTCAAATTGTGAACGCTGCCTCTTGCTGAGTCTTCCTCCCAAGGCTTGAAGCACAAAAACGTTGGCAAAAGGGAGCGCTATGCTCGAATTTTTTAGCGCTACTTGACATGGCAGAAATTGGCGAGTTAAGAAATCATTGTAAGAGATGCGTTGCAAGTATAGTTCTTAAGTAACCAAAAATCCACTTATTAATTTTGAAGGGGTTGTCACAAAATTAGAATTAAAATACTGGGAGTATGAATCCCAGGTCATCTCCCAACGAGTTGCAGAAAGGTGTGTTATTTTATTTATCAGATGTTTTCTAAAATGGTTTGAGTTGATAAACAGGAAATTAAATGAGAGAATTTATGTAATTTAAATAAAAAACTTGACCGGGAGTAGATTAGTTGGAAGGCCTATCCTTGTTGGAGTTCTCCCAAGATAAAATTGATAATTGAAGGTTGCCTGCTCAGGTATCCTTTACCAGATAAAGGAAAGTTAAGCAAGTTGGAAGTCAGTTTCTATTCACAAGTTCTAATCCTCTCCCATGGGAAGGACTAGTGTCAGTGATTAGAGGGCGACCCAACGCTAAACCCAACTATAATTTTACTCTTGATCATTCCAACTCAAGGTCCTCCTTTCAACCAACTCCCAATCAAGTTATGGAACTACTCGCTCATTATGATTGTAAAATTCACGAAATAAGAAAGGGAAATAAAGAAAGACATTATAAATAATAATTAAAATGATCAATTAAAATAAAAATAGTTCTTGTATTAATAAATTCTAAAAATAATCCAACAGTAACTCTGAAGAAATTAAGGATATGAAAGAGTAAGTGACAAGTAAGGAAACAAACTAGAATGACGAAGTCTTGACGGAGGTAATAATTCTTCTCAATATTCCAATCCAAAAAAAAATAAAATCAAAATCCTAAGAACTATGAATGTGTAGAGAGAAAACCTAGAGGAGGAGTAAATTCAGATATAAAAACTAAAATTATGCCGAATGAATGTTGTCCTCTGGTCTCTGCATGTTCCCTGGCTCTAATCTATTTTTCTGGGCCGAAACTGGGTCAAAACTGGGCCCAAAATTGCCCCCAGCGAATTCTGCAGATTCTGCAGATCGCGCATGTCACGCGATCGCGTCATCCAGGCGTTCGCGTCACCCAGCGTTTTGCCTTGCCACGCGTGCGCGTCGTCCACACATTCGCGTCACTTGTGCAGTTTCCAATCCATACGTTCGCGTTAGGCATGTGAGCGCTTCACTGTAATTTCCTCTATGAGCCATGCGTCCACGTCACTTCTCGCTGCTCTCCTCCATTTCTTGTGTTCCTTCCATTTTTGCAAGACTCCTTTCCAATCTCCATGTCATTCATGCCCTTTAAAGCCTGAAACACTTAACACACAGATCACGGCATCCAATGGAATAAAGGAGAATTAAAATACATAATTAAAAGTCTCTAGGAAGCAAGTTTTCAACCATGGAGTAATTTTGGGAAGGAATTGTAAATACATGCTAATTTAATGAATAAGTGGGTAAAGATTTTATAAAACCACATAATTAAACACAATATAAACCGTAAAATAATGGTTTATCACTACTCCTCCTTGCCTTGATGCGCGCTCAGCTCCCTTGGTGCCCCCTCTTCGAGCGCTACGTTGCATCCTTTGAGCACTGGCTTTGCTCCCTTGTTTCCAAGCCAAGCTTCACGAAAAAGGAAAAGAAAGTGAGCGTAGCATTGACTCCTTTGAACGCTAGCCTTGAGGATTATTGTGATGCGCCTTGCTTCTTCACCAAGAGTCACGAAATAGGGAAAGAAAGGCAACGTAGCGTTCTCTTCTTTGAACGCTATGCCTTGGCATGCGCTGCACCTTTTGCTTGCTCTTTGGTGTGCATGCTTCTTGGAGCGCTACGTTCAATGTTTTGAACGTTCCTTGTTGCCTTTTGAACGCCATGCTTTATTTTCATGGGTCACACTTTTTAAAGCGTGGCCTAAGGTCCAAAGCGTGCTCCAAAACTCTTCTTTCCTTTTTTTTATCATTTCTTCACCTACAAGCACCCAAACAACTAATTAAAGTCCCACCAAAATCACTAGATCTTTGCATCATTTATAAAATCATTTAATTCTAGCTTAAAACCTATGATTTTGTGTAAAATAGATAATGTTTGATTGATTCAAGAAAATCATAAAAATCCACTCCAATTACTTACTTATTGTGCAATAAAGTGCATAAATCCTAATGAAACTAATGAAAAATGCTTGTAAAACTAGCATAAGATGACTTGTCATCACAACACCAAACTTAAACCTTGCTTGTCCCAAAGCAAGCACTAAACATGAGTAAACCTTGCTCTTGGCTTTTTTTTTCTTTTTCTTTCTCACTTTTCTTTGTTTTCCAGGGATGTTCATTAATAAAAGGTTTTATGACAGCAACTAAGTTCACACTACATAGAACACTCTATTATGAAGCTTTTATTATTGAGCTTATCATCTTAATCAAGCAATTACCACCACAAACTTCATTCTAATTCCTACCACATTGAACAATCACTTTCTATTTCAAACATTTTTCTCTTATTGATGCAAAAGGGAAACAAAATATGAGTTTAATGCAGATGAGTGTGAAGACAAGCATTTAAACTAGTGCAGACATCAAAGTTTGCATTATTTGAACTAAACATCAATGTAAGCAACAACTTCTCATTCAGAATATCTCAAAGCAACGTGAATTTTGTGACAGTACAACCTCTCAGGAGTGTATTTCAGCTTCCCTTTTATCATCATCATCTTTTACTTTTGCATTTTCTTTGGTGATGATTCTTTTAAGAGGCTGAATGTCTTTCTACATAATTATTAGAAGTTGCTTGTTTGTCGAAGCACTTAGGTAAATGGTTAGCATGCATGAACTGTTGTAGTTTTTGGAACTTACTTTGGTGGGGAACACCAAACTTAGTCCCTTGCTACTATCTATGCTGCATCAGTTACATGAAACTTTGTGCTTTTGTTGAAAGTAATACAGCTAAAAACTAGAAAACAGACAGTGCTTTAGTGGTTTTCCTGATTGCTTGGAGCTAGTAACCGGTTATGTAGAGGGTTGAATTGTGTTTTTGAATGAGATTTTTGGTGGAACACCAAATTTAGCATCCTTCATTCACCCTTAAATTGTTTTGGTGTGCAACACCAAACTTAGCTCATTGCAATACAGATAAAACTACTTAACCTTCTTATTGAAATAGTTAAGAGAAGAAAACAACCTTTGGTTGGGTTGCCTCCCAACAAGCGCTCTTTTAATGTCACTAGCTTGACATCCTTCATTCTTGCTCAGCTTAATTTCTGAATCTCCTTCTCTTTGTCCCAATGGCCTCCCAAGTAATGCTTTACTCTGTGCCCATTTGATGTGAAATTGTTCTTTGTTGTTTCATCTAGCAATTCAAGGCTTCCATAAGGAAGAACCTTTGTCACCAAGTAGGGACCAGTCTACTTAGACTTGAGTTTGCCAGGGAAAACTTTGAGTCTGGAGTTATACAAGAGTACTTGCTGTCCTGGTTTAAACTCCTTCTTTGAGATCCTTTTGTGATGCCATCTCTTAGCTTTTTCCTTGTATATCTTAGCGTTTTCATAGGCTTCCAGTCTAAACTCATCCAACTCATTTAATTGCAATAACCTCTTCTCTCCTACTACTTGAGAATCTAGGTTGAGGAGTTTAGTGGCCCAGAAAGCTTTGTGCTCAATCTCTACAGGAAGGTGGCAAGATTTGCCATACAACAACTGAAAAGGTGACTTTTCAATAGGAGTTTTGAAGGCTGTCCTATATTCCCAGAGAGAATCTTCTAATTTTCTGGCCCAATCCTTTCTTGTGCTTCCCACTGTTTTCTCCAAGATCCTCTTCAACTCCCTATTTGCAAGCTCTGCTTGGCCATTGGTCTGTGGATGATATGGTGTAGCTACTTTATGCATCACCCCATATTTGTGAAGTAGTTTCTCCATTTGTTTGTTGCAAAAATGACTACCACCATCACTAACAAGACCTTTAGGCACTCCATATCTAGTTAAAATGTGCTTCTTAAGGAATTGAAGGACAATTTGTGCATCACATGTGGTTGTTGCTATGGCTTTCACCTACTTTGAGGCATACTCTACTGCCACCAGTATGTATTTGAAAGAATATGAGGGTGGAAAGGGGCCTATAAAATCTATTCCCCAAAGATCAAAGAGTTCTACTTCCAAGATATAGTTTTGAGGCATCTCATTCCTTCTTGTTAATCCTCCAGCTCTTTGGCACTCATTGCATTGACGAACAAACTCTCTAGCATCCTTGAAGATGGTTGGCCAATAAAATCCACTTTAAAGTACTTTGGCTGCTGTTCTTTCTGGTCCAAAATGTCCACCATAAGCTGAGCCATGACAATGCCATAGTATGTCTCTCATCTCACTCTCAGGAACACATTTCCTAATCATTCCATCTAGGCACCTCTTGAATAAGAATGGTTCATCCCATAAGAATTTCTTGGCTTTATTGAGCAGCATCTTCACTTGTTGCTTGGTGAATTCTTGAGGGATCTTCATTCCAACCTTGTAGTTTACAATGTCTACAAACCAGGGAACTTGTTGGATTTGTAAGAGATGTTCATCTGGAAAGCTTTCATTCACTAAATGTGGAGCTAGATTAGCTTCTTGTGGTAGTCTTGACAAGTGGTCTACTACTTCGTTCTCATTCCCTTTCCTATCTCTCACTTCAATATCAAATTCTTGAAGCAGCAACACCCACCTAATAAGCCTTGGCTTTGAGTCCTGTTTAGACATGAGATACTTGAGAGCAGCATGATCAGTATATACTATAACCTTTGAACCAATCAAGTATTGTCTAAATTTATCAAATGCATATACAATTGCCAAGAGCTCTTTTTCTTTGGTGGTATAATTTTTCTGTGCTTCATTTAACACCTTGCTAGCATAGTATATAACATGATGCAGCTTGTCTCTCTTTTTCCCCAATACAACACCAATTGCAAAGTCACTTGCATCACACATAAGTTCAAAAGGTAATTCCCAATCAGGGGGTGTGATGATTGGTGCTGTAATGAGTTTTCTCTTCAAAGTTTCAAAGGCATGCTTGCAATTGTCATCAAAGATGAAAGGACTATCAATCATTAGCAAATTGCTCAATGGTTTTGCTATTTTTGAAAAATCTTTCATGAACCTCCTGTAAAAACCAGCATGTCCAAGAAAACTCCTTACTGCTTTTACATTAACAGGTATAGGAAGTTTTTCAATGATTTCTATTTTTGCTTTGTCAACTTCTTTACCTTTGCTTGAAACCTTATGCCCAAGAATTATCCCTTCAGGAACCATGAAATGGCATTTCTCCCAATTCAATACCAGATTAGTTTCTTGGCATCTTTTCAAAACAAGACTTAGATGATGTAAGCAAGTGTTAAATGAATGCCAAAGACAGAAAAATCATCCATGAATACTTCTAAAAACTTCTCCACCATGTCAGAAAATATAGAAAGTATACACCTTTGAAAAGTTGCAGGGGCATTGCATAGACCAAAGGGCATCCTTCTGTAGGCAAAAACTCCAAATGGACAGGTAAAGGAAGTCTTTTCTTGATCCTTGGGATCCACCACTATTTGATTGTACCCAGAGTACCCGTCCAGAAAGCAATAGTATGTATGTCCAACCAATCTTTCTAGCATCTAGTCAATGAATGGGAGAGGAAAGTGATCTTTCCTTGTTGCATCATTCAATCTTCTATAATCTATGCACATCCTCCACCCAGTCACTGTCCTTGTGGAGATTAACTCGTTCTTTTCATTGGAAATGACTGTCATTCCTCCCTTCTTTGGCACAACCTGTACTAGGCTCACCCAAGAGCTGTCAGAGATTGGGTATATAATTCCAGCATTCCATAGCTTCACCACTTCTTTTTGAACCATCTCCTTCGTGGTTGGGTTAAGTCTTCATTGGGGTTGAACTACAGGCCTTGAATCTTTCTCCAACAGAATTTTATGCATACAAATGGCAGAGCTTATGCCTTTGATATCATCAATTATCAAACCCAAGGCAGTCTTGTGAGCTTTCAACACTTCAATCAGCTTTGTTTCTTCTTCTATGTTCAAGGAGGCGTTTATGATCACTGGCAGGGCCTCTGCTTCTCCAAGAAATACATACTTGAGATGATGGGGGATAGGCTTTAACTCATATTTTGGCTTCTCCTCTGCCTTGCTTTCAAAGGAGATCTCTACCACTTCCTCTGCTATGAACTCTTGTTCCACCTCTATTTCCTCTTCTTGTTCCTCCTGGTTGTCATCTTCTAGTAGCTCCTCCTCCACTTCTTCTATCATTTCCACTCTCATGTGCTTTTCCTTCTCTGGAGGGTGTTGCATGGCCTTGAAGACTGATAAAATACTATTTTATGGTTTATCTTATGCTAAATTGAGTGGTTTTTATCCATTATTCTCATGCTTATTCATATAATTCACATGTTTTACATTTTCCTTCCTAATTCTATGCTTTGATTGAAAACATGCTTCTTTGGTCTTAAATTTACTAACTTTAATCCTCTCTTATTACCAGTCGATGCCTTGATATGTGTGTTAAGTAATTTCAGGGATTACAGGGCAGGAATGGCTTGTAGGATGGAAAGGAAGCATACAAAAGTGGAAGGAATACAAGAAATTGAAGGAACTGTAAAGCTGTTAGCCCTGACCTCTTCGCACTCAAACGGTCATAACTTGAGCCACAGATATCCAAATGAGGCAGTTCTAGTTGTGTTGGAAAGCTAACATCCGGGCTTCGGAATGTTATATAATTTGCCATATTGGCTGTACAGCTAGGCGACGCGCACGCGTCATATCACGCGCACGCGTCGCATTGACGGAAAACCAGCATATTAAGATTCGCAACCAGCAATTTCTGGGCTATTTTTGATCTAGTTTTCGGCCCAGAAAACACATATTAGAGGCTACAGAGTGGAGGAATCATCAGACACTTCTCATAATTGACAATTTTAGGTTTTAAATGTAGTTTTCTAGAGAGAGAGGCTCTCTCCTCTCTCTTAGATTTTAGGATTAGGATTTCTTCTTCTTCTCAATTTCAGGTTCAATGTTCCTTTAATTTAGTTTATCTTCTACTTTTATTTATTCAATTACTTTAGTTTTTTTTATTTTCCCAATTTGATTTATGAACTCCATGTTAGATTTGATTTCTTTATTTAATGCAATTTGAGGTATTTCAGTTTTATGATTTTAATTTAGCTTTTTTACGTTCCTAGCTTTGGTTGAGTAATTGGTGACACTTGAGTTATCAAACTCAGTTGTTGATTGAAAATTGGAATTTGCTGATTAATTTGGATCCCTCTAAAGCTAGTCTTTCCATAGGAGTTGACTAGGACTTGAGAAATCCCACTTTTTGGTCCACTTGACTTTCCTTTATTTAGTAAGGGTTAACTAAGTGGGAGCAATAAACAATTCTCATCACAATTGATAAGGATAACTAGGATGGGACTTCCAGTTCTCATACCTTGCAATGGTTTTCATGATAATTAATTTACTTTCTTGACAATTTATTTTCCTTGTTCCCTATTTCAAAAACCCCAAAAAGATACTTTTCCATAACCAATAATAAATCATACTTCCTTGCAATTCCTTGAGAGATGACCCGACGTTTAAATACTTCGGTCATCAATTTTATTAAGGGTTTGTTACTTGTGACAACCAAACTCTTGTACGAAAGGGTTTTTTGCTGGTTTAGAAACTATACTTGCAACGAGAGCTTATTTGTGAATTCCTTACTCACAGAAAATCCGTTTGTCAAAGACATTGATGATCATCTTTTCATCATGCATCCTGAGGGTCATCTCTCTTTTCTCCACATCAATGACGGCTCTTGCTGTTGCTAAGAAAGGCCGTCCCAATATAATTGAACTGTGTCCCTCTTCTTCCATGTCCAGGATAATAAAGTTAGCAGGGAAAATGAATTCTCCAATCTTCACTAATAAATTTTCCATAACCCCATTTGGTATCTTGAGTGCTCTGTCAGCCATTTAGAGTGGCAGCCTGGTCAGCCTGACTTCCTCTATTGTAAGCTCCTTCTTTAGTGAGAGGGGCATTAAATTGATGCTGGCTCCTAGTCATAGAGAGCCCTGTCCAATGTTCTGTTGCCTATAGTGTAGGATAGGATGAAGCTTCCTAGATCTTTGAGTTTTGGAGGAAGACCTCTTTGGATGACAGCACTGTGTTCTTGTGTTAGGATCACTGTCTCTTTCTCATTCCAACTCCTTTTCTTGTTGATGAGCTCTTTGAGGAATTTTGCTTATAGAGGCATTTGTTTTAGAGTCTCAGCAAGTGGAATGTTGATCTCCAGCTTCTTAAACACTTCTATGAACTTGGGGAACTGTTGATCTTTAAGCTCTCTGTTAAACCTTTGAGGATATGGCAAAGGAGGTATGTGAGTCTTCACCATTGTCCTTTGTTCTTGTGACTGTTCCTCCATGAATTCCTTTCCCTTCTTTGAAGCCTGAGGTTCCTCTTTCTCTTTGAGCTTCTCTTGATCTTGCTTGTCTTTAAGTGTCATTTGCTCTTTATTGATGGCCTCATGATTCTCCACGGGCTTCTTGTTAGTTTCTTTCTAAGCTGGCCTCTTGTCGTTTACCAAGGTTCTTCCACTCCTTAATTGGATGGCTTTGCATTCTTCCTTGGGGTTGGGAATGGTGTCACTTGGTAGTGCATTAGTTGGTCTCTCGGCCACTGTTTGCTTTGATAATAGACCAATTTACCTTTCCAAGTTCCTCAATGAAGCTTCATGGTTTTTGTTGGCCAATTCATGATGTTTCATCATCCTCTCCATTAATATCTCCAAGTTGGAGATCCTTTGAGATTCCTGGGGTGGTTGTGGTTGATTATGGGATGTTGAGGGTGAATGATAGTTGTTTTGGTTAGTGGATGAGTTATTGGGTGGATAGCAGTCAGGTTGAGGTTGATTGTTTTGTGGTTTTCTGTATGGATTTTGGTTAGTGTTTTGATGGTTTTCATGGTTTGTGTTTCTGAAGTTGTTTTGGTTTGAGTTTCTTTGCCAAGGTTGCTGGTTTTGGTTCTCTTCCCATTTCAGGTTGGGGTGGTTTCTCTAGGATGAGTTGTATGTGTCTCCATGAAAGTCAGTTGATCTAGAACCTTGATTTTGCATGTACTGCACTTGCTCAGGCTGCTGCTCCTCATAGTTTTCCTCTTGCTGTCCCCACACCACTGGTGGTTGGTTGGTTGTGCTCACTGCTGCAAGTTACAATCCATTCATCCTCTTTGACATTGTTTTAATTTGTTGTTGGAGCTGCTGGTGCATGAGTTTGTTTTGAGCTAATATAGTATCAACTCCTTCAAGCTCAAATACACCTTTCTTTGGAGCTGCTTGCCTTTTAGAAGAGTAGAAATACTCACTATTGGCCACCATGTCTATGAGATCATGTGCCTCTTGAACAGTTTTCATCTTTTGAAAAGATCCCCCTAATGAATAATCCAAAGCTTTCCTTGAAGGAAAAGACAAGTCTTCATAGAAATTCTGGAACTTCACCCATTCACTGAACATTTCGTCTGGACACCTTCTGATTAGAGCTTTATACCTCTCCCAAGCTTCATACAATGACTCTCCTTCTTACTTTTTGAAGGTTTGCACATCAGTTTTTAGCTTAATGACTCTTTGAGGTGGATAGAATTTGGCTAAGAATTTGCTAACCAAATCATCCCAGCTAGTAATGCTCTCCTTAGGGAAGGTTTCTAACCAATATGTGGCTTTGTCTCTTAGTCAAAATGGGAATAAAAGAAGCTTATAGATGTCAGGGTTGACTCCATTGGTTTTGACAGTGTCACAGATTCTCAAAAACACAGAGAGGTGTTGGTTTGGATCCTCAGCAGCACTTCCTCTATATTGGCAATTGTTTTGAACTAGGGTAATCAATTGAGGCTTGAGTTTAAAGTTATTGGCATTGACATTGGTGGTTAAATTGCTACTCCGATAATTCTTTGGGTTGGGGATAGTGTATGAGGCTAAGACTCTTCTTTGAGGTTGACCATTGTTGTTGGCCACACCATCACTGTGATCTGGAATGTTATCATCCATTACTTGATCTTCCTCCTCTAATTCCTCTTCACCAATAACTACTTTCCCTCTTGCTTCTCTTCTCAATCTTCGGAGGGTTCTCTCGTCAAGGTTAAAGGATGTGGACTCACCTCCTCTTCCTCCTGACATAAAACACAAAACCAGAAACAAAAATAAAACACTCTACTGCTATAGTGAGGTGAATGTTAGCTTAAGCAAAAATTCAAACAATTAGTGTGCTTAGTAAAAATAAAAAAAATGCTTAATCTAGATTCTCACCCTACTAAATCATTGTCAATCTAAATCAATCCCCGGCAAAGGCGCAAAAAACTTGATAAGGGAAAAACGATTCCACACAAAACTCACCGGAAAGTTTACCGGGTCGCATCAAGTAGTAATTACTCACAAGAGTGATGTCGATCCCACAGGGATTGATGGATTGAGCAATTTTAGCTAGGTGATGAATTTAGTCAAGCGAATATTTGATGATTTGAGTGATTTTGATTAACAGAAACTAAATTGCAAGAAAGTAAAAGTGCAGAAGGTAAATTGGGCAGAAAAGTAAAGTGCAGAAGGTAAATTGACTGAATCTAAAGGTGCTGAAGAAGTAAATTGCAAAAAATTAAAGAACAAGAAAGTAAAAGAGCTGAAACTTAAATTGCAAGAAAAGTAAATTGCAGAAACTTAAAGTGCAAGAAATGTAAATTACTGAATCTAAATTGCTGAGAAATGTAAATTGCTTTGAAGAACAACAGGATTTAGGTACTGGGATTCAAAATTGAACTAGAAAATGCAAGCTAACGTAAATTAGAGAGCTATGAGATGAAGAGAATCAGCTCAATAGCCAAACAGAAATAGAAAAGTGCTTGAAGAAATAAACAGCAACAAAACTTAGCTCAATTGTAAAATTCTAAAAGAAAAATTGAAGATCGAAGAAGAGGAATGAGATTAGAAAGTAAATCTAGATCTCAATTACTCCCTTGATCCAACAGAAAAGAAATTGCAGAAGAAAATTAATTTGAAATAGCAAAAGAACTTAGATCCAATTCTCCAATTCCCAAAACTAAGTGAAAGAAAAGCAAAGATGATTCTCAGATCAGGAATCAATGGAGCTCTTCAATCTCAATTCAAAAACCCAAACAGAAAGTAAAAGTTGCAGAAGAAAGAAAATACAGAAAGAAAACTCAGATCCAAATTCCCAAATCCCAAATTTAAAACAATTGAAAATTAAAAGTGAGAAAACTAAAATGAGCTAAAAGGTCCTCTACAAATCAAACTTAATCATATTTATACACTTTCTATTTTGGTCTTCAATGCTTGGAATGGGCCTTTTAGTTTTTGGATTTGAAGAAGGATGGGTCCAGTTGGCTTCGGTTCAAGTTAGGTTGGAGGCATGGGTCAGCTCCCAGGGGAGCATTCAGTTGTGTTTTGTGAACGCTACGTTCACTCCTGGCTCCCCTTGTGCCAAGCTCCCTTGCCTAGCAGCTCCTTATCCATAGCATTCACTCTTTGAACGCTACGTTCAAATTTTGAACGCTGCCTCTTGTTGAGTCTTCCTCCCAAGGCTTGAAGAACAAAAACGTTGGCAATAGGGAGCGCTACGCTCGAATTTTGAGCGCTACTCCTCCTTGTCTTGATGTGTGCTCAGCTCCCTTGGTGCCCCCTCTTCGAGCGCTACGTTGCATCCTTTGAGTGCTGGCTTTGCTCCCTTGTTTTCAAGCCAAGCTTCACGAAAAAGGGAAAGAAAGTGAGCGTAGCTTGAGGATTGTTGTGACGCGCCTTGCTTCTTCACCAAGAGTCACAAAAAAGGGAAAGAAAGGCAACGTAGCGTTCTCTTCTTTGAACGCTATGCCTTGGCATGTGCTGCACCTTTTTCTTGCTCTTTGGTGTGCATGTTTCTTGGAGAGCTACGTTCAATGTTTTGAACGTTCCTTGTTGCCTTTTGAACACCATGCTTTATTTTCATGGATCACGCTTTTTAAAGTGTGGCCTAAGGTCCAAAGCGTGCTCCAAAACTCTTCTTTCCTTTTTTTTATCATTTCTTCACCTACAAGCACCCAAACAACTAATCAAAGTCCCGCCAAAATCACTAGATCTTTGCATCATTTATAAAATCAATTAATTCTAGCTTAAAACCTACGATTTTGTGTAAAATAGATAATGTTTGATTGATTCAAGAAAATCATAAAAATTCACTCCAATTACTTATTGTGCAAGAAAGTGCATAAAACCTAATGAAACTAATGAAAAATGCTTGTAAAACTAGCATAAGATGACTTGTCATCAGGGAACAGGGCTGGAATTGTGCTGTAGGCACAAACAAGACCACGCATATGCGTCCCTGACGCGTACGCGTCACTTGAAAAATCACCAGTCCACGCGTACGGGTTCCTCACACATATGCGTGACCTTGTAAATCGGCGTAAATGGGTGTATGGCCAGAGAGTTATGATGGTGTGGCGCTGGAACTATGCTGGGAGCACAAGTCTTATCACGCGTACGCATCCCTGACGTGTACGCATCATTTTCCCAATTGGGCCAACCACGCGTGCGCGTCCCTGACGCGTGCGCGTCCCTGACGCGTACGCGTCCCTGACGCGTACGCGTCATATCCAATTTTGGAATATGTGCGTATGTGACAGAAAGTTGTGCATGCGCGAGGATGCCCTCGCGCCAATTGCACAACCCATGTCACGCGTACGCGTCCCTGACACGTACGCGTGACCTAATATTTCCGCGGCCCACACGTACGCGTGATGCACGCGTACGCATCGCATGCAACGCACAACTAAAACACCTGAGCGCCTGATTTCAAATCCTCCACCCCTCCAGTCCTAATTCTATTCAATCCTCATTATTTCTTCTTCTTTCTTTCTTTCTTCTTCCTTATTCTTTCTTACTTTCTATTATTTTCTTCTTTCCTTCTTCATCTTCTTCATCTAGGTTCTTTTCTTCTTCCCCTTTTACCCTTTCATTATTACTTTAATTTATGTTTCCTTCTTCTTTATTTTTCTTTTAATTTCATTATCTATGGTTTCTTTTTCTTTTTTCTTCCATGCATTTTTATGTTGGTGTTAGAAATTTAAATAGGTGATTGTTTTCTTCTATATTTTGCTTGTGGATATATTAGGGTGTGATTTGACAATTAATACTAATTTTTAGGTTACATGCATGTTGGATTTCATACTTTTCCTAAGATATTTTACATGCATACCAAGTGTTTGTGAAAATTCCGTATGGCATTGTGAATTATTAATTATTCTACTCTTCTACTCCACTGCCTGTTTTTCACAAAACCCTTGTAATATTTTATTGATTCAATATAATTGTCAATACAAACGTGATTGTTAGTTTGTTACATTTGATAATCAAATTAAGCTATTAATGCTTGATCTATGCTACTCATGCCTTTGCCGGCATGCTAATAAACATCTTGCATTTAATTGTCTTACTTTATCATGGTATATCTCCATTGATGTCCTAATTACATGGAATCGCGACCATGTGTTTACGATATTCTTCTTTACCATGGCATTGATTAGCACTTGTATTTTCCTCCTTCCGGTTCTAGCTATTTAATTTCATGTCCCTTTTTTCTCCTTTTTCAGGATGCCCACCAAGAAGGGTAAAGAGAAAGCCTTTAACAAGTCAACGGCGAGGAGGGGGACGAAAAGAGCACCAGCTGCGGAACCATCCCCAACATCAGTCAAACTGACAACAAAGCGGGTCAAGAGGATCATTAAGGTCGATGAAACCGAGAAAGCCTTTCCAGCAAGGGACATTGCGCAGTTCACTAACTGCTACTGTGAGCAGATGTTACCCATCCTGGCTGAGCGGAACTACAACAATGAGCACTTACTCATCCTCCCTACCCACAATGTTGATTTTGTAGAGCCCCGCATTGAGTGCAGGCAATGGAGATTCTTACGGAGGCAGCCACGGCAGGTCAACCTCTCATTGGTAGTTGAATTCTACTCCAATTTTCACATGCGCGCCCAGCAGTCTGTCTATGTCCGTCAAAAGTAAGTCCCTATATCCGAAGGGGCCATTCAGAGCCTTGGATCTCCCCCCTGCTCCATAATGATTGGACGTATACCAAGAAGTCTCTATCAAGCACCAGATATACCAATTTGACTAGGACGACGTCCTAAGAGTTATTGCACAACCTGGCAGCAGATGGATCTATGGATACCATCGATCCCGACCTAAGGGCATACTGGCTTCAGCACTTACCTTGGTGGCTCGAGTGAGGGCACAGATTATGTCCCACTACGTCTTTCTGAGCACTCACAAGTCCTCCTTCACCACAGACATGGCTGTTCTCATCAGGTGTATCCTTATAGACCAGCCTCTCAACTTACCAAGACACCTCCAGCACGCCATGGGACACGTACAGATTGCGGGCAACCTACCCTTTCCCGCCTTGGTTTCAGATCTAGTCTCTGCAGCCATAGTCTACTACAGAGCTGGGGACACCAAGAATATAATTCCACGGGATGACCAGTATGTCCCCAACGGGAAGTACATCAGACCCCCAGGAGATACTACCAACCGGACTGCAGACCCGACCGAAAATATTCCTTTCCCTTCCACATCACAAGCACCTTCAACAAACCAACTGCTCCTTCAGATACTTCAGAGATTGGACCGCCTTGACCGGCAGGCAAAGTGAATGGAGCGCCATAACAAGCGCCGATTTACATACCTCAAGGAGTTGATTGTTGACATCCACCCACCTGAGGAGGAACCGGATACTCCGAACTCCACCTCACCTACCAGTACCGGGAGCCATGACGACCCCGACTGTGGAGATGCTGTTACCATCCCCCCTTTGTTTCTGACTCATGGCACCGAGGATGGTGCCAAGCTTTAAGTGTAGGGAGGTCGGTCAGTACCTAACTCCCGAAGGTAATCTCTCTCTCTCTTAACACCAACATTTTAGCTTTTTTTTTTGTTAGATAGAATAGATTGCATGATAATAATTGTTTGCATGTATGTTTACTTAGTTAAAGTAATCTATTTCTTTTCAAGACTCTATTTTATAATATTTTTCACTAATTTAAATTAAAAAATTTGTGTTAAACTTGTTTGAAGACTATAAATTGGAACATGGTTTAGAGATTGTGTGTCAATCAAGTGTGGGAAACTGTGGGAACTTGGGTTAATGAAAATGTACAATGTTTAAATGACAAAATATTGGAAATTTGGGTACCTACTCATGTGAAACCAGAAAAATTAAAAAAATTCATGTACATTGATAAGTTATGTTTACTTTAAAATAAAAAAAGACCAAAAATATTCAATTAACTAAGTAAAAAAATAAATAAGGGGACAAAATTACCCCAATATTAAGTTTAATAAAAGATCAATGCATATGTGATAAAATTAAAGAAAAGTTGATACATGAGTATGAGATGCAAAAGTGGAAATTTTGGGTAGTTAGGCATGATTTTAGAAGTATATAGAGTGTGTGTGTTTAAATGAGAACTTAGCCATACATATATCCTCACCCTTACCTTAGCCCCATTACAACCTTGAAAAGACCTCATGATGTTTGTATTGGTACATTAAATATTTGTTGATTGGTTAGGTGAAGAACAAAGTTTAGAAAGCATGACTAGAGAAGACTAGAGTGGACTACCCTATACACTTGAGATATTAGAATGCATATACACTACCAGTGAGGGGTCAATGCTTGATTCTATGTTCCCTGCTTTCATGAGCTATCTTCTTACAAGTTTACTTATCCTTACTGTATGATTTGAATTAGTGGAATCTGATTTATATTTGTCTTGGAGAACTGATATGCTTTTAACCGAGTAGACAGAATCATCTTAGCATATAGTTGCATTCATAGGTTGCATTTCATGAGTCTTACTTTTCCCTATTTATTCTTTATATCTCCTTGAGCTTAGCATGAGGACATGCTAATGTTTAAGTGTGGGAAGATTGATAAACCACTATTTTATGGTTTATCTTGTGCTCAATTGAGTGATTTTTCAAGTCTTTGCACACTTATTCATACAAATTGCATGGTTTTACAAGTCCTTCCTAGTTTTGTTCTATGGTTGAAAACTTGCTTCCTAAGCCTTTAATTTGTGTATTTTAATTCCCCTTTATACCATTTGATGCCATGATCTACGTGTTAAGTGTTTTCAAGCTTTAGAGGGCAGGAATGGCTTAGAGGATGGAGAGGAAGCTTGCAAAAATGGAAGGAACACAAGAAATAAAGGAGATAACCAGTGAGCATCGACGCGCACGCATGGCTCACGCGTGCACATGATTTGGAGATTTGCACAGAGACACGTGCATGTACCTGATGCGTACACGTGGATTGGAGTTTGCACGGCGACACATGCGCCTGCCTGACGCGTACGCGTGATATGCGAAGATGACCAGCGACGCGTGCGCGTGACTGATGCGTACGTGTGACATGCGCGACCTGCAGAAATCACAGAAAACGCTGGGGGCAATTTTGGGCCAAGTTTGGACCCAGTTTTCGGCCCAGAAACACATACTAGAGCCAGGGAACAAGTAGAGACTGAGGACAGATTCTCATTAGCATAATTTTAGATTTTAGATCAGAATCTTAGAGAGAAATCCCTCTTCCTTTAGGTTTTTTTCACATTCATAGTTTTTATAGTTTTATGCTTTTGCTTTGGATATTGAGAAGATTCTACCTCCGTTGAAGTTTCTATTGTTCTAGTTTGTTCTCTGATTCCTTTACTCTTTTGATTACTTATTAATCCTGCTCAGATACATACGTTGCATTTTAGGATTTATTAATTCAAAGAACTATTTTTGCCATTAATTAATCTTCAGTTCTTATTTCATTTAATTTATCATGTCTTCTCTTTATATTTTTGTGAACGTTATATTCATGTCAATGGAGTAGATTCCCAACTTGACATGGGGGTTGATTAAAAGGAGACCCTTGAGTTGGAATGCTCAAGTGATTAGTTAACTTGAAAGTTGTTGGCTAACTCTCTATTTACTAACGCTAATCCTTCCCATGGGAGAGGACTAGGACTTGCAAATAAGAGTTAGCTCAATCACTTGACTTTCCTTTATTTAGTAAGAGTCAACTAAGTGAAAACAACAACCTCTTGATACTACACTTGAGAGAATTCCAACAAGGATAGAACTTCCAATTAATCATTCCCCCAGTCAGGGATTCTTACTCCCAGTATTTTTATTCTAATTTTGTGACAACCCTTCTAAATTGATAAGCAGATTTTAGTTGGTTAAGAACTGTACTTACAACGCCGTTCTATTTATAAATTCTTAATTGGCTAATTTCCGCCACGTCAATGAGGCTTCCAGGAGAGCGTAGCATTCCGTAAGAGAATGGAGTACCTTTACACCCACGCGTACGCGTCACCTACGCGTATGCGTAATCTTTAAAAATTGTACTTGTGACGCGTACGCGTGCTGTACGCGTGTGCGTCCATAGTGGCGTTCACCAAATGAGCGTAGCGCTCGCAACATGAGCGCTCCCCACGCGTACGTGTCAGCAATGCGTACGCGTGGTTCTTCATAGATGCTTCATCGACGTGTGCCGTCTTGTACGCGTGCGCGTCGGTTGCAAATCTTCAATTCCAAATTCAAATTGGCACGAAAATGCTCATTTAGTAAACTTAACTCTCTCTCTTGGCAATTGAGCACTAATCACCTACACGCGTACGCGTGATGTACGCCCATGCGTCCCTGCTGATTTTTTTTCCATTGCAAGCGATCTCTAAAGGAAGAGCGTAGCGCTCTTTAGAGGGAGAGCGTAGCGCTCTCTTGTGGAGCGTTCTTTGAAGAAACACAACGCTCTTTATATTTTTACGCTAAGCTTTCTTTTGGTTTAATTAATGACCCCATGCTAGCAAATTAAATGGCTCATTACATGCATAAATATTATTAACGCCTTGCATTATATTAACGCATGCTTCTTGAATTGATGGCATTAATAATATTGCATGCACGCTTTCATTGGCTTTACTACATTAATTAGTAATGCCAATGCATTATTTAATTAACGTATGATTCATTAATTTCCAATTGGCATTAATAATAAAAGTTTTATGCATGCATGCTTTCATAAGCTTTATTTGATTAATTAGTAATGCCAATGCATTACTTAATTAACGTAAAGCTTCATTTGTTTCATTCATTGCCAATTGGCATTAATAATTAAATGCATGCATGCTTTAATTATTAATTCAATGATAATCCATGCATAAGGCATCAATGTATCACGTTACTAATACCAATGGTTCATGGGTCATGTGCCACGCTTTTAAAAGCGTGGCCTAAGGTTTCAAAGCGTGTTTCTCCTTTTGAGTTTATTTTGTACTTTTTTTGCTTCTTTTTTCACTTATTTCATACAAAATTTATAAAATCAAAAGATCAAAGAAATATACTATTTAAGCACAAAAACACTTAATAATTAAGCACTAATCATTAATTTCTTGTATGAAAAAGCATAGAAAATATGCACAAGATGACATGTCATCACCTCTCAATCCCACATCCAACACTTCAGAGGTGACTCTAGAAAGGGCTGTGCTCATATACAGCATCATAAAGGGAGAAAATATGAATGTGGGGAAATGATTGCTAATAACATCAATAGGGTGCTGAAAAGCACCAAGGATAGCTAAGGTTGGCATTTTCCAGCATCATTCAAAGGCTATGTGATGAAGCAGGGGGTGAGAAGATCATTGATGAGGTGCTAGTGGATCAACAGAAGCCCATAACTGCCAAGAAGATGGCCAAAGTGGTGGCTGTCAACCCACTTTAGAGGGCCAGGGAGCACAGAGCTCATGCTCATGTACCATAAGGGTAACCACACCAAGAAGAAGGGGTTGAAGATCAACCAAAATACCTAGCACTTCCACGACCACCATAACCATAATTCCCCCGAAGGTTTCAACTGGGAACAATTGCAAGGAGACATACACCAAATCA
Source organism: Arachis ipaensis (assembly GCF_059453495.1). Classification (NCBI taxonomy): domain Eukaryota; kingdom Viridiplantae; phylum Streptophyta; class Magnoliopsida; order Fabales; family Fabaceae; genus Arachis; species Arachis ipaensis. The sequence goes on from NC_142443.1 coordinate 89,470,770, forward strand.
GAGGAGAGATACACCATCTAAGAGAGGATGTCAACCAACTCAAGAAGCAACAACAACATTGGGACCAAGTGGATGAGAACATACAACAACTCCAAAGAAGTGTGGAGCACCTGAAGGAGCAGCAAGACCAGTTCAATTGGGGAGAGATGCAAGGTTCACTCAACAAAATAGTGGAGCAAAACAAATGGCATCAGAGGAACCTTGCTGAGTTTAGGAATCTTTATGATTCTAGAACCATTTCAATGAGGCAATATGATATCATCACGAAAGCGAAGCTGAATCACTTGTGCAATGCTGTGGCAGTCTTGAACCCTGGATACCCAACATTCATGCAAGGAATGGAGGAGTTAAGCACGAGACAAGAGGAAATTCTGGCTAAGCATAAGGAGGATGAAAGAACTTACATGAGAAGTCTAGGATTTTGGAAGCCCAAGGACACAAAGGCACAAGAGGGATCCTCAAGAAGGTTGATGATGACTCCTCCTCCTCCAAGAAGAAGGATAAGAGAAAAGGGCCAATGATCTAAAGCTGCTCAAGGTTGTTGAGTCCCATGGTTGACAATTTAAAATTCTGAATTTCTGTTTAATTTCCTTATGTTAATTTCTGTTTGATAATAGTTGCAAAATTAGGATAGTTTATGTTTAATTTCCTTATGCTTTGAAGTTTTCTATGAGTCCTTTATGATTAAAAGAAAGAAAATGCAATGTTGTTCAAGTTTTATCAGCATCAATAAAAGAATAGTTTATTTCTATAAGAGTCCATGGTGAGTTGTTACAGAAACAAGAGTAAAAGAGACTGAGACCAAGTAGGACTATTCAAAGCCAAGAGATAAAGGAACTAAGTGTAGAACCTTGAATGAACTGAAAAGAAAATGAATCATGATAAGCAACTAGGCTTAGAAGGTATGACAAGTAGAGGCTAGGGGTGCCCCTTGAATATCTATAGAACTAAGAAGTAGTAAGCATCAAAAGACCCAAGGCTCTGAGCATCACCTACTAGGATAAAAGGAAGCACCAATTAACACAAAAGAATTAAAGATCCTAATAGATGCTTGTGGTGAAGATGTGTCAAGAAGAGATACCTGGGCAAGTAAATTCTCAGGGGTGTTTCAACACCTAGCACCCTAAGACCAACTGGTTTGGGAATGCTAATTGAAAGCCTAATATAAAGGGTCGACTTGAGATAAAACACTTAGAGTTGTGATCAATTGAAAAGAAAAGAAAGAACAACCAAAACAAAAGGGAATAACTCTTGCTACTTCAAGGTAACAATCAATAAAAAGGGCCTCTGAAGCATATACTTGGAAAAACACTCAAGAATTTAGGAGTTTATTGTGACATTGAAACAATAATATTCATGCATGTGTTAACACTTAACCTTATCCTTGGTAATGAATGCATATCTTAAGGGCCAAGTATCAATCTATATAAGAACAACTCACAGTGATTTGCTTGGGACAAGTAAAGCTTAAGTTTGGTGTTGTGATGACTTACATCGTCTACCCCTTTTTCCTATCAAAAAGACCATCGAAGAGACATAATATCATATAATCAATGCAATTCCATGCATCAATTGATATATATTTTGGTACATTGCTTTGAAATGGGTTTGTGCTGAATTTCAGGTAAAAAGAGCAAAAAAAAAGGGAAGAAAACAACAAAATAAAGTTGGGCGTGTGAAACCGGCGTGCCACTTGGAACAAACTCCATGAAAGTATTTGGGCATGGGATGCCAGGAGCTGGGCGTGGCACGCCAGTTGTGTTTTCCAGAAAGGAGCCTCAAAGCTTTTACATGGGCATGGCACGCCCGAACCAGGGCGCGGCATGCCAGTAATGATTTCCAGAGAAGCATGCTTGAGTTTTTAACAAGGGCGTGGCACACCACCTGCTGGGCATGGCACGCCAGTATCAGTTTCCAGAGAGCAATGTTGAAGGCCACAAAAGGGGTATGGCACACCAAGCTAGGCGTGGCACGCCTAGCCCATCACACACCATGGGCGTGCCACTTGAACCCTTGGGCGTGGCACACCAATTCATCAATCCAGAAGAGAACAGCCACTTGGGTGTGCCACTTGATATTGAAGGCGTGGCACGTCAGCTCTGGCCCATCACTTGGGCGTGCCACTTGAAGACCCAGGCATGGCACGCCAAGCTTGCGGGAGTCAACTTAAGATGGGCGTGCCACTTGAACATCAAGGCGTGGCATGCCAGTACAAGTTTCCAGAGAAGAGGTTGAAGGTCCAAGAACTTGGGCATGCCACTTGGTGTCTAAGGCGTGGCACGCTAGCTCTCATCCTCACTTGGGCGTGCCACTTGAAGACCCAGGCATGGCACGCCAACACCAGAGAAGGCCAAGCAAAGATGGGCGTGCCACTTGAGGTCAAAGTCGTGGCATGCCAACTCTCATTATTCACCTGGGCGTGCTACTTGAATCCTGGGCATGGCATGCCAGCTACTGGAGCAAGGAAGAATGCTGGGGGTGGCATGCCACTCTCTGGGTGTGGAACGCCAGTTCTATTTTCCAGAGAAGTAAAGAAGCATGCACTATGGCCGTGGCACGCTAGTTCTATCTTCCAGAGAAGTAAAGAAGCATGCACTATGGGCGTGGCACGCCACACACTGGGCGTGGCACGCCAGTTCTATTTTCTAGAGAAGTGAGGAAGGTTCTCCATGGGTGTGGCACGCCACCTGCTTGGCATGGCACGACAGTAGTAAATTCCAGAGAAGAAAGTGAAGCAACCACAATGGGCATGGCACGCCAGGTCTTGGGCGTGCCATGATAGTTCAAATGTCCAGGGAAGGAGAACAAGAAGGAAGAGCCTGGGCGTGCCACTTGGGCTCGAAGGCGTGGCACGCCAGGCCAACCAAAGCATAAGAAGACCCTAGGCGTGCCACTTGGGTTCGAAGCCGTGGCATGCCTAGGATGCCAACACATGGGGTGTTCCACTTGAAGAGCTGAGCGTGGCGCGCCAAGCCAAATTATAGGCTAGGCGTCGCACGCCACTTAAACGCCAGTCACACGCCAAGCCTGGAAGGTCACGTTTATTGAGTTTTCTTTTCCCTCCAATTGTAATTTTCTTTTCCTTTTTTTGTGTTTTCTCAACTTTAGTTATAGGAGTAGTATAAATACCCCCTGGCAGTACCGAAAAGGGGGTTGGATTGGGTTGGCATTGCTAAGTTTAGATCTAGTTTTACATTAAACTTTATCTCTTCCATCTATTGTACTTTTCTCTGAAGCTATGAGGAGCTAAATTCCCTATCATTAGGAGAGGGAGCTCTGTTGTACTTGATGAATTAATGATAGTGAATTTCTTCTTCTCTTCATCTTTTCTTTTATTTGCTAAAAGGAATTTCGTTTTAATGCTAGTGTTCAATCATCTTGGGAAAGAGATTGAATGCAAAATGGGTTTCATGGGAACCTTGGAAAAGGAAACATGAAACCATGCTTGAAATCCCTTCTTACACTTGAGTAGATTTGGGTTTTGGTTATTGGATATGGTGACATATAATCCATCCTCTATTTGGATCTATGAGGATGTGTGGTATAATCAGTGACCAAGCATATCTCTCTTCATGAGCAATTAGACCACGGAATTAGCTATTGATCAAGATCTGAGAGATTGAACCACCAAGGGATTGGGGTTCAATCAATCATGATTGCCAAGAGGTCAATGAGTTGCATGATTGAAGATGAGATGAGCTGGATTTAATCCAAAGAGAACAACATCTCCTGATCTCAATGAATTCCCCCTATCCTTATCTTTCACCTTCTTTATAGCTTTCTTTACCTTCTGTTATTCCCCATTCCCATTTACACTTATGTCATTTATGTTTCTGCACTTTACATTCTTTCCATTTCCTTTTCTGCATTTTACTGCTTCTGTTTACTTTTGAGTCATTTAAACTTCTGCTTATTTAAATTCCTGCAATCACACTCTATATTGCTTAGCTTAACTAATTCAGCCATTGATTAAAATTTCTTAAATCTACCAATATCTATGGATACGATACCACTCCTAGTGGGTTATTACTTGACAATATTTTTAGTGCGCTTTCCAAAAGAACAGATTAATTATTTTTTAGATGGGGAGTGAATTCCGGTCATGAATTCTTCTCTAGGATTAGCCTCAATATTACTGGGGAGAGTGTCAGGAGGGATCTCAGGGATCCTCTTGCTTAATTGACCAACTTGTACCTACAAGTTTCTTATGGAGGACATTGTTTCATTAATGAAACTGTGGGTGGTCTTAGTGAGGCTGGAGACTAGAATCACTAAGTCAGAAATACTCTGCTTAGAAGTCTCTATATTCCCTTGAGAAGATGGGAATGGTGGTCTGTTGTTGAACCTAGTCTGGTTCCTACTACCTTGGTTGTTATTGAAACCATGCTGTGGTTTTTGTTGATCCTTCCATGACAGATTAGGATAATTCCTCCATGAAGGGTTGTAAGTGTTTCCATAGGCTTCTCCCATGTAATTCACCTCCTCCATGGTGGGTTGATCAGGATCATAAGCTTCATCTTCAAGAGAAGCTTCTTGATTACTACCAGGTGTAGTTTGCATCCAAGTGAGATGTTGAGAGATCATGTTGACCTGTTGGGTCAAGATCTTATTTTGAGCCAAGATGGCATTCAGAGTCTCAACTTCATGAACTCTTTTTTTCTAAGAGGTTCCATGGTTTACAGGATTCCTCTCAGAGGTGTACATGAATTGGTTGTTTGCAACCATCTCAATGAGCTCTCTTGCTTCTGTAGGTATTTTCTTCAAGTGAAGAGATCCACCTGTAGAGCTATCCAAGGAAATCTTGGATATCTCAGACAAAGCATCATAGAACACGCCTATGAGGGACCATTCTCAAAAAGCATGTCAGGAGGATATCTCCTGATCAGCTGCTTGTATCTTTCCCAAGCTTCATAGAGGGATTCACCTTCTCTTTGTCTGACGGTTTAAACTTTCACTCTAATCTTGCTCATCCTTTGAGGAGAAAAGAACTTAGCCAGGAAAGCATTAACTAGCTTTTTCCAAGAGTCAAGACTCTCTCTAGGTTGGGAATCCAACCAAAATTTAGCTCTGTCTCTTAAAGCAAAGGGGAAAAGCATCAGCTTATAGACTTCAGGATTAACTCCATTAGTCTTTACAGCATCACAGATCTGTAAGAATTCTGCTAACAACTGATGTGGATCTTCCAGTGGAAGTCCATAGAATTTGCAGTTCTGCTGCAGAAGAGAGACTAACTGAGGCTTAAGCTAAAAATTGTTAGCTCCAATGGCAGGTACAGCAATGTTTCTGCCATAAAAGTCAAAGGTAGGCATGGTTATGTCAGCAAGGACCTTTCTAGGCTCCTCTTGTGGTTTGGCCATATCCTCTATTTCTTGTTCAAAACTTTCTAAAAGGTCTCTTCCAGAGTGTTGTGCTTTAGCTTGTTGTAAACGCCTCCTTAGAGTCTTCTCAAGTTCAGGATCAGGAGTCAAGATGGGTTCTTTATCCCTGTTCTTGGTCATAAACAAGAAGAAAAGAAAGAGAAGAAAAAGAAGAAAACTTTCTATGCCAATAGGCAAGAAGCTCCTCCTTAAAGTTAGAAGTAGAGAAAGAAGATGATAAAAAAATTAAAATAAAAATAAATAAAATAAGTAGACAAAAAACTACCATGGAAATAATAGAAAAGAGTAAATAAGAGAGGATGAAAGTTGAGAAGAAAGAATAGAGAGGGGGAGTAGAGTTGAATAATATAGATGTGAGATGAAGAACAAAGAAGAAGATAAAGAAGTCGAGGTAGATGAAAAAATAGGTATAGGAGAGTTTTGAATGAATAGAGATGAGAAGAGAAGAAGTATAAATAGAAAAAAGTAAATAGCAATTAAATTATTTTTGTTTTTAATTAATTAATTAATTAATTAATTAATTAATTTTAAAAAATATGGGTAATAATTTAAAAAGAATTTAAATTTTAAATGTAAATTTCAAAAAATAGAGGAGAAGAAAGAGAGAGAAATTTTAAAAAATTGAGAGATATGAGAGTTAGTTAGGTGATTTTGAAAAAGAAGAGAGAGAAGAAGGGATATTATTTTTGAAAATTAAGGAAGAGAAGAGTCAGTGAGGTGATTTTGAAAAAAAAGAGAGAGAAGAATGAGATGTAATTTTCAAAATTTGAGAGAGAGAAAAGTTAGTTAGGTAGTTTTGAAAAATAAGAGAGACAAGATAAGATATTAATTAAGAAAAGATAAAAATAAAAAAATGAAAAATAAAAGATAAGATAAGAAAAGATTTAAATTTAAAAAATAAGATAAGAAGTAAGATAATAAAAGATTTTGAAATTTGATTTTGAAAAAGATATGATTTAAAAATTAGAAGTTAGAAAAGATAAAATAAGAAACAAAAAGATCAGATTAGAAAACTGATTTTGAAAAAGATTTAATTTTTTTTTTAAATTTGAAATTTGAAAAAAAGATAAGATGAGATTTTTGAATTTTGAAAAAGATATCATATGATTTTGAAAAAGGTAAGATATTTTGAAAGGATAAAATTTTGAAATTGAAAATCTGAATTTTATTGAAAAAAATTCGAAAATAATAATTAAATAAAGATAAAAAAGATATTTTTTTATTTTTAAATTTTATGATGAAATAAATAACCACAAAAAAAGACACAACTTAAAATTTTTAGATCTAGTACCCTTGTTTCAAGATCAAGACACATGCAAGGGACACCAAGGGACACCAAACTTAAAAATTTTAAGATCAAGACACATGCAAGACTCAAGAACACCTTGAAGACTCACAAGAACACGAAGAACAAAATTTAAAGACTCAAAGAACTCAAGAACACAAAAAAGAAAACTAAACATAAAATTTTTAGAAAACTAAGACCAAATTTTCGAAAATTGCAAGAAAAATAAGAAAGAAACACCAAACTTAAAGACTTGACACAAGATTTAACCAAAAAAAAAAGTTTGAAAAATTTTTAGAAAGAAAGACTCAAAGAACACAAATTACCAAGAACATGAACACATCACTCTAGCCAATTGAACTACAAATTTAACAATATTTTTTGAAAAACCTTTTTGAAATTTTTGAAAATTAAAGTAAGAAAAATAAAATTAAAAGACTTAAAGACTAAAACCAAGAACAAAAATTGAACAAAGAAAAGAAAAATATTTTTAGAAAAAAAGTTTTGAAATTTTTGAAAATTAAGAAGAAGAAAGTAAAAATAAAAGACTTAACAAAACAAAGTAAAAATAAAAGAAAATTACCTGACCTAGGGAGCAAGACAATCCGACAGTTTGTCCAGACTCAAAAATCCTCGGCAACGGTGCCAAAAACTTGGTTGCGCGTGTACGCAAAACCCACACTATTTCGTAAAACAGCAGCAGTACCAGCAAGTGCACTAGATCGTCCAAGTAATACCTGAGCGAGTCAGGGTCGATCCCACGAGGATTGTGGCTTGAAGCAAGCTTATGTTTGTCTTGCAGGTCTTAGTCAGGCGAAATCAGAAGGAGTTGGTTGTGAAACTATAAAGACATATAACTAATTAAGATATCAAATGGGGACAGAGTTGAGAGTCGGAGTTGCTTTGACTTTCTGAAGTAACTCTGGTGCTATTATCTTCTTTGCTTGTGAATGATTTTCTTCTATGGCAGGCCGTAAGTGATCAAAGCCACGCCAATGGTCCTTGATCTCCTCTGCTATAGGTTGAACGCCATTGCCCGTGGCCATTCAATCTGACGGAAGGTGAAGCTCTTAACAAATCGTTCTCTTGGCGATCCTACTCAAAGTGCCACAGACAAGATCGAATCTTCTGGATCAGAGAACGCTACTTCTATGGATTCTAGCGTATACCACGGGGCCCTAATCTCCCCGGAGATTGGCTGAACTGGTGTCTTGAGAACTCCCCAACGAAATCGTGGATTAACCATCTAAGAGATGTATAAATATAGGTGTTGGTTTGTGCTTTCCGGCCAAGTATTCACATGAACCCAAGTAGACGTGGGTGTTTGTCAGGCACGTTCGTCATAATGTGATGAACAAAGCCAATTTGTCAGATCGTTCTGTTCATCACGATGAAGATTGGAATATACATCTTAAAGATAGATCAAACACAGATCGAAAAACAATTTGTCAAATCTCACAAGGTATGTTGTTCTAGCTCTTTTTCTATGTTCTGTGAAAAGGATACTTCAAGCAAGTTGAAAAACAATTTTTCAATTCAATCAATGGCACGCCCTAAGAAAGATTTCATGAAAATTTCTTGTTGTTTTACTAAACTTATTTACTCTATCATGCAACATACAAATATTTACTACCTTAAAACTATAAGCACTAAAGTATATAAAGCTTGAGGATTCGGAGGTAGCCTCCTTGGTCTTTCTTTTCTTTGATGAGGCAGTGATGAGCGGATAATTTATACGCTTTTTGGCATTATTTTTAGTATGTTTTTAGTACATTTTAGTTACTTTTTATTATGTTTTTATTATTTTTTAAATAAAAATCACTTTTCTGGGCTTTACTATGAGTTTGTGTATTTTTCTGTGATTTCAGGTATTTTCTGGCTGAAATTGAGAGACATGAGCAAAAATCTGATTCAGAGGCTGAAAAAGGACTGTAGATGCTGTTGGATTCTGACCTCCCTGCACTCGAAGTAGATTTTCTGGAGCTACAGAAGCCCAATTCGCGCGCTCTCAAATGCGTTGGAAAGTAGACATCCTGGGCTTTCCAGCAATGTATAATGGTCCATACTTTGCCCGAGATTTGATGGCCCAAACCGGCGTTCCAAGTCAGCTCAAGAATTCTGGCGTTTAACTCCAGAACTAGCACAAAAGCTGGAGTTAAACGCCCAAACTGGCATAAAAGCTAGCGTTTAACTCCAAGAAATGTGACTACACATGAAAGCTTCAATGCTCAGCCCAAGCACACACCAAGTGGGCCCCGAAAGTGGAATTTTATAATAAACACCCTAGCTTACTCATTTTCTGTAACCCTAGGTCACTAGTTTACTATAAATACTACTTTCAGTGATACATATTGTACCTCATGACATTATACACGTTTCATATTGTATCTTCTACGGCATGAGTCTCTAAACCCCATTGTTGGGGGGTGAGGAGCTCTGCTGTTCTTCATGAATTAATGCAATTACTACTGTTTTCCATTCTATTACGCTTGCTTCCATTCTAAGATATTTATTCGCACTTCAACTTGACGAATGTGATGATCCGTGACACTCATCATCATTCTCACCTATGAACGCGTGCCTGACAACCACCTCCGTTCTACCGTAGATTGAATGCATATCTCTTAGCCTCATGATTTAAATCAGAGTCTCCGTAGTATAAACTAGAATCATTGGCGGTCATTCCTGAGATCCGAAATGTCTAAATCTTGTCTGTGGTATTTTGAGTAGGATCTGGGAAGGGATGACTGTGGTGAGCTTCAAACTCGCGAGTGTTGGGCGTAGTGACAAACGCAAAAGGATCAATGGATCCTATTCCGACATGATCGAGAACCGACAGATGATTAGCCGTGCGGTGACAGCGCATTTGGAACATTTTCACTGAGAGGATGGGATGTAGCCATTGACAATGGTGATGCCCAACATAAAGCTTGCCATGGAAGGAGTCTTGCGTGCATGAAGAAGAAGACAATAGGAAAGCAGAGGTTCAGAAGACAAAGCATCTCCAAAGCCTCAACCTGTTCTTCATTACTGCATAACAAGTATTTATTTCATGTTCTTTTACTTTTTACAATTAAATATGAGAATTACTGATATCCTGACTAAGAATTACAAGATAACCATAGCTTGCTTCAAGCCAACAATCTCTGTGGGATCGACCCTTACTCACGTAAGGTATTACTTGGACGACCCAGTGCACTTGCTAGTTAGTTGTGCGGAGTTACAAAAGTGTGATTGTAATTTCGTGCACGATGTTTTTGGCGCCGTTGCCAGAGATTGTTCGAGTTTGGACAACTGACGGTTTATCTTGTTGCTTAGATTAGGAAAATTTTATTTTTGTTGGTTTAGAGTATTTTATTTGAGTTTAGTTTCATATTTTAAGTTTGGTGTCAATTGCATGCTTTTACTCTCTTTTAATTTTTTTCGAATTTGAATGTTCTTAGTTTTTCTTGATCTTTAAAAATTTTATGTTTGGTGTCTTCTTTGCTTTTCCTTTAACTTTTCGAAAATATTGTGCTTGATTTTCTAAAAATTTTAAGTTTGGTGTCCCTGGTGCTTTTATTTACTTAAAAAAATTTTTCAAAAATTTGTTCTTGGTGTTCATCTTGATCTTCAAAGTGTTCTTGGTGTTCATCTTGACATTCAAAGTTTTCTTGTTTGTTCCCTTTGTTTTGATCTAAAATTTTTAAGTTTAGTGTAATTTTGTTGTTTTTCTCTTTCCTCATTAAAATTCAAAAATCAAAAAAATATCTTTTCCTTATTTTACTCATAAATTTCGAAATTTTGCATTAATTTAGTCAAAGATTTTCAAAATCATATTTTTTTTTGTCAAGTCAATATTCTAATTTCAAAAATTGATATTTTTAAATCTTTTTCGAAAATCAAATCTTTTTAATTTCTTCAATCATATCTTTTCAATCATATCTTTTTTTTATTTGCAATCATATCTTCTAAATCATATCTTTTTCAAAATAATTTTCAATCATATCTTTTTAATTGCTAATTTCAAAATCTTTTTAATTAATTAATTAATTTAGTTTTCAATTTGCTTTTATTTTATTTCCTTTTGGTTTTCGAAAACTTTATTTTATTTTCCATTTATTTTACTTTATTTTATTCGGTTAATTTTAATTAAAATAAAATAAAAACAAAATTATATTTTATTTGCAATCCACATCATCTCCCTTTCTCCATCATGGACCTAAGTGGAAGTGAACAGTCCTGAAGGACTTTGGGGTCATATGCTAACCCTATTACAGCTACATATGGGAGTAGCATCTGTATACCTCCCATCAAAGCAAGCAGCTCTGAGCTAAATCCTCAGCTCATTATCATGGTGCAGCAAAATTGCCAGTATTCCGGTCTTCCACAGGAAGAACCTACTGAGTTTCTGGCACAGTTCTTACAAATTGCTGACATAGTACGTGATAAAGAAGTGGATCAGGATGTCTATAGATTATTACTGTTTCCATTTGCTGTAAAAGATCAAGCTAAGAGGTGGTTAAATAACCAACCCACAGCAAGCATAAAAACATGGAGACAGTTATCAGACAAATTCCTGAATCAATTTTACCCTCCAAAAAGGATGACACAGCTAAGGCTGGACATCCAAGGCTTTAAACCAGAGGATCATGAATCCCTTTATAATGCCTGGGAGAGGTACAGAGGGATGCTAAGAAAATGCCCCTCTAAAATGTTTTCAGAGTGGGTATACTTAGACATCTTCTACTATGGGCTTAAAGAAAAAGCTCAGATGTCCCTAGACCACTCAGCTGGTGGATCTATACACATGAGAAAAACAATTGAAGAGGCTCAAGAACTCATAGATACAGTTGCTAGAAATCAACATCTGTACTCAAACAGTGAGTCCTCCATAAAAGAAGAGGCTATGGTAGTAACTACTGATCCCAATCCTCAAGAATAGATTGTTGAACTTAATCAGCAATTACTCCTTATGACAAAATAATTAGTAGAATTCAAAGAGATGCTCCAAGACATTAAAAATGCTAACAAGAATATAGAAGCACAATTGAATCAGACAAGACAGCAGCTATCTAAACAGATAACAGAAAAATGCCAAGCTGTCCAACTAAGGAGCGGGAAGACATTGAATAACTCAGCTCAAAGTAGCAAAAAGTTAAGAAAGGAACAAATGACAGAGGATGACCAAACCACTGCCCAAAATCCCTCTGAGGACATCTAGAGCCCAGAGAGGAATAACTCTGGCATTCAAACGCTAGAAAAGGGGGAAAAGTTGGCGTTAAACGCCCATTCCTTGTCCAGTTCTGGCGTTCAAACGCCAGAAAAGGGTGGGAAGCTGGCGTTAAACGCCCATCTAGCACCCAATCCTGGCATTTAAATGCCAATGAGGGATCAGACACCTGCAAGTGCTGATGATAACCCCTCTAAGAAGGCTTCTCCAATCACCTCTGTAGGAAATAAACCTGCAGCAACTAAGGTTGAAGAATATAAAGCCAAGATGCCTTATCCTCAGAAACTTCGCCAAGCGGAACAGGATAAACAATTTGCCCGCTTTGCAGACTATCTCAGGACTCTTGAAATAAAGATTCCGTTTGCAGAGGCACTTGAGCAAATACCCTCTTATTCTAAGTTCATGAAAGAGATCTTAAGTCATAAGAAGGATTGGAGAGAAACTGAAAAAGTGTTTCTCACTGAAGAATGCAGTGCAGTCATTCTGAAAAGCTTACCAAAGAAGCTTCAAGATCCACGAAGCATTATGATACCATGCACATTAGAGGGTGCTTGTACCAAGACAGCCCTATGTGACCTTGGAGCAAGTATTAACCTAATACCTGCATCTACTATTAGAAAGCTTGGCTTGACTGAAGAAGTCAAACCAACCCGGATGTGTCTTCAACTTACTGATGGCTCCATTAAATATCCATCAGGCATCATTGAGGACATGATTGTCAAGGTTGGACCATTTGCCTTTTCCACTGATTTTGTAGTGCTGGAAATGGAGGAGCACAAGAGTGCAACTCTCATTCTAGGAAGACCTTTCCTAGCAACTGGACGAACTCTTATTGATGTACAAAAAGGGGAAGTGACCCTGAGAGTCAATGAGGATGAGTTTAAGTTAAATGCTGTCAAAGCTATGCAGCATCGTGACGCATCAAATGACTGCATGAGCACTGATATTATTGACACTTTGGTGGAAGAGATCAATATGACTGAGAGTCTTGAATCAGAGCTAGAGGACATCTTTAAAGATGTTCAGCCCGGTCTGGAGGAACCGGAGGAGATAAAAGAACCTCTAAAAATCCCTCAGGAAGAGGAGAAACCTCCTAAACCTGAGCTCAAACCATTACCACCATTCCTGAAATATGTATTTCTGGGAGAAGATGATACTTTTCCAGTGATTATAAGCTCTGCTTTAAATCCACAGGAAGAGAAAGCACTAATTCAAGTGCTAAAGACACACAAGACAGCTCTTGGGTGATCCATAAGTGATCTTAAGGGCATTAGCCCAGCAAGATGTATGCACAAAATCCTACTGGAGGATGATGCTAAGCCAGTGGTTCAACCACAGAGGCGGCTAAATCCAGCCATGAAGGAAGTGGTGCAGAAAGAGGTCACTAAGTTACTAGAGGCTGGGATTATTTATCCTATTTCTGATAGCCCCTGGGTGAGTCCTGTCCAAGTTGTCCCCAAGAAGCGAGGCATGACAGTGGTTCATAATGAAAAGAATAAACTGGTTCCCACAAGACAGTTACAGGGTGGCGTATGTGTATTGATTACAGAAGGCTCAATACAGCCACCAGAAAGGATCATTTTCCTTTACCATTCATAGACCAAATTCTAGAAAGACTAGCAGGTCATGAATACTACTACTTTTTGGATGGCTATTCAGGCTACAACCAAATTGCAGTGGATCCTCAAGACCAAGAGAAAACAGCATTCACATGTCCATCTGGAGTATTTTCATACTGAAGAATGCCATTTGGTCTCTGCAATGCACCTGCAACCTTTCAGAGGTGCATGCTCTCTATTTTCTCTAATATGGTAGAGAAGTTCCTGGAAGTCTTCATGGATGACTTCTCATTATTTGGAGACTCATTCAGGTCCTGTCTTGATCATCTAGCACTTGTCCTGAAAAGGTGCCAAGAAACTAACCTGGTCTTAAACTGGGAAAAATGTCACTTTATAGTGACTAAAGGAATTGTCCTTGGGCACAAAATTTCAAGCAAGAGAATAGAGGTAGATCAAGCCAAGGTAGAGGTAATTGAAAAATTACCAGCACCTGCCAATGTAAAGGCAATCAGAAGCTTTTTGGGGCATACAGGATTCTATAGGGGGTTCATAAAGGACTTTTCAAAAATTGCAAAACCTTTGAGTAACCTGCTAGCTGTTGACACGCCATTTGTGTTTGACACAGAGTGTCTGCAGACGTTTGAAATCCTAAAAGCCAAGCTGGTCACAGCACCAGTCATCTCTGCACCTGACTGGACATTACCATTCGAATTAATGTGTGATGCCAGTGACCATGCCATTGGTGCAGTGTTGGGACAAAGGCATAACAAGCTTCTGCACGTCATTTACTATGCTAGTCGTGTTCTAAATGACGCACAGAAGAATTACACAACCACAGAAAAAGAGCTTCTTGCAGTGGTTTATGCCATTGACAAGTTTAGATCCTATTTAGTAGGATCAAAAGTGATTGTGTGCACTGACCATGCTGCTCTTAAATATCTACTCACAAAGCAGGATTCAAAACCCAGGCTCATAAGATGGGTGTTGCTTCTGCAAGAGTTTGATATAGAAATAAGAGACAGAAAAGGGACAGAGAACCAGGTAGCTGATCACCTGTCCCGGTTAAAACCAGTGGCTGGGCGTCCCTCCCTTCCATTGAGATCTCTGAGACCTTTCCAGATGAGCAACTATTTGCCATTCAGGAGGCACCATGGTTTGCAGACATTGCAAATTATAAAGCTGTGAGGTTCATACCCCAGGAGTACAGCAGGATGCAAAAGAAAAAACTAATTTCTGATGCAAAGTACTACTTATGGGATGAACCATATCTCTTTAAGAGATGCGCTGACGGAATGATCCACAGATGCGTCCCTAGAGAGGAGGCACAGAAAATCCTGTGGCATTGTCATGGATCACAGTATGGAGGACATTTCGGAAGTGAGCGAACAGCCACTAAAGTCCTCCAACGTGGCTTCTATTGGCCTACTCTCTATAGAGATGCCCGAGAGTTTGTGCGTAACTATGACAGTTGCCAAAGAGCTGGTAACTTGCCTCATGGTTATGCCATGCCTCAACAAGGGATCTTAGAGATTGATTTGTTTGATGCATGGGGTATAGACTTCATGGGTCCTTTCCCACCATCATACTCAAACACTTACATTCTGGTAGCAGTAGACTACGTATCTAAATGGGTGGAAGCAATTGCCACACCCACTAATGATACCAAGACTGTGCTGAAGTTCCTCCAGAAACATATTTTCAGCAGATTTGGTGTTCCCAGAGTACTAATCAGTGATGGGGGAACCCATTTCTGCAATAAACAGCTTTACTCTGCTATGGTTCGATATGGAATTAGCCACAAAGTAGCAACTCCGTATCATCCACAGACAAATGGGCAGGCTGAAGTCTCTAATAGAGAACTAAAGAGAATCCTGGAACGGACTGTAATTGCCCGTAGAAAGGATTGGGCAAGGAGCTTGGATGATGCTCTGTGGGCATACAGAATAGCATTCAAGACTCCTATAGGAACCTCTCCATACCAGCTTGTGTATGGCAAGGCTTGTCATTTGCCCGTGGAACTGGAACATAAAGCCTACTGGGCAACCAGATTCCTAAACATGGATGCTAAGTTAGCCTGGATGTGAAAAGATTGCGCCAGCTAAATGAGCTGGAAGAGTTCAGACTCAATGCTTTTGAAAATGCAAAAATTTATAAGGAAAAAGCAAAAAGGTGGCATGACAAGAAATTGTCATCCAGAGTCTTCGAGCCAGGACAAAAAGTTCTACTATTCAACTCTAAGCTCAGATTATTCCATGGGAAATTAAAATCCCGGTGGAAGGGACCATATGTGATTACAGGAGTGTTACCATATGGATATGTTGAGCTTCGAGATATTGATTCTGACAAAAAGTTCATTGTCAATAGACAGAGAATCAAACATTATCTTGAAAGCAATTTTGAGCAAGAATGCTCAAAACTGAGGCTTGAATGAAGCTCAGTAAAGGTCCAGCTAAAGACAATAAAGAAGCGCTTGCTGGGAGGCAACCCAGCCATTAGCAAGTTATTTATTTTAAATTAATACTTGTAGAGGCTTGATATACATTTTCATCAAAGGTTAATCATCAAAAATGAAGGAATTCATAGAGTTACAGAAGGATTCAGTGCAAAAAGCAGAGAAAAGGAGCTTGCTGGCAAAAAAATGCCAGTAAGGGGCATTTTGGGCATTAAACGCCAAAATGGGTATCATTCTGGGCGTTTAACGCCAGTAAAGGTACCATTTTGGGCGTTAAATGCCAGAATGGGTACCATTCTGGGTGTTTAATGCCAGAATTGTAGTATCCTGGGCGTTCAACAAAATGCCCAGTGATAAAGGAGTTTCTGGCGTTTAACGCCAGCCAGGATACCTGGCTGGGCATTAAACGCCCATAATGGCCAACAACTGGGCGTTAAATGCCAGAATGGATACCATTCTGGGCGTTTAACGCCAGAAAGGCAAGGGGAGGAGATTTTGTTTCCAACCTTAAATTTTTTCAAATTTTCATATTTTGACTCATAATTTTCTGCATAAACATGTTTCAAACTTTCATCATTCACCCTCAATTTTCATCATTCATTAATTTTCTAAATTATTTTTCAAATTTCTTTCAAATCCTTTCCAAATCTTCTTCAAAAACTCAAATATCTTCTCAAATTCTTACCATATCTTTTCATATCTCTCTCAAATTTTTAGAAAGCCATCCCCTCCTCCTATAAAATTAGTTTCGGCCATCCCCTTCTCTACACCATTCGAATTTACCTCTTCTCCTCTCTCTCCCCTCTCCTTTCTTTTGCTTGAGGGCAAGCAAACCTTTAAGTTTGGTGTGCTTTTCCATGATCACTGAGCTAAGACTCATCAAGATCATGGCACCTAAGGGAAAACAAACCAAATCAAGAGGCAAGAAAGAGAATACTCCAAAGAGTCTTTGGAATTAAGAGAGGTTCCTAACCAAAGAACATGCAGACCATTACTACAAAATAACGGGTCTGAGGTCAGTGATCCTGGAAGTTAAATTCAATCTGAAAGAAGATGAATATCCAGAGATCCAAGAGCAAATTCGAAACAGAGGATGGGAAATTCTAGCCAATCTTGAGACAAAGGTTGGAAGAAACATGGTTCAGGAATTCTACTCAAATCTGTGGCTGACAGATAAGCAGAGAATGACTGAAACCGCCTTTCATACCTACAGAACCGTGGTCAGAGGAAGAATTATTTACTTCCATCTGGACAAAATAAGAGAGGTCTTCAAACTACCTCAACTACAAGATGATCCTGAATCCTTTAATAGGAGAATGGTGAGAGTATATAAGGGGTTAGATCAAGTTCTAGAGGACAAAAGCCTCCCTGGAACTAAGTGGATAACGAATTCCAAAGGTGTCCCAAACCAACTCAAGAAAGGAGATCTCAAACCAGTTGCAAGAGGCTGGCTGGACTTCATTGGTCATTATATATTGCCTACTAGCAACCTCTCTGAGGTCACTGTCAAAAGAGCAGTGATGATTCATTGTATTATGCTTGGAAAAGAAGTGGAGATTCATCATCTGATTTCTTGTGAGATTTACACAATTGCAAACAAGAACTCCACTGAAGCCAAACTTGCCTACCCAAGCATAATTTCTCTGCTATGTAAAGATGCTGGGGTGAGGATGGGAGTAGATGAATTCATCCCAATTGAACACCCAATCACCAAGAAGTCAATGGAAGGACAAGTGCAAGACAACTCCATCAAAAAGAGGGCGCAGGAGTTCCTCCCAGAAATTCCTAAAATTGACTACTGGACCCGCTTAGAAGCATCTGTTACCAAGTTGCAGGAAGCTATGGAACAACTTAAGGAAGAACAGCAGAATCAAAACTGCATGCTCTGCAAGCTGCTGAAGGAACAGGAGAAGCAGGGGCGTGAGCTACAGGAGCTGAAGCGCCAGAAGCTCTCCCTTGAAGGACCAAGCACCCCATAGATTGAGGGAGCATCCACTTCTCAAAATCAAGGTTTTTGAGTCCTAACTCTATGATAACCTTTATTATTAAGAGTCTATTTTAAGAGTCATTTATTTTTTTTCTGCTTTTAATTTTCTGTCTTCTATTATTACGGGTCTGCCTTTATATTTATTTTTGAGTCTCAATTTCATTCTATAATCAATAAAATTAAAGTTTATGTCTTAAAGTTATGAATGTCCTATGAATCCATCACCTTTCTTAAAAGGAAAATGTTCTTAATTAAAAAAGAAAAAGAAGTACATGAATTTTGAATTTTAAAACAGTTTAATTATTTTGATGTGGTGGCAATACTATTGTCTTTCTGAATGAATGCTTGAACAGTGCATATTTTTGAATTTGATTGTTTATGAATGTTAAAATTGTTGGCTCTTGAAAGAATGAAAGAAAAAGGAGAAATGTTATTTGATAATCTGAAAAATCATAAAATTGATTCTTGAAGCAAGAAAAAGCAGTGAATAGAAAGCTTGCAAAAAAAAAAAGAGAGAGAGAAAAGCAAGCAGAAAAAGCCAATACCCCTTTAAACCAAAAGGCAAGGGTGATAAAAAAGGATCCAAGGCTTTGAGCATCAGTGGATAGGAGGGCCCACAGGAATAAAATCCTGGCCTAAGCGGCAAAACCAAGCTGTCCCTAACCACGTGCTTGTGGCATGAAGGTGTCAAGTGAAAACTTGAGACTGAGCAGTTAAAGTCGTGGTCCAAAGCAAAAAGAGTGTACTTAAGAGCTCTGGACACCTCTAATTGGGGACTCTAGCAAAGCTGAGTCACAATTTGAAAAGGTTCACCCAGTTATGTGTCTGTGGCATTTATGTATCCGGTAGTAATACTGAAAAACAAAGTGCTTAGGGTCACGGCCAAGACTCATAAAGTAGCTGTGTTCAAGAATCAACATACTTAACTTGGAGAATCAATAACACTATCTGTGTTAAGAGGCAAAAAGCTAAAAGCCCCGCTCATCTAATTAATACTGATCTTCATAGATGTTTTTGGAATTCATTGTATATTTTCTTATTTTTATCCTATTTGATTTTTAGTTGCTTGGGGACAAGCAACAATTTAAGTTTGGTGTTGTGATGAGCGGATAATTTATACGCTTTTTGGCTTTGTTTTTAGTATGTTTTTAGTACATTTTAGTTAGTTTTTATTATGTTTTTATTAGTTTTTAAATAAAAATCACTTTTCTGGGCTTTACTATGAGTTTGTGTATTTTTCTGTGATTTCAAGTATTTTCTGGCTGAAATTGAGGGACCTGAGCAAAAACCTGATTCAGAGGTTGAAAAAGGACTGCAGATGCTGTTGGATTCTGACATCCCTGCACTCGAAGTGGATTTTCTGGAGCTACAGAAACCCAATTGGTGCGCTCTCAATTGCGTTGGACAGTTGACATCCTGGGCTTTCCAGCAATGTTTAATAGTCAATATTTTGCCCGAGATTTGATGGCCCAAACAGGCGTTCTAAGTCAGCTCAAGAATTCTGGCGTTTAACTCCAGAACTGGCACAAAAACTGGAGTTAAACGTCCAAACTGGCATAAAAGCTGGCATTTAACTCCAAGAAATATCTCTACACATGAAAGCTTCAATGCTCAGCCCAAGCACACACCAAGTGGGCTCCGGAAGTGTAATTTTACAATAAACACCCTAGCTTACTCATTTTCTGTAACCCTAGGTCACTAGTTTACTATAAATACTACTTTCAGTGATTCATATTGTACCTCATGACATTATACACGTTTCATATTGTATCTTCTACGGCATGAGTCTCTAAACCCCATTGTTGGGGGTGAGGAGCTCTGCTGTTCTTCATGAATTAATGCAATTACTACTGTTTTCCTTTCTATTACGCTTGCTTCCATTCTAAGATATTCATTTGCACTTCAACTTGATGAATCTGATGATTCGTGACACTCATCATCATTCTCACCTATGAACGCATGTCTGACAACCACCTCCGTTCTACCTTAGATTGAATGCATATCTCTTAGCCTCATGATTCAAATCAGAGTCTTCGTGGTATAAGCTAGAATCATTGGCGGTCATTCTTGAGATCCGAAACGTCTAAACCTTGTCTGTGGTATTCTGAGTAGGATCTGGGAAGGGATGACTGTGACGAGCTTCAAACTCGCGAGTGTTGGGCGTAGTGACAGACGCAAAAGGATCAATGGATCCTATTCCGACATGATCGAGAACGGACAGATGATTAGCCGTGCGGTGACAGCGCATTTGGAACATTTTCACTGAGAGGATGGGATGTAGCCATTGACAACGGTGATGCCCAACATGCTTGCCATGGAAGGAGTCTTGCGTGCATGAAGAAGAAGACAGTAGGAAAGCAGAGGTTCAGAAGACAAAGCATCTCCAAAGCCTCAACCTATTCTTCATTACTGCATAACAAGTATTTATTTCATGTTCTTTTACTTTTTACAATTAAATATGAGAATTACTGATATCCTGACTAAGAATTACAAGATAACCATAGCTTGCTTCAAGCCGACAATCTCCGTGGGATCAACCCTTACTCACGTAAGGTATTACTTGGACGACCCAGTGCACTTACTGGTTAGTTGTGCGGAGTTACAAAAGTGTGATCGTAATTTTGTGCACTAGGCAGCTCTTGGTTGTGCCATTTGGAGTGAAAGAGGAGGGTTTGAAGGTTGAAGAAAAGTTGAAGTAAGAAGCAAAGAAGGAGAGCAAAGCAAGGGGTTCGCTCCACAACATCAAACTTAGGACTTGATTGTACCTAATCAAGTAAAAGAGAATAGTGAAGAAAAGAGTAGATGGAGTGGAGAGGGTGTTTTGGATGTGAAGTTGTGTTTTGAAGTGTGGGAGGGTGGGAAAGTGAGTGGCTTTTATAGGGACGAGAAGGGGAATCTGGAAGGTGGGTGGGAAGTAAAAAGCAATTGAATGTTTTCCCACTTTTGTAAGATGCAATTGAATGTTTTCCCGCTTTTAAGCGTATGGAGATGCTTTTGTTCCTCCTGAACCTCTGCTTTCCTACTGCTGTCATCCAATCATTCATACTCCTTTCCATGGCAAGTTGTATGTTGGGCATCACCGTTGTCAATGGCTACTTCCCGTCCTCTTAGTGAAAATGGTCCAAATGCGCTGTCACCGCACGGCTAATCATCTGTCGGTTCTCGATCATGTTGGAATAGGATCCAGTGATCCTTTTGCGTCTGTCACTATGCCCAACACTCGCAAGTTTGAAGCTCATCACAGTCATCCCTCCCATATCCTACTCGGAATACCACAGACAAGGTTTAGAATTTTCGGATCTCAAGAATGGCCGCCAATAATTCTAGCTTATACCATGAAGACTCTGATCTTTTGGAATGGAGGCTAAGAGATAAACGCTCAATCCAAGGTAGAACGGAAGTGGTTGTCAGGCACGCGTTCATAGGTTGAGAATAGTGATGAGTGTCATGGATCATCATATTCATCATGTTGAAGTACAAGTGAATATTTTAGAATAGGAATAAGCTTGAATTGAATAAGAAAACAATAGTACTTTGCATTAATTCATGAGGAACAGCAGAGCTCCACACCTTAATCTATGGTGTGTAGAAACTCTACCGTTGAAAATACATAAGTGATGAAGGTCCAGGCATGGCCGTGAGGCCAGCCTCCATTGTCTAAGGACTAAACGTTCCAAAGATCTAAAAATGATCCAAAGATTGTGAAATAAATCAATAAAAGTAGTTTTTATACTAAACTAGTAGCTAGGGTTACAGAAATAAGTAGATGATGCAGAAAATCCACTTTCGGGCCCACTTGGTGTGTGCTTGGGCTGAGCATTGAGCTTTCATGTGTAAAGACTCATTTTGGAGTTAAACGCCAGGTTGTAGCTTGTTTTTGGCGTTTAACTCAGATTTGCGACCTGTTTCTGGTGTTTAACTCCAGAATAGGGTAGGAAGTTGCCGTTTGAATGCCAGTTTGCGTCATCTAAACTCGAGAAAAGTATGGACTATTATATATTTCTGGAAAGCCCTAGATGTCTACTTTCCAACGCAATTGAGAGCGCGCCAATTTGATTTTTATAACACTAGAAAATCCATTTCGAGTGCAGGGAGGTCAGAATCCAACAGCATCTGCAGTCCTTCTTCAGCCTCTGAATCAGATTTTTGCTCAAGTCCCTCAATTTCAGCCAGAAATTACCTGAAATAACAAAAAAATACACAAACTCATAGTAAAGTCTAGAAATGTGATTTTTATTTAAAAACTAATAAAAATATACTAAAAACTAACTAAATCATACTAAAAACTTTGTAAAAAGAATGCCAAAAAGCGTATAAATTATCCGCTCATCACAACACCAAACTTAAATTGTTGCTTGTTCCCAAGCAACTGAAAATCAAATAGGATAAAAAGAAGAGAATATACTATAAATTCCAAAATATCAATGAAACTTAGCTCCAATTAGATGAGCAGGACTAGTAGCTTTTTGCCTCTGAACAGTTTTGGCATCTCACTTTATCCTTTGAAGTTTAGAATGATTGGCATCTATAGGAACTCATAATTCAGATAGTGTTATTGATTCTCCTAGTTTAGTATGTTGATTCTTGAACACAGATACTTTATGAGTCTTGGCCGTGGCCCTAAGCACTTTGTTTTCCAGCATTACCACCGGATACATAAATGCCACAAACACATAACTAGGTGAACCTTTTTTCAGATTGTGACTCAGTTTTGCCAAAGTCCCCAATTAGAGGTGTCCAGAGTTCTTAAGCACACTCTTTTTTTTTGCTTTGGATCACAACTTTAACCGCTCAGTCTCAAGCTTTTGGCTTGACACCTTCACGCCACAAGCACATGGTTAGGGATAGCTTGGTTTAGCCGCTTAGGACAGGATTTTATTTCTTTGGGCCCTCCTATCCATTGGTGCTCAAAGCCTTAGATCCTTTTTACCCTTCCTTTTGGTTTAAAGGGTTATTGGCTTTTTCTTCTTGCTTTTTCTTTTCTTTCTCTTTTTTTTTGCCATTTTTTTCACAAGCCTTGTTATTCACTTCTTTTTCTTGCTTGAAGAATCAAATTTATGATTTTTCAGATTATCAATAACATTTCTCCTTTTTCATTATTCTTTCAAGAGCCAACAATTTTAACATTCATAAACAACAAATTCAAAAGACATATGCACTGTTCAAGCATTCATTCAGAAAGCAGAAAGTGTTGCCACGACATCAAAATAATTAAACTAAGCTCAAGGATGAATTCGAAATCATGTACTTCTTGTTCTTTTGTTTTTAGAACATTTTTCATTTAAGAGAGGTGATGGATTCATAAGAAATTCATAGCTTTAAAATATAGACACTTAGACACTAGTGATCATGTAGTAAAGACACAAACATAAATAAAACATAAGGCTCAAAAACCAAAAAATAGAAAAATAAGAACAAGGAGATTAAGGAACGGGTCCACCTTAGTGAGGGTGGCGTCTTCTTCCTCTTGAAGAACCAATGGTGTTCTTGAGCTCCTTTATGTCTCTTCCTTGCCTTTGTTGCTCCTCCCTCATAGCTCTTTGATCTTCTCTAATCTCATGGAGAATGATGGAGTGCTCTTGGTGCTCCATCCTTAGTTGTCCCATGTTGGAACTTAGTTCTCCTAGGGAGGTGTTGATTTGCTCCGAATAGTTTTGTGGAGGAAAGTGCATCTCTTGAGGCATCTCAGGGATTTCATGATGAGGAATTTCATCATGCTCTTGTTGAGGTCCATGATCTCTTGTTTGTTCCATCCTTTTTTTAGTGATGGACTTGTCCTCATCAATGAGGATGTCTCCCTCTATGTCCATCCTTTTCTTTAATGTCAATAGCTTGACAGTGAGCTCTCATGGAGCCTCACAGATAATCAGAGCAGGGTTGGGGCCTCTCAACACCAAACTTAGAGTTTGGTTGTGGCCTCCCAACACCGAACTTAGAGATTGAATGTGGGGGTTTTGTTTGACTCTGTATTGAGAGAAGCTTTTCATGCTTCCTCTCCATGGTTACAGAAGGAGAACCTTGAGTCTTGAATACAAGGTAGTCCTCATTCAACTGAAGGACCAACTCTCCTCTGTCAACATCAATCACAGCTTTTGCTGTGGCTAGGAAGGGTCTGCCCAGGATGATGGATTCATCCTCATCCTTCCCAGTGTCTAGGATTATGAAATCAGCAGGGATGTAAAGGCCTTCAACCTTTACTAGCACGTTCTCTACTAGTCCATAAGCCTGTTTCATTGATTTGTCTGCCATCTCTAGTGAGATTCTTGTAGCTTGTACCTCAAAGATTCCTAATTTCTCTATTACAGAGAGTGGCATGAGGTTTATCCCTAACCCGAGGTCACACAGAGCCTTCTTAAAGGTCGTGCTGCCTATGGTACAAGGTATGAAGAATTTTTCGGGATCCGGTTTCTTCTGAGGTAATGTCTGCCTTATTAATGCATTCATTTCATTGGTGAACAAAGGGGGTTCATCCTCCCAAGTCTCATTACCAAATAACTTGGCATTCAGCTTCATGATTGCTCCTAGATATTTAGCAACTTGCTCTTCAGTGATGTCTTCATCCTCTTTAGAGGAAGAATATTCATTAGAGCTCATGAGTGGCAGAAGGAAGTTCAGTGGAATCACTATGGTCTCTGTATGAGCCTCAGATTCCTTTGGTTCCTCAAAGAGAAATTTCTTTTTGTCTAGAGGACGTCCCATGAGGCTTTTCTTGTAACGACCCAATTTTCAATATGTCTAGATCATACTGGAAACTGAGCGCTACCAATTTGTCTTCCTAATTATTATCTATTATTTATGATATGAGCCTGATTCGTTGTTAAAAATGTAGTTAATTTGCAGGGTATATTTTTTTTTAAAACATTTGGATTAATAGACAGAATCATTCATAATCAATTCACAACTGATAACAAATAAAACAGTTATAAACAACCACACATAAATACATCACAAGCAGTCAACAACATCCAATGATCCAACTTTTATTTAAGTATAGACTTTTAGTTAGAACACCCCTAGATATAGATAGATAATAACTATATACATATATATACATACAACATCCCAGGTCCTGACCTGTTGAAGAGGTCCCTAAGCTGGCACCTAGGCTAGCCTAGACTTTATACTCACCTAGTCCCTCTAAACTACTAAAGCGAGGGAAAGTACGTTCTAAGTCTTCCCAACTCAAGTCAGGTGGAACGTCATCAAAAGATAGAACATCATCTGCTACTCCTCTGCACGATCAGACTTTTCCACAGGACGTCTCTCTGGTACCTTATGAAGTAGCCACACAACAGGAATCTCGTACACAGAATTTAGGTTAAAGTGCGCATACAAACGGGGTGCAGACGTTGGCTGGTCTCACAATATATACATATAAACAGAAACGGAGTTCACTATAGACTCAGAAGACTACCTAGAGCAGAAACCTTTTTTGCGTACGATCGTCAGCAAATTACAGAAGGGAACTCATGCTTCCATCTGAGGGGGGAAGGGAGAGAGAAGGGGTAAGAACTGGGGAGTTCTTAGTAGGGTCGGGGTTATTAGTTACGTTCATTAATTCTATGTTGTTTAGCAGACATATAGCAGAATACCGAGAAGCAGTAGACAGAAGAAACAGATAAATAGAGAAAATAGAAAGCAACACACAAACAAAAGAATACAAGAAAACAAAACACAGACACAGAAAATAGAATGAAAACAAAGAAAGCCTACATTCAAACAACAATCATAACAGAGGAAATGCGCAACCAAGTATGATGCATGTCTGTCCTATGCAGGCCATGAGCTCACGTGTTGGTTTACACCCTGCAGCCCGACATAACCTAGAAACAAGTCCTAGATATGGCTTTATCTCTGTAGGTGAACTTCAACCTACAGAAACAACACTCCCATAAGTGAACTTCGGCTTACAGGAATAGTCTAATCACAATACAACAACTTTCTGTAGGTGAACTTCGGCCTATAGAAATAACACCTCTGTAAGTGAACTTCGGCTTACAGAAATAGTCTAATTACAGCACAACAATTTTCTGTAGGTGAACTTCGGCCTACAGAAATAGCACCTCTGTAAGTGAACTTCGGCTTACAGAAATGGCGCCCCTGTAAGTGAACTTCGGCTTACAGGTATTACAACTCTCTGTAGGTGAACTTCGGCCTACAGGAGCAACACCCTGAGATACACAATTGATATTCACTGCAGGTGAACTTCGGCCTACAGGAATAACAACTCACTGTAGGTGAACTTGGGCCTACAGGACCTCTAGGGCCAATGGAAAAGCAGCAGATGAACAAACAACGGAACATAATGCCACAAGGCTTAACTCTTTATTCTTATACTCTTCTCCTCTTTTCTCTTTGTTATATTACTCTTTTCTCATTATCATCATTCATTATCATTCTCATTATTCATCATCACTTTCACATTCTTATGCAGTACTTCTTTCTTTCTCTGTTCAATCATACTATACAAACTTTACAGCTTTTACTTTTACAGCATCTTAACTCAAACCATTTCTCTTTATCAGATTGCTCTTTTCTCTATATCCCTTTATTCTACTCTGGTTACTCTTTTCTCTGTATCTCTTTACTTTTCTCTGGTTACTCTGTTCTTTGTGTTTCTCTACTATGCTCTGATTTTTCTGTTTAACGTATGTATTTAAAGCTTATGTAAATTTCGGTATGAATAGTTAGCCTATCCCAAGTATAGGTTCATTAAGTCTATACTGAAACAGTTTAACTTTTCATATAATACCTAACCCTATTCGCAATTCCAGGACTAACTATGTTGCCCTAGTTCGTTCACTAGTCTCTGTCTGTTTTTCTGTCATTAAAACTTTACAGACTTTTTCTTCGATTTTTATCTTTTCTTTAACTTTATATCTTTCCTTTATCTTTGCCTCACTAATATGTTTTTACCACTCCCTAAGTGTTTTATGAAGGTAATTATGAGATTCTGCGCTTAAAGTTGTCTTTCTAAAGCTTTTACAGAAAACTGCCTTTTCCGCATTATTTATTATTTTATCATTAAATTTTCAAAAATTAACTTACGTTTACTTTTAACCTTTAAAATTCACTTTTTACCACCCGTAACTTTTAATATTTCTACTTTTACCACCCTAACTTTCAGAAATTATCAAACAACCCCTTAAACACCAAAAATTTTACTTCCTTGCCCTTTTTAAGATCTAAGGCCTGTTCTTCATTGTTCTTCATCACACTCAAAGTGTTCTTCATGTTCTTCATAAATTCTTCAGATTCTTTCTCTGTTTTTACCCGTTTTCCAGTTTTTTCAACAACCGATTTTTACTATAATTCATAATAAAATAGCAGCCACTAAAACCCCATCTTTTCTACATGATTTTAACACAAATTGAACCTCAATTTAAGCTTATGGTTTCCTTTTTCCAGCTGCCCAAGAACATGAACTTTATAGCTTGAATTTCATCAAATTTCATCAAAATTTCACCAAATTTTCACCAAGAATCAATCATATATGCAACCAATTTTTAGCACAGCCAATTTATACAACATTCACACAACTCAAACACAAATAATCAAGATTAATTTTGTGACACCCTACCTAGTTTTGCTGCTCCTAATTCAATTAAACTTTCAGGTGGTCCTTAAGCACTTTTTCCTCCTAAATCACATCAAGAAAACACATATTTAACCATGTTTCCTTGAAACCGAATCAAAAGAGAGATGGTGCAGCCAACTCACCTTGATTCCAACCTTGATAATTCATATGATCATGTAGAGAAAGAAGAGAGGATCATTTTGGTCGGATTGGAATTTTGATTTGAGTTTTAGTTCAGCAGAAATCAAGCTTTGAAGATTTGGAACTAAGAACTTTTCTCTCTACCTATTTTCGGCCACAAAGTGAAAATGAGCCAGCCTTGGGGGTTTTGGGGGTGTAGGGTGAGTTGTGATTGGTTGGCTTGGAGGTGGATTAAAATAATATTAAAATATCTCTAGTGTACAACTACTAAAACTAGGTGTATCGGAACACTCGTAAAAACATCTCTAAAAATTATTTTCTGAGCTACTAGCATAAATGACACTAGTAACATATTTATTATGAGAATAGAACATGTATGATGAGGCCTTAGCATTGCTAAAGTCATCAGAGAGTGGTGGTGCTAAGCTGCACCAGTAAATCGTAAATCCGGTTAAACCGATTTTCTGTTTTTAACTAAAATAGACCAGGTAACCTTATAATATCATTCAAGAATTTTCTAATACTAATATAATTATAATATTATACTATTATCTCTCTCCTCTCATGATTCGAGTCCGGTTCATCAAACAGAGACTATTTACGAAAATCAGAATCAAAACTGCCAACCGATACGGTTCAAAAACTAGGTTCTTCGTGACTGTGTTATCGAGCTTGCCTCGGAAGAGGTTCTAGCTTAAGGATGACATAATGACAATGAGGATTGAGATACTTGTTGATATAGAAGAGGTGTTCCCCTTACTAATCTTCTGGCAAAATCTGTGCCTTCGGAAAAGATCTCGCATACTCAAAAATCAGGGTTGTTACATTTCTCACTGGGACTCACGTCCTCCTCACTCTCTCCAGGTTCGGCCATGTTGGTCATGGTTATGGCCTTTGCACTCTCTTGGGGTTTTCTTCTGTATTGCTTGGGAGAGTACTGGGAGGAGTTTCAGTAAACTTCTTACTCAGCTGACCCACCTGTGCCTCCAAATTTCTAATGGAGGAACTTGTTTCATTCATGAAACTTAGTGTGGTCTTGGATAGATCAGAGACTATGGTTGCCAGGCCATGATGGCTCTATTCAGAATTCTCTGTCTGTTGTTGAGAAGATGATGGAAAAGTCTTTCTATTGCTAAACCTATTTCTTTCACCATTATTATTATTAAAGCCCTGATTAGGCTTTTGTTGATCTTTCCATGAGAAATTTAGGTGATTTCTCCATGAAGGATTATAGGTGTTTCCATAGGGTTCTCCCATGTAATTCACCTCTGCCATTGCAGAGTTTTCAGGATCATAAGCTTCTTCTTCAGAAGATGCTTCTTTAGTACTGTTGGATGCAGCTTGCAATCCATTCAGACTCTGAGAAATCATATTGACTTGCTGAGTCAATATTTTGTTCTGAGCCAATATGGCATTCAGAGTATCAATTTTAAGGACTCCCTTCTTCTGGGGCGTCCCATTGTTCACAGGATTACTTTCAGAGGTGTACATGAACTGGTTATTTGTAACCATTTCAATGAGTTCCTGAGCTTCTGCAGGGGTTTTCACGTGAAGAGATCCTCCTGCAGAATGGTCCAATGACATTTTTGACAACTCAGACAGACCATCATAGAATATACTTATGATGCTCCATTCTGGAAGCATGTCAATCAGACACCTTTTGATCAATTGCTTGTATCTTTCCCAGGCATCATAGAGGGATTCTCCTTCCTTCTGTCTGAAAGTTTAGATTTCCACTCTAAGCTTGCTCATCTTTTGAGGTGGAAAGAATTTGGCCAGAAAAGCACTGACCAGCTTATCCCAAGAGTTCAGGCTATCCTTAGGTTGTGAATCCAATCATGTTCTAGCTCTGTCTCTTACAGCAAAAGGGAAGAGTAGAAGCCTCTAGACCTCGGGATCAACTCCATTGGTCTTGACGGTGTCATAGATTTGCAAGAATTCAGCTAAAAACTGATGAGGATCTTCCATTAGAAGTCTATGAAACTTGCAATTCTGCTGCATTAGAGAAACTAATTGAGGCTTAAGCTCAAAGTTGTTTGCTCCAATTGCAGGAAGTGAGATGCTTCTTCCATAGAAGTTAGAAGAGGGTGCAATAAAGTCACCAAACATCTTCCTTGCATCTCCACCATTGTTATTGGGTTCGGCCATGTCTCCTTCTTTTTTGAAAATTTCTGTCAGGTCTTCTCCAGAGGGTTGTGCTTTAGCTTCTCTTAGTTTCCTCTTAAGAGTCCTTTGAGGTTCAGGATCAGCTTCAATAAGAATGTCTTTATCCCTGTTCCTGCTCATATGAAAAAGAAGAGAACAAAAAAGAAAATATGGAATCCTCTATGTCACAGTATAGAGATTCCTTATGTGAGTATAAGAAGAGAAGAATAAAAGATGGAGAAGAGAAAAACTCGAGCACAGAGAAGAAGATGGGGTTCGAATTATGAGAGAAGTGTTAGTAGATAAATAAATAAACAGAAGGAGATGAGAGAGGGGGAGAGAATTCGAATTTAATTTAAAACAAAAGGAGAATTATGTTTGTTTTTATTTTAATTTTAAAATGTAGTTAGTATTCGAAAATTAAGAAGGAAAATAAAATTGAATTGAAATTTAAAACAATTAGTTAATGAAAAGAAATTTTTGAAAAAGAGGTTAGTAATTTTCGAAAATAAGAGAGAGAAAAGTAGTTAGGTGGTTTTGAAAAAGATAAAAATAGTAAAACAAACAAAAACTTAAGAAGTTAATTGAAAAATATTTGAAAATCAATTTTGAAAAGATAAGAAGTTAGAAAAGATTTTGAAATTGATTTTGAAAAAGATATGATTGAAAATCATTTTGAAAAAAAAGATTTGAAAAGGAAATTTAAAAAGATTTGATGTTTAAAATCAAAGTTGAATACTTGACTAACAAGAAACTAAAAGATATGATTCTAAAATTTAAAGATTGAACCTTTCTTAATAGGCAAGTAACAAACTTTAAAATTTTTGAATCAATCACATTAATTGTTAGTGAAGATTTCGAAAATATGAAACAAAATAAGAAAAAGATTTTTGAAAATCAATTTGAAAATTTTCAAAAATATGAAAGAACAAATGAAAAAGATTTGAAAAAGATAGAAATTTTAAATTAAAAATTTGATTTGACTCATAAGAAACAACTAAGTTTTGAAAAATTTTGAAGAAGTCAAATCAAATATTCGAAATTTATGAGAAAAAAAAGGGAAAGATATTTTTTTTATTTTTGAATTTTTAATGAAGAAAGAGAAAAATAATAAAAAGACTCAAAACAAGAAAATTATGAATCAAAACACACAATGCATGCAAGAACACTTTGAATGTCAAGATGAACACCAAGAACACTTTGAAGATCAGAATGAACATCAAGACTTATTTTTGAAAATTCTTTTTTAAGAAAAGAAAAACGTGCAAGATACCAAACTTAGAAATTGTCAAACTTTAGACACTAATAAATTGAAAATGCATATGAAAAATAAGAAAAGACACAAAACATAAAAAGCAAAGACCAAACATAGAAAATCATCAAGAACAACTTGAAGATTATGAAGGACACATGCATGAGTTTTCATTGAACAACTTAATGCAGAAAACCTACTTCCGGGCCCACTTGGTGTGTGCTTGGGCTGAGCATTGAGATTTCATGTGTAGAGACTCATTTTGGAGTTAAACGCTGGTGCACAGAAATTGTGATTACACTTTGATTATGTAAAATTCATTGCTCTTTCTTTCCCTAGCAGTGGCGCCAAAAACATGATGCCAATACCATGGTTCACAACTTCGCACAACTAACCAGCAAGTGCAACGGGTCGTCCAAGTAATACCTTACGTGAGTAAGGGTCAAATCCCACGGAGATTGTTGGTATGAAGCAAGCTATGGTCACCTTGTAAATCTCAGTCAGGCGGATATAAAATAATTATGGAGTTTTCGAAATTTAAATAATAAAAGAAGGATAGAAATACTTATGTAATTCATTGGTTAAAATTTCAGATAAGCGTGTAGAGATGCTTTCGTTCCTCTGAACCTCTGCTTTCCTGCTATCTTCATCCAATCAATCTTACTCCTTTCTATGGCTAGCTTTATGTAATGCATCACCATTGTCAATGGCTACTTTCGGTCTTCTCTCGGGAAAATGATCCAAATGTCCTGTCACGGCACGGCTAATCGTCTGGAGGCATCACCCTTGTCAATGGTTACATCCTATCCTCTCAGTGAAAATAGTCAACGCACCCTGTCACGGCACGGCTATTCATCTGTCGGTTCTCGATCATGCTGGAATAGGATTTACTATCCTTTTGCGTCTGTCACTACGCCCAGCAATCGCGAGTTTGAAGCTCGTCACAGTCATTCAATCATTGAATCCTACTCGGAATACCACAGACAAGGTTTAGACTTTTCGGATTCTCATGAATGCCGCCATCAATCTAGCTTATACCACGAAGATTCTGATTAAGAGATCTAAGAGACACTCATTCAATCGAAAGTAGAACGGAAGTGGTTGTCAGGCAGGCGTTCATGGGGAATGATGATGATTGTCACGTTCATCACATTCAGGTTGAAGTGCGAATGAATATCTTAGAAGTGGAATAAGTTGAATTGAATAGAAAACAGTAGTACTTTGCATTAATCTTTGAGGAACAGCAGAGCTCCGCACCTTAATCTATGGAGTGCAGAAACTTTACCGTTGAAAATACATAAGTGATAGGTCCAGGCATGGCCGAATGGCCAGCCCCCAAAACGAGATCACAGGATCACAAATACAATCCAGGATGTCTAATACAATAGTAAAAGGTCCTATTTATAATAAACTAGCTACTAGGGTTTACAGAAGTAAGTAATTGATGCATAAATCCACTTCCGGGGCCCACTTGGTGTGTGCTTGGGCTGAGCTTGAGTGTTTCACTTGTAGAGGTCATTAATAGAGTTGAACGCCAGTTTTGGTGCCAGTTTGGGCGTTGAACTCCACTTTGCAACTTATTTCTGGCGCTGGACGCCAGAATTGGGCAGAGAACTGGCGTTGAACGCCAGTTTGCGTCATCTAAACTTGGGCAAAGTATGGACTATTATATATTTCTGGAAGGCCCTGGATGTCTACTTTCCAACGCAATTGGAAGCACGCCATTTTGAGTTCTGTAGCTCCAGAAAATCCACTTTGAGTGCAGGGAGGTCAGAATCCAACAACATCAGCAGTCCTTCTTCAACCTCTGAATCTGGTTTTTGCTCAAGTCCCTCAATTTCAGCCAGAAAATACCTGAAATCACAGAAAAACATACAAACTCATAGTAAAGTCCAGAAATGTGAATTTAACATAAAAACTAATGAAAACATCCCTAAAAGTAACTAGATCCTACTAAAACCATACTAAAAACAATGCCAAAAAGCGTATAAATTATCCGCTCATCACAACACCAAACTTAAATTGTTGCTTGTCCCCAAGCAACTGAAAATCAAATAGGATAAAAAGAAGAGAATATACTATAAATTCCAAACTATCAATGAAACATAGCTCCAATCAAATGAGCGGGACTTATAGCTTTTTGCCTCTTGAATAGTTTTGGCATCTCACTTTATCCATTGAGGTTCAGAATGATTGGCATCTATAGGAACTCACAGTTCAGATAGTGTTATTGATTCTCCTAGTTCAGTATGATGATTCTTGAACACAGCTATTTTTTGAGTCTTGGCCGTGGCCCTAAGCACTTTGTTTTCCAATATTACCACCGGATACATAAATGCCACAGACATATAATTGGGTGAACCTTTTCAGATTGTGACTTAGCTTTGCTAAAGTCCCCAATTAGAGGTGTCCAGGGTTCTTAAGCACACTCTTTTTTTTGCTTTGGACCTTGACTTTAACCTCTCAGTCTCAAGTTTTCACTTGACACCTTCACGCCACAAGCACATGGTTAGGGACAGCTTGGTTTAGCCGCTTAGACCAGGATTTTATTCCTTTAGGCCCTCCTATCCACTGATGCTCAAAGCCTTGGGATCCTTTTTATTTGCTCTTGCCTTTTGGTTTTAAGGGTTATTGGCTTTTTGCTCTTGCCTCTTGGTTTTAAGAGCTTTTGGTTTTTTCTGCTTGCTTTTTCTTTTCCTTTCTATATATTTTTTTTTTGCCTATTTTTTTTTTCTCTGCAAGCTTTGTTCTTTGCTGCTTTTTCTTGCTTCAAGAATCATTTTTATGATTTTTCAGATTATCAAATAACATGTCTCCGAGTCATCATTCTTTCAAGAGCCAACATATTTAACATTCTTAAACAACAATTTCAAAAGACATATGCACTGTTCAAGCATACATTCAGAAAACAAGAAGCATTGTCACCACATCAATATAATTAGGCTAGGTTCAAGGATAAATTCGAAACTCATGTACTTCTTGTTCTTTTGAATTAAAACATTTTTCATTTAAGAGAGGTGAAGGATTCATAGGACATTCATAACTTTAAGACATAGTTACTAACTACTAATGATCATGTAATGAAGACACAAACATAGATAAGCACATAACATAGAAAACGAAAAAAAGAAGAAATAAGAACAAAGAATGAATCCACCTTAGTGATGGTGGCGTTTCCTTCTTGAGGAACCAATGATGTCCTTGAGCTCTTCTATGTCTCTTCCTTGTCTTTGTTGCTCCTCCCTCATTGCTTTTTGATCTTCTCTAATTTCATGAAGGATGACGAAGTGCTCTTGATGTTCCACCCTTAGTTGTCCCATGTTGGAACTTAATTCTCCTAGGGAGGTGTTGATTTACTCCCAATAGTTTTGTGGAGGAAAATGCATTTGAGGCATCTCCGGGATCTCATGTTGATGAGCTTCCTACGCCTCTTGAGCTCCATGAATGGGCTCTCTTGCTTGCTCCATCTTTTTCTTAGTGATGGGCTTGTCCTCTTTAATGAGGATATCTCCCTCTATGTCAATCCCAATTGAATTGCACAGGTGGCAAATGAGGTGAGGAAAGGCTAACCTTGCCATAGTGGAGGACTTGTCAGCCACCTTGTAGAGTTCTTGAGGTATAATCTCATGAACTTCCACCTCTTCTCCAATCATGATGCTTTGGATCATGATGGCCCGGTCTATAGTAACTTCAGACCGGTTGCTAGTGGGAATGATTGAGCATTGAATGAACTCCAACCATCCTCTAGCTACAGGCTTAAGGTCCAGTCTTCTTAGTTGAACCGGTTTGCCTTTTGAGTCAATTTTCCATTGAGCTCCTTCTACACATATGTCCATAAGGACTTGGTCCAACCTTTGATCAAAGTTAACTCTCCTTGTGTAGGGGCGTGCGTTCTCTTCCATGTTTGGCAAGTTGAACGCCAACCTCACATTTTACGGGCTAAAATCCAAGTATTTCCCCCGAACCATTGTAACATAGTTCTTTGGATCCGGGTTCTTACTTTGATCATGGTTCTTGGTGATCCATGAATTGGCATAGAACTCTTGAACCATTAGGATGCCGACTTGTTGGATGGGATTTGTTAGAACTTCCCAACCTCTTCTTTAAATTTCATATCGGATCTCCGGATACTCATTTCTTTTGAGTTTAAAAGGGACCTCAGGGATCACCTTCTTCTTGGCCACAACATCATAGAAGTGGTCTTGATGGGCTTTGGAGATAAACCTTTCCATCTCCCATGACTCGGAGGTGGAAGATTTTGTCTTCCCTTTTCCTTTTCTAGAGGATTCTCCGGTCTTAGGTGCCATCAATGGTAATGGAAAAACAAAAAGCTTATGCTTTTACCACACCAAACTTAGAAGTTTGCTCGCCCTTGAGCAAGAGATGAAAGAATAGATGAAGAGGAAGAAGAAATGGAGGAGAGGGAGAGGGGGTTGTGTTTCAGCCAAGAAGAGAAGAGAGGGTTGTGTTGTGTGAAAATGAGGAAGAATGGAGGGTTATATATAGGGATGGGAGGGTAACATCCAAAATTTTTAATATGAATTCCAGGAATCTTATGTTCTTTAGTCTAAAGCTCCAATCAAAGGGTCAGGCATGGCTTAATAGCCAGCCAAGCTTTTAGAATGGAATTACATCCATTGAGGTGATCAGTTGAAGACCAATCCCAAAGGAGTTTGGATATGGCTTTACAGCCAGCCAGGCTTCAACATGCTTCATGAAACACTAGAATTCATTCAGAAAAAATATATATTTTTGAAAACATTTTTATTTTTTTTTTTCGAAAACAAAGGAGAAATTTTTGAAAGAAAATTTTTGAAAAATTTTTGAAAACTTTTTGAAAAGAAAACGAAAAGAAAATTACCTAATTTGAGCAACAGGATGGACCGTCAGTTGTCCAAACTCGAACAATCCCCGGCAACGGCGCCAAAAACTTGGTGCGCAGAAATTGTGATTACACTTTGATTATGTAAAATTCATTGCTCTTTCTTTCCCTGGCAGTGGCACCAAAAACATGATGCCAATACCATGGTTCACAACTTCGCACAACTAACCAGCCAGTGCACTGGGTTGTCCAAGTAATACCTTACGTGAGTAAGGGTCGAATCCCACGGAGATTGTTGGTATGAAGCAAGCTATGGTCACCTTGTAAATCTCAGTCAGGTGGATATAAAATAATTATGGAGTTTTCGAAATTTAAATAATAAAAGAAAGATAGAAATACTTATGTAATTCATTGGTTAGAATTTCAGATAAGCGTGTAGAGATGCTTTCGTTCCTCTGAACCTCTGCTTTCCTGCTATCTTCATCCAATCAATCTTACTCCTTTCTATGGCTAGCTTTATGTAATGCATCACCATTGTCAATGGCTACTTTCGGTCTTCTCTCGGGAAAATGATCCAAATGCCCTGTCACGGCACGGCTAATCGTCTGGAGGCATCACCCTTGTCAATGGTTACATCCTATCCTCTCAGTGAAAATGGTCAACGCACCCTGTCACGGCACGGCTATTCATCTGTCGGTTCTCGATCATGCTGGAATAGGATTTACTATCCTTTTGCGTCTGTCACTACGCCCAGCAATCACGAGTTTGAAGCTCGTCACAGTCATTCAATCATTGAATCCTACTCGGAATACCACAGATAAGGTTTAGACTTTCCGGATTCTCATGAATGCCACCATCAATCTAGCTTATACCACGAAGATTCTGATTAAGAGATCTAAGAGACACTCATTCAATTGAAAGTAGAACGGAAGTGGTTATCAGGCACGCGTTCATGGGGAATGATGATGATTGTCACGTTCATCACATTCAGGTTGAAGTGCGAATGAATATCTTAGAAGTGGAATAAGTTGAATTGAATAGAAAACAGTAGTACTTTGCATTAATGTTTGAGGAACAGCAGAGCTCCGCACCTTAATTTATGGAGTGCAGAAACTCTACCGTTGAAAATACATAAGTGATAGGTCCAGGCATGGCCGAATGGCCAGCCCCCAAGACGAGATCACAGGATCACAAATACAATCCAGGATGTCTAATACAATAGTAAAAGGTCCTATTTATAATAAACTAGCTACTAGGGTTTACAGAAGTAAGTAATTGATGTATAAATCCACTTCCGGGGCCCACTTGGTGTGTGCTTGGGCTGAGCTTGAGTGTTACACGTGTAGAGGTCATTACTGGAGTTGAACGCCAGTTTTGGTACCAGTTTGGGCGTTGAACACCACTTTGCAACTTGTTTCTGGCGCTGGACGCCAGAATTGGGCAGAGAACTGGCGTTGAACGCCAGTTTTCGTCGTCTAAACTTGGGCAAAGTATAAACTATTATATATTGCTGGAAAGCCCTGGATGTCTACTTTCTAACGCAATTGGAAGCGCTCCATTTTGAGTTTTGTAGCTCCAGAAAATTCACTTTGAGTGCAGGGAGGTCAGAATCAAACAGCATCAGCAGTCCTTCTTCAACCTCTGAATCTGATTTTTGCTCAAGTCCCTCAATTTCAGCCAGAAAATACCTGAAATCACAGGAAAACACACAAACTCATAGTAAAGTCCAGAAATGTGAATTTAACATAAAAACTAATGAAAATATCACTAAAAGTAACTAGATCCTACTAAAATCATACTAAAAACAATGCCAAAAAGCGTATAAATTATCCGCTCATCAAACGCCAGGTTGTAGCCTAATTCTGGCGTTTAACTCTGATTTGCAACCTGTTTCTGGCGTTTAACTGAAGAATAGGGCAGGAAGTTGGCGTATGAACGCCAGTTTGCGTCATCTAAACTCGGACAAAGTATGGACTATTATATATTGCTGAAAAGCCCGGAAGGTCTACTTTCAAACGCAATTAAGAGAATCCATTTCGAGTGCAAGGAGGTCAAAATCCAACAACATCTGCAATCCTTCTTCAGCCTCTGAATCAGATTTTTGCTCAAGTCCCTCAATTTCAGCCAGAAATTACCTGAAATCACAGAAAAAAACACAAACTCATAGAAAATTCCAGAAATGTGATTTTTATTTAAAAACTAATAAAAATATACTAAAAACTAACTAAATCATACTAAAAACTATGTAAAAATAATGCCAAAAAGCGTATAAATTATCCGCTCATCACTTCCTCCACAACTTTTCCACTTCTTAGTGTGATGGCCTTGCATTCCCCTCTTGGGTTGGCCATGGCGTCACTAGGGTATGTATGTGTGGGCATTGGTATTTGTTTAGACAAGCCTCCTAGTTCTGCTTCCAGTTTTGAAATTGTTGCCCCTTGGTTCCTTATGTTGGACCTGAACTCCTCGTGGTTTGCATCTATCTTTTTTTCAGCCTGAATTTATTTCTCCAAAATAATGGAAATGGTCCCTGTAAGTTGTGCTGTCAGTTGTGCTATGGCGGCCTCCAATTTTGCAAAATTGCTGCTGATATCACATGGTTGCATGGTTGAGGACAATGTGTCTTGATAGTGGTTGTTGTGTAGTTGTTGAGTGGAGTGCTACGATACATTTTTGTGGATTGTGATAGGGTGTATTTTGTGAGTTGTGGTAGGGTCTGTTGTTGCCTGATTGATGGGTGGGGTTGTGGTTGTTGTATTGATTAGATTGGTATGGTTTCTGATCTTGGCTATGGTTTTGTTGGTTTCCCCATCCAAATTTTGGGTGGTTCTTCCATCCTCAGTTGTATGTCTTGGCATTGGGATCATATGGTGGTCTAGAGGGATTATTCACATAGTTAGTGATGAGTGGATAATTTATACCCTTTTTGGCATTAATTTTTACATAGTTTTTAGTATGTTTTAGTTACTTTTTATTATATTTTTATTAGTTTTTATTCAAAAATCACATTTCTGGACTTTACTATGAGTTTGTGTTTTTTTCTGTGATTTCAGGTATTTTCTGGTTGAAATTGAGGGACTTGAGCAAAAATCTGATTCAGAGGCTGAAAAAGGACAACAGATGCTGTTGGATTCTGACCCTCCTGCACTCGAAGTAGATTTTCTGGAGCTACAAAAGCCCAATTGGCACGCTCTCAATTTCGTTGAAAAGTAGACATCTTGGACTTTCTAGCAATATATAATAGTCCATACTTTGCCCGATATTTGATGGCCCAAACTAGCGTTCAAAGCCAGCCTAAAACATCTTGGCGTAAAACGCCCAAACTGGCACCAGAATTGGAGTTAAACGCCCAAACTGGCACCAAAGCCGGCGTTTAACTCCAGGAACAGCCTATGCACGAAAAGGCTTCAATGTTCAGCCCAATCACACACCAAGTGAGCCCCGGAAGTGGATTTCTATACTATCTGCACTTAGTTACTCATTTTCTGTAAACCTAGGTTACTAGTTTGGTATAAAAACTACTTTTAGAGATTTATTTTATATCTTTTGATCATTTTTAGATCTGAGACTTGGACTTGGAGACTGGCCATTCGGCCATGCCTAGACCTTTTTAACTTATGTATTTTCTACGGTGGAGTTTCTACACCCCATAGATTAAGGTGTGGAGCTATGCTGTTCTTCATGAACTAATGCAATTACTACTGTTTTCTATTCAATTCACGCCTACTTCTTCTCCAAGATATACTCTCATACTTAATTCAGTTAAGTCAGAATGAAGGGGTGACTCGTGACAATCACCCAATCTTTTTTACTCGCTTAGCCAAGATCGCGTGCCTGATAACCACAAAGCGGTCTACATAATGTTCAACGTAGTCATTGGATGATAGCTGGAGTATATTCTCTTGGATATCTAATACACGGACCGAGTCCGTGAGATTAGTTTTTTCGTGGTATAGGCTAGAATTACTGGTAGCATTCCTGGGATCCAAAAAGTCTAAACCTTGTCTATAGTATTCCGAGTAGGATCCGGGAAGGAATGACTGTGACGAGCTTCAAATCTGTGAATGTTGGGCGCAAGTGAAAGTGTACAAAAGGAACAATGGATCCTATTCCGACGCTAGCGGGAACCGACAGATGATTAGCCATGCGGTAGCTGTACCTAGTATTTTTCATCCGAGACGAGAAATCCGACAGTTGATTAGCCGTGTAGAAATTGTAGAGGACCATTTTCACTGAGAGGATCCTACAGCTTGCCATGGAAGGAAGTAACACATGGTTGGAAGAAGGCAATAGGAAAGCAGAGGTTCAGAAGCAACAAAGCATCTTCAGACGCTTATCTGAAATTCCCCCCAACGAATTACATAAGTAACTCTATCTTATTTTATGTTTTATTTATATTTTAATTATCAACACCCCATATCCACTTGAATCCGCCTGACTGAGATTTACAAGATGACCATAGCTTGCTTCAAGCCGACAATCTCCGTAGGATCGACCCTTACTCACGTAAGGTTTATTACTTGGACGACCCAGTGCACTTGCTGGTTAGTTGCGTGGAGTTGTGAGAAAAGTGTGAATCACGATTTCCATGCACCAGTTAGCTTGCTCCCATTCACATTCAACTTCTGGGGTATCTTCTTCTTGTGGGGGGTGCTTGAGCTTGGACAGCTGAGACTTGGCTTTTATCCATCTTCTTTGTTGGGGCCGCTAATTGAGCTGCAATCATCTTGTTCTATGCTAACAAGGCATCCATAGAATTGAGCTCTAGCACTCCTTTCTTTTGAGTTCTTTCTGAAGCATAGAAGTACTCATTTTTAGCTATAATTTCTATAACATTTATGGCCTCTTCAATGGTCTTCTTCTTGTTGAGTGAGCCCTCTGAAGAGTGATCTACAGCTTTCTTTGCTTCATATGATAGCCCTTCATAGAAGATGTGTAGTTGTACCCATTCGTTGAACATATCCGGAGGGCACTTCATTGTCAAGTCATTGAACCTCTCCCAGGCCTCATAAAGTGTTTCACCATCTTGCTGTCTAAAAGTTTGCACCTTAGTTCTCAGTCTATTGACTCTTTATGGAGGGTAGAATCTTGCTAAGAATTTGTTGACAATATCATCCCAAGTTGTCAAGCTTTCCTTAAGAAATGCTTCCAACCGCTTTGCTGCCTTATCTCTGAGAAAAAAGTAGTTTCTAGGTATCAGGGTGTACACTATTTGACTTTACAGTATCACAAATCTTCAAGAATGTAGTCAAATGTTGGTTGGGGTCTTTGATGAGGAAAAAACAATTCCACACAAACTCACCGGCAAGTGTACCGGGTCGCATCAAGTAGTAATAACTCACAAGAGTGAGGTCGATCCCACAGGGATTGATGGATTGAGCAACTTTAGTTAGGTGATGAATTTAGTTAAGCGAATGGTTGATGATTTGAGTGAAACTTGATTAACAGAAGTAAAATTACAAGAAAATAAAAGGGAGAAGGTAAATTGACAAAATCTTAATGTGCAGAATAATTAAATTGCAGAAACTTAAAGTGCAAGAAAGTAAAAGAGCTGAAACTTAAATTGCAAGAAATGTAAATAACTGAAACTTAAAGTGTAAGAAATTTAAATTGCTTAATCTAAATTGACAAAAAACTTAAATTGCATCAAGAATAAAGGGATTTGGGTACTGGGATTCAAAATTTAGCTGGAAACTGTAAATTGAAGTAAATCAGAGAGCTATGAGATGAAGAGATTCAGATCTGGATCTCAGCAGCAAAACAGAATTGGAAAATTTGCAAAGGAGTCAAAACGGAATGAGAACTTGGATTAGATTTAAAATCATAAAGAGAAATCAACAATTGCCTTCAAATAACAAAACAGAAATAAACTCAAATCTCAATTGCTCTCTTGACCAAAACAGAAAAGAAGAAATTGCAGAAGAAATAAAATAAAAATAGAAAAGATGATTCAGATCCAAATACCAATTCTTAGAACTATCAAAAGGAAAATTAAAAGATGATTCTCAGATGAAGAAATTTAGTGGAGTTCTTCAATCTGAATTCAAAACCCGAAACAGAAAATAGAAGTTGCAGAAGAAAGAACAAACAGAAAGAAAACTTTGATCTAATCCCAATTCCCCCAAATCCAAAAGAAAACTAAAATAGAACCAAAAAGTAAAAGTAAAACAAGAATGTGAAGTAAAGTTTTTATCAAATCAAACTTGCTTCCTTTCTATTTCCATTCATCAAAACTTAGAGTGGGCTTTTTGATTTGGATTTGGCCTTGAATAAGTGTGTCAGGGGTGGCTTGGTGAGGCTCCCAGTGGAGAGCTCAGTTGGCTAAATGAGCGCTGCATTCACTCTTCTTTGGTGCGCCTTGGTGCGCACAATTCCTCCTCTTGCGCTCTCTTTTTTAGCGCTGCATCATTGATGAGCGGATAATTTATACCCTTTTGGCATTGTTTTTACATAGTTTTTAGTATATTTTAGTTACTTTTTATTATATTTTTATTAGTTTTTATTCAAAAATAACATTTTTGGACTTTACTATGAGTTTTTATGCTTTTCTGTAATTTCAGGTATTTTCTGGCTGAAATTGAGGGACCTGAGCAAAAATCTGATTCAGAGGCTGAGAAAGGACTGCAGATGCTGTTGGATTTTGACCCTCCTTGGCGCACTTTTAATTGCGTTGGAAAGTAGACATCTTGGGCTTTCAATAAATATATAGTAGTCCATACTTTATCCGAGATTTGATGGCCCAACCTGGCGTTCAAACGCCCACCTGAGACCCTTTTCTGGAGTAAAACGCAAGAACTGGCACCAGAACTGGAGTTAAAGGCCCAAACTGGGACCCAAGCTGGCGTTTAACTCCAAGAATGGCCTATGCACGTGTAAAGCTCAATGCTCAGCCAAAGCACACACCAAGTGGGCCCCAAAAGTAGATTTCTGCACTATCTGCACTTAGTTACATGTTTTCTGTAATCCCTAGTAACTAGTTTAGTATAAATAGCACTTTTTACTATTGTATTCAGGAGCTTATGCCATATTGTTCACGTTTGGAGGCTGGCCATTCGGCCTTGCCTAGACTATTTTCACTTATGTATTTTCTACGGTGGAGTTTTTACACCCCATAGATTAAGGTGTGGAGCTCTGCTGTTCTTCATGAATTAATGCAATTACTACTGTTTTCTATTCAATCACGCTTGATTCTATTCTAAGATAATCACTCGTACTTCAATATAGAGAATATGATGATCCGTGAGACACATCATTATTCTCAAACCTATGAACGAGTGCCTGACAACCACTCCCTTTCTATCTGAGCTCAACGTAGTCATTGGGTGACAGCTTGAGTGCGTATCTCTTGGGTCTCTAATACACGGGCCGAGTCCATGAGATTAGTTTCTTCGTGGTAGAGGCTAGAACCAATTGGCAGCCATTCCTGAGATCCAGAAAGTCTAAACCTTGGTTGTGGTATTCCGAGTAGGATCTGGAAGGGATGACTGTGACGAGCTTCAAACTTGCGAATGTTGGGCGCAGTGACAGTGTGCAAAAGGACAAGGGTCCTATTCCGACGCTAGTGGGAACTGACAGATGATTAGCCGTGCGATAGCTGTACCTGGTATTTTTCATCCGAGATGAGAAATCCGATAGTTGATTAGCCGTACAGAGATCGTACCTGGTATTTTTCATCCGAGAGGATCATACAGCTTGCCATGGAAGGAAGCACGCATGATTGGAAGAAGAGAATAGGAAAGCAGAGGTTCAGAAGCAACAAAGCATCTCCACACGCTTATCTGAAATTCCCACCAATGAATCACATAAGTACCTCTATTTTATGTTATGTTTTATTTATCTTTTAATTATCAAAACCTCAAAACCATTTGAATCCGCCTGACTGAGATTTACAAGATGACTATAGCTTGCTTCAAGCCGACAATCTCCGTGGGATCCACCCTTACTCACA
Organism: Arachis ipaensis; assembly: GCF_059453495.1. Taxonomy (NCBI): domain Eukaryota; kingdom Viridiplantae; phylum Streptophyta; class Magnoliopsida; order Fabales; family Fabaceae; genus Arachis; species Arachis ipaensis. Next base: position 89,514,528 of record NC_142443.1, read on the forward strand.
TAAGGTATTACTTTGACGACCCAGTGCACTTGCTGGTTAGTTGTGCGGAGTTGTGAAAAGTGTGAATCACAATTTCGCATGCCAACCATACGTATGTGGCCTCTTTGGTACGTAATTTTCCACTCTTTGCACTCCCTTAATTGAGGGTTATATTCACTTGTTTGAGCGTTGCACCATTTGGTGTGTGGGATGGCCTTCATTAGCGCTGCCTTAGTGAGCGCTACGCTATCCTTTTGAGCGCTCCTTAGTGTGAGAGGCACAAGGCTTCCTCCCCAATTGTGAAATTCACGAAAAAGTTAAAAAAGTGAGCGCCACGCTCACTTTATGAACACTAGCTATTTTCTCTTTGAGCGTGGCGTTCACTAATTGCAGGGAACGCTTCCCTGATTCTTCCTTTCATCATTTCTTCATTTCTTCACCTTCAAGCAACCAAACAAGCAATCAAAGTCTCACCAAAATTACAAGGTCTTTGCATCATTCATAAAACCAATTAATTCTAGCATAAACCTTATGATTTTGTGTAAAATAAATGATGTTTGATTGATTCAAAATAATCATGAAAATCCACTCCAATCACTTACTTATTGTGCAAGAAAGTGCATAAAACCTAATGAAACAAGTGAAAAATGCTTGTAAAACTAGCATAAGATGACTTGTCATCACAACACCAAACTTAAACCTTGCTTGTCCCCAAGCAAGCACTAAATATGAGAAGAAATGAAACAAAACAGATAAGTATATATGTCCTTATTTAGCAGGTAATTGAATTAGGACCATGGGGTTTTATGCAGACAAGATGCAGCTCTATTATTCTTAGCTGATAGATATGAAATGTCTCTTTGAGGATTCACTAGAGTTGCTGTTATAATTCCTTGCTCTTTTATTGATCCCTGTTAGATTTGTCCTTCTTTCTTTTGCTTAGAAACTTATTTCTCAATGATAGCTCAGTGTCAAGTGTTGCAGCAGCCTTTTAGCTCAATTTTTCTCAACACCTCTTTACTACAGACACTAGGGTCACAATTCTTCTTAGGAATATTGATGCCTAGCACCTCTTTAGGTCACTAAATGCTTTGTAACTAGGTTGCTCTTGATAATGGACTGTCGGTTGGTAATCCCGGATTATTTAATCCAAGTTACCAAGTTTTAAAAGACTCCTCAGAACCTAATTGTCCAAGCATATCCTAGTACAAGAAGCACCACAGGCATATGTCCTAAGGTCCAAGCTATTGGTGTCTAGCCTTATTGTTTGTTTCTTTCATTCTTGTTGCCAATCCTTGGCTTTTCTTTTCTTTTTCTTTCTTACTTTTATCATTTTACAGGGATATTCATTACTAAAAGGTTTTATAACAGCAACTAAGTTCACACTACAAAGAACATTCTATTCTGTAGCTTTATTATTGAGCTTATTATCCAATCAAGCAATTACCACCACAAGTATTTATTCTAATTTCTACTACATTGGACAATCACTTTCTATTTCAGACATTTTCTCTTATTGATGCAAAAAGGGAAACAAGACAGAATTTAATGCAGATGAAGATGAAGACAAGCATTTAAACTAGTGCAATTAACAGACATCAGAATTTACATTATTTGAACTAAACATCAAGGTAAACAGCAGTTTCTCATTCAGAACATTTCAAAGCAGAGTGAATATTGTGACAATACAACCTCTTAGGAGTGTCTTGTAGCTTTCCTTTTATCATTATCATCTTTTACTTTTGAATTTCCTTTGGTGATGATTCTTTTAAGAGGCTGAGTGTCTTTTCTGCATAATTATTGGAAGTTGCTTACTTTTCCAAGCACTTAGGCAGATGGTTAGCATGCATGAGTTATTGTAGGTTCTTGAACTTACTTTGGTGAGGGAACACCAAGCTTAGTCCCTTACTATTGTCTATAATGCATCAGTTACATGAAACTTTGTGCTTTTGCTAAAAGTAATAAAACTAAAAACTAGATTCGTGGTTTTCCTGATTGCTTGGAGCTAGTAACCATTTATGCAGAGGGTTGAAATGTGTTTTTAAATGAGATCTTTGGTGGAACACCAAACTTAGCATCCTTCATTCACCCTTAAATTGTTTTGGTGTGCAACACCAAACTTAGCTCCTTGCAATACAGATGATGCCAGGGCATTTTGGCCAGTTTCACTAACCTTTTCTTTACTGTTTTAGGGTAGTTTCATGCATTTTCTTAGGAAATAAGCAAGTTTTGGGTAGAATTTCACTTACATCTTGATTTAAGCATACATTATGCACTTTACATGATTTCATGAGAATTTTGCATGAATTAGATGACAAATTGGATGATGCATGTCTCATGATGTGGATTAGAACTTTGATGCACTTTATTGCTTGATTTCAGGACAAAGGAAGCAAGAAGGAACCACGTTAGCAGCCACGTTAGTCTAACTAACGTGACCACTAACGTGGAATGGGAGCTAGCTTGCAACGTTAATGAGAAAAGTAATCGCCAATAACGTCTTTGAAGCCATCATAGCCCACGTTAAGAGTCATGTTAACTAAGTTAACGTAAACTCTAACGTGGAAGAAAGAAAGTGGAGCCAATGTTAGTGACACTCACCTTTGTCACTAACGTTGGACCAAGCTCATATTGGCCACGTTAGCCTCCACGTTAACTTAGTTAACATGGACTCTAACGTTTGGAAGCAAATGAGTGGCCAACGTTAGTGACACTCATCATTGTCACTAACGTTGGGCTAAGCCACCTTGAGCTACGTTAACTCCCACGTTAACTTAGTTAACGTGGAAGCTAACGTAGAGAAAGCAAACAATCGCCAACGTTAGTGACACTTACCTTTGTCACTAACGTTGGAATGAGCCACAATGAGCCACCATGAGCCACATTAACTCCCACATTAACTTAGTTAACGTGGAAGCTAACGTTGAGGATAGGATGATGAGCCAACGTTAGTGACACTCACCTTTGTCACTAACGTTGGAGATGGCTATCATTACCACGTTAGAAGCCACATTAACTTAGTTAACATGGACTCTAACGTGGGAAGAAGGGGCACCTTGGAACGTTAGTGACAAAGGTAAGTGTCACTAACGTTCTCGAAGGATTGGCAAGCCTACGTTAAGAGCCACGTTAACTAAGCTAATGTGGACTCTAACGTAACGGGAAGGAAGGACTCTCAACGTTATTGGAAAAGGTGTGCCCCAATAACGTGTGCGAAGGACCAAGAGCCAACGTTAGTGGTCACGTTAGTGCCACTAACGTTGAAGTTAACGTGGATCATCCCTAGGTGAGGAACGTTAGTGAAAAAGGTGATTGCCACTAACGTTCTTGAACCCACACTCTCACTTAACGTTAACGCCACTAACGTCCTAAGCTAAACACCCTACCTACTTCACACTTTCTCTTTGCAAGTAAAGCTAAGCCCACTGAAGAGTATAACTGCTTCAAACTCAAGATCCAAAGGCCCATATCCAAGACTTGAAGAACCAACTAGAAGATCAGAAGAGTAGTATATATAGGGGTAGTTTTGAATTAGAAAGTAGCTTTTGCTATTTTTTAAAAATATTTGATGAATCTCCTGTAAAAACCAGCATGTCCAAGAAAACTTCTTACTGCTTTCACATTAACAGGTATAGGAAGCTTTTCAATGATTTCTATTTTTGCTTTGTCAACTTCTATACCTTTGCTTGAAACCTTATGCCCAAGAACTATCCCTTCAGGAACCATGAAATGGCATTTTTCCCAATTCAATACCAGATTAGTTTCTTGGAATCTTTTCAAAACAAGAGTTAAATGATACAAGTAGGTGTCAAATGAATTGCTAAAGACAGAAAAATCATCCATGAAGACTTCTAAAAATTTCTCCACTATGTCAAAAAATATAGAAAGCATACACCTTTGAAAAGTTTCAGGGGCATTGCACAGCCCAAAGGGCATCCTTCTGTAAGCAAAGACTCCAAATGGGCAGGTGAAGGAAGTCTTTTCTTGATCCTTGGGATCCACCACTAATTGATGGTATCCAGAGTACCTGTTGATAAACCCATATTTTATGATCTATTTTGTGCTCAATTGAGTGGATTTTATCAATCTTTCATACATTTGTTCATACAAAATGCATGTTTTACATTCTCCTTCCTGATTTTGTGCTATGATTGAAAACATGCTTCTTTGGCCTTATATTTGCTAATATTAATCTTCTCTTATTACCATTCGATGCCTTGATATGTGCGTTAAGTGATTCATAGATTACAGGGCAGGAATGACTCAGAGGATAGAAAGGAAGCATGCAAAAATGAAAGGAATACAAGAAGTTGAAGAAATTGCTAAGCTGTCCAACCTGACCTCTTCTAACTCAAACGGTCATAACTTGAGCTACAAAGGTCCAAATGATGCGGTTCCAGTTGCGTTAGAAAGCTAACATCTGGAGCTTCGATTTGATATATTACTTGCTATAGTGTCTGTACAGATAAGTGACAGATTTTGCCCCTGGCGATTTCTGGGCTGTTTCCGGCCCAGTTTTCGACCCAGAAAATACAGATTAGAGGCTATAAAGTGGGAGAATGCACCCATTCATTTATACAACATTCATAATATTCATAATTTTATGATTAGATGTAGTTTTAGAGATGTAGTTTGATTTTTTCATGTTAAGATTTAAATATTCTGTTTAATACAATTTGAGGTATTTCAGTTTATGATTGTTTTATTCTGTTTATGAATGCTTTTAATTAAATTTAAGATATTTTTCCCTTTTGGCTTTGGTTAAGTAATTTATAATACTTGGGTTATCAAACTCAGCTGTTTATTGAAATTGGAATTCTTTGCTGGTTAATTTGTACTCCAATAACTCTAGTCTTTCCCTAGGAGTTGACTAGGACCTGAGGATCAAATTAATTTGTCCGCTTGAGTATCCTTTGTTTAGCAAGGGTTAATTAGAAGTGGGAGCAGAATCCAATTCTCTTCACACCTGATAAGGATAACTAGGATAGGACCTAAATTTCTTATACCTTGCTAAGAGATTTTTATTATTATCAATTTATTTTCCTTGTCATTTAAATTACTTGCCCTTTATTTCCAAAAACCAAAAAATATACTGTTTTACATAACCAAGAATAAATCATACCTCCCTGCAATTCCTTGAGAAGATGACCCGAGGTTTAAATACTTCGGTTATAAATTTTATTGGGTTTTGTTACTTGTGACAACCAAAGTTTTTGTACGAAAGGATTCTCTGTTGGTATAGAAACTATACTTACAACACGATTATTTTCATAAAATTCTAAATTAGCAGAAATCCGATCGTCAAAATGGTGCCGTTGCCGGGGAATTGCAAACGTGTGCCATATTATTGGTTATTGTAAATATTTACTTTTAAATTGATTTTTTTCAAAAAAAAAAAAAGTTCAGATTTTTATTTTAAAATTTTTTTATCTTATCTTATCTTAGTCTTAAATTTCAAAATTCAAATCTTTTTCAAAAATCATATCTTTTTCAAAATCTTATCTTATCTTATTTCAAATTCAAATTTCAAATGTCAATTAAATTCCAAAATTCAAAATTCAAAATTTAAAATTTAAATTTAAAATTTTAAAAATCAAACCTTTTCAAAATTTAAATCTTCTTCAAATCTTTATCTTATATTGTTGACTTTTTTCAAAATTCAAATTTCAAAATTTAAAATTCAAAATTTAATTTTCAAATTCTAAAATTTAAATTTCAAATCCTTTTAATTTAAAAACTTATATTATCTCACCTAACTTGTCTTCTCTTATTTTTTTTAATCTTAAAAATGTTTTTCAAACCTTTTCTCTTATTTTATTTTATTTTATTTTTCTTTGCTTGTTTATTTGTTTTTGTTTTAATTTTTATTAGCTACTATGAATTCTCACCCCTCTGGTTTCATGTTTGGTTCTAATGTGATTGCGAGGAATGGAAATTATAACAGGAACATGCATCAAGGTCGAAACAATCACAGATGGAATGAGCCACGAGGATCTAATCAACTCTTTCGGCAACAACACCTTCCAAGATACCATGAACAACGACCATCCTACAATGCATGCCAAGACAATAGATATGGTGGACCCCCTTGTAGTTACCAGCAAGCTCCATCATATGCTAATGAACCACCTCCTCAAAATAGCTTTGGACCACCATACTCACAAGCCCCCTACTACCAAACACCATCACATAATCCTAACCCTTATCCACCCCAATTCCAACCCAATTACTCCCAAGAACCACCACCTCCCTATGCACCATGTCCATATCCATCACCCCAAGAATCAAGGGAGCAACTCAAGGAAACATTTGAAAATTTTCATGCCACACTTCACCAATTGAATCAAGCGATAAATCGATTACCTTCCCGACGTTCGGACACTCAAGAAACCCCCATGGCTTCATGTGGATAATCTAGTGAAGAACGTAGCATGAAGGAGATACTAGAAACTCCAGTGGATAGTAATGAGCATGCTTTGTACTGGAACAAGTGGAGGAAGCTGTAATTATTGAAGAGGAAGAAGTGGTTGAAAACTTAGGAGATGCTGAACCTCTATGGAAAAGTCAAGTTATAGAGCCTCCCTCAAAGACGTTTGAAATTGATGTTGAAGAGGGTGTACAACCTCCAAGGCATATCATGGTTGAAGACTTTGAAGAGGTTGATCAAGAGATGGATTCAATCATTGATGAATTCTTATCTATAATTGAATCTTCTCCCATTAGACTTGTCATGGAGATTAAAGAAGAAGAAGCACAGCCACCCATGCCCTTGGTGAACAATGAAGAAGAGATTGAATTGGAAGAAAGCTATCAAGAGGAAGAGGTTGATATTGAAGAAGCTTGCAAAGAGGTGGAAATTGTCAAAGAAGAGCACAAGGGAATTGAGCTGAAAATTAACTTGCCAAAGTTGTTGGAGACCTCTCCCCCAAAGCCATCACCATCCATCCCTTCATTCAAGTGGGTAAATCTCTCATCTCTAACCTTAATTAGCTCACTTGAATATGCTTTGCTTGAGACAGATGGTCAGCTTAGAGCTCTTTGTGGCTATAAGAGCAAGCGGGAGATGGTTAGTGGTAGGAATTGTCATGCAAGGTTCAATATGGTTGCATGCTCCAAATTGAAGTACAAAGGTTGGTACAATTCTCAATTGAATGGGTCTAGAAAGCTCTTTGGATGTCTCAGTGAGAATTTAATTTGCGTGTCACCCGGATGGAATCATGATGATCAACAAGAAGACGGGTGCAAAGGCAAGGTCTGGGACCCCGGAATTCAGTCTAGAAATCAACATTCTTGGGGCCTTGTCACTTGCTTTAACCTGCTTGAAGGCTTTCTGCGCCTAGTTTGGGATCCCGGAGGTCATTGGAATCACAACATTGGTGGAGATTCCTGGATGAGTTCAAGCACAAGCCACCATAACAAAGGACTCCCCAAATGTCCAACTTAAGGACTTTAACTAAAAGTGCTAGATGGGAGACAACCCACCATGGTATGATCGTTCCTTTTCTTCAATTTTGATTTTATTTTGTTTTGTTTGTTTTTGAGTTTTATTTTATTCTATATTCATTGAACCTGGAATTATTCATAGCATCCAGAATATCATTGCATTTTGCATCCTGCATAAAAATAAAAAAAAAAACACGCACGCGACGCGGCGGCGTCGCTGACGCGTCCCTGTCACCAGTCCATTTTGAAGAAAAGAGAATTGGACAGAAAGTCACGCGAAAGTGTGGCTGGAGGCGTACCTTAGGAACAAACATGCCCACACGACCGCGTCGCTGACGCAGCCGCGTCATTTTGAAAATATGCCTCCCACGCGTCCGCATCACCCAGGTGAACGCCTGGCCTTTCAAAATCGACGTAAAGAGGTATATGGCAGAGAGTTATGATGGAGCTGGGCTAGGATGATGCTAGAAGCACAAGCCCTACCACGCGAACGCGTGCCCCACGCGTTCGCGTCATTTTTAAAAGAAAGGCCATTCACGCGATCGCGTGAACCACACGATCGCGTCACCCTAAATTTTTGGCAAAATGGGTTTGAAACAGAGAGTTGCGCGAACGCATGGCTGCCCTCGCGCCATTCGCTTAAATCAAGGCACGCAACCGCATGACCGACACGTCCGCGTCACTTGAAAATATCGCAACTCACGCGATCGCGTGACCGACGTGTCCGCGTCGCATGCGACGCACAGTTTATCCAGATGAGCGCCAACTATCTTATCTTTTCTTCACCAATCCTAATTTTTCCCTCCCCATTCTTATTTCTTTCTTCTTCCTTCTCATTTTTTTTCCTCATTACATTTACATTCTTTTCTAAATTTTGTGCATATTTTTATTTTCTTTTCTAAATTTATTATTTTTCCATTGGTGTTAAATTTTCTTATTCAACTGTTACATCTTTTCTGATATTACTTTGGTGCTTCATGACTTGTTTTATTCTGATTGGGTAATATTATTTAAATCAATGCCATTCTTTTATGATACTTGCACTCCTCTTGCATTGATATGAACATACACTGTCTTTCATTACCCACACTCTTCTCCATTATTGCAACTTTTGCACCACTGGTATGCCATGTGCTTCTATTGTTTTCTCACTTGCATGTTGTAGCTACCATGTAATTGAGACCCTCATTATTTGTCATTAACCCACCTAGACTTTATTTATTTTCTTATATTTATTTCTGGGTTACTTTTTCTTCTTTTTCCTCTTCTTTCAGGCTGGCCACCGAGAAAGGAAAAAGGGAGAAACTTCTATATGGGGCAACAAATAAGTCCATCTGCACATTCTTTAGAGAAAGAGCAGCAGTTATAGCTCGCAACCCGTCCACTTACACATCTTAGCATGCACTGAGGACAGGGTGCAATCTTTAAGTGTGGGGAGGTCGATACCGACTTCCAGGGGTTAGTTACCTTCTTTTCAACACCAATATTCTATTTTCTTTGTTTGTTCATTGTTGCATTTGCATATTTGATTGTATGTTTGTTTGATTTTATGCATTTAGTTACTACTTGGTTGAAGTAATATTTTCTTTTTTAAGAAATTTTTATAGTATTTCACTAATTTAAATTGAAAAATTTTTCTGTTAAATTTGTTTGAAGTTGTATTTGGAACATAGCTTAAAAAGCTAAGAACACACAACCTGTGAGATTTTGAGCTTATTTATATGGTTATATTATTTAACCATAAATTTTTATTCTTGTGTGTTTTTTTTCTCTATGATTGCAATCTTTGCTTTGTTCCATTCTATATGTCCACTATTTAGTGTATTTACATGCTTGCATATGATTGAGGCCACTACTTGTTTAGCTCACTTATCCCAAATAAGCCTACCCTTTCAATTATCTTTGTTAGCCACTTTGAGCCTTTTTATCCCATTTGTTCTATATTTTACCACATCACTAGCCTTAAGCGGAAAAACAATTAATTATCCCAATTGAATCTTTGGTTAGCTTAAGATAGGGATTGTGTAACAATTAAGTATGGGGAAACTATGGGAACATGGGTTAATAAGGGAATGTGTTTTTACTTTGATAAAATATTGGGAATTCGGGTACCTACTCATGTGAGACTAGAAAAATTAAAAATCCATGTGCATGATAAGTTATGTTTATTTTTCTATTTAAAAAAATAAAAAAATAAAAAAAATATATTACAAAAAAAAGTTCAATAAATAAGTAAATAAATAAGGGGACAAAATTACCCCAATGTTAAGTTAATGAAAAATCAATGCATATGTGATAAAATTAAAGAAAAGTTGATACATGAGTATGTGATGCAAAAGTGGGAATTTTGGGTAGCTAGGCATGAATTAGAATTATATAGAGTATATGTATGTTAAGTAAAAGCTTAGGTTAATTAAAGATTCAATTTATAGCTCACTTAGATATATATATACCCTCACATTTACCTTAGCCCCTTTACAACCTTGAAAAAGACCTCATGATGTTTGCATTGGTACACTAAATTTTTGTTGATTGGTTAGATGAAGAACAAAGTTTAGAAAGCATGACTAGAGAAGAGTAGAGAGATTAACCCTAGACACTTGAGAGTTAGAGTGATATACACCATCAGTGAGGGTTCAATGCTTGATTCTATGTTCCCTGCTTTCATGAGCTATCTTCTTACAAGTTTACTAGTCTTTTATTGTATAATTTGAATTAGTAAAATCTGATTTATGTTTGTCTTGAAGAGCTTATTTACTTTTAACCATGTAGGTAGAAACATCTTAGCATGTAGTTGCATTCATATAGATTGGTTGCATTCATACATTCTACCATTCCCATTCATTCTTTATAGCTTCTGTTGAGCTTAGCATGAGGACATGCTAATGTTTAAGTGTGGGGAGATTGAAAAACCCATATTTTATGATATATTTTATGCTTAATTGAGTGGATTTTATCAATCTTTCATACACTTGTTTATAAAAAATGCATATTTTACATTCTCCTTCCTGATTTTGTGCTATGATTGAAAACATGCTTCTTTGGCCTTATATTTGCTAATATTAATCTTCTCTTATTACCATTCGATGTCTTGATATGTGTGTTAAGTGATTCAGAGATTACAGGGTAGGAATGACTCAGAGGATGGAAAGGAAGCATGCAAAAATGGAAGGAATACAAGAAGTTGAAGAAATTGCTAAGCTGTCCAGCCTAACCTCTTCGCACTCAAACAGTCATAACTTGAGCTACAGAGGTCCAAATGACGCGGTTCCAGTTGCGTTGGAAAGCTAACATCCGGGGCTTCGATTTGATATAAAATTTTTCATAGTGGCCATACATCTAGGCGACGCAAACGTGTGCTCCACGCGGACACATCGCAGTGATGAAAATCAGCATGGCAAATTTCGCCCCCAGTGATTTCTGGGCTATTTCTGGCCCAGTTTTCGGCCTAGAAAACACATATTAGAGGCTATAAAGTGGGGGAATGCACCCATTCATTTATACAACATTCACAATATTCATAATTTTAGGATTAGATAAAGTTTTAGAGAGAGAGGTTCTCTCCTCTCTCTTAGGATTTATGATTAGGATTTCTCTTATTTTAGGATTGCTTCTACAATCACAGGTTTAATGTTCCTTTAATTTATTTTCTACTTTTATTTATTCCAATGCTTTTACTTGTTGATGTTCCTAATTTGGCTTATGAATTTTTCATGTTAATATTTGAATATTCTGTTTAATGCAATTTGAGGTATTTCAGTTTATGATTGTTTTATTCTGTTTATGAATGCTTTTAATTTAATTTAAGATATTTTTCCCTTTTGGCTTTGGTTAAGTAATTTATAACACTTGAGTTATCAAACTCAGCTGTTGATTGAAATTGGAATTCTTTGCTGGTTAATTTGTACTCCAATAACTCTAGTCTTTCCATAGGAGTTGACTAGGACCTGAGGATCAAATTAATTTGTCCACTTGACTTTCCTTTGTTTAGCAAGGGTTAATTAGAAGTGGGATCCACTACAAGAAAATAAGCTTTCTGCCATGCTTTAAAAGCGTGCTGAAAAGTGCAAAAAAGCGTGCCAATAGCTTTTCACCACGCTTTTTGAGCTATTAACACGCTTTTGAAAGGGTCACATCCGCCAGCGTGCCGGTAACTTTATCGCCACGCTTTCGTGGATCTATCGGCATGTTTTTTCTATTGGTACGCTTTCATCTCTTCCATGCTTAAAAAGCGTGGCCATATCTATTAACTTATAGCTACGCTTTAAAAGCGTACCAAAAAGTGTACATATCGCCACGCTTTTGAAGTGTGCCAATTAGGTTGGTTTCGGTACGCTTTGAAAGCGTACCGATAGAGCACATATAATCACACTTCAAAAGCATGGCTTGCGAGCTAAAATCTTTTGCCACGCTTTCAAAGCGTGGCCTATTCCTTCAAGAGAGAATAGTTGCTGCAGGTGGAGTGTATTACCACTCTCTCGCTTTTTCTTCAAGAGAGAATGGGAAGGCTTTCAATAGAATAGAAGTTTTATCTGCACCATCTCGCCTGACAATAAAACAGGCTGCTTGGAAATCCTTGAGGTGCTTGATAGGCTCTTGAGTAGGTAAGCCATGAAACTTAGGCATCAAGTTGAGCAGTGCAGTCTTTATTTCAAAATCTGTAGCCACTGCTGGGTGATGCGCTTAAAACGATTGCATTGTGAAATTAGGGGCTCCAGCCTCTTGGATAGTAACTCTCCTAGGTGCTGCCATGTCACCTGCACCTAAATCAACCGAATCAGCAGAAATGGAGCTTGTTTCTTCCTCAAGTGACGTTTCAGATCCGCCCTCAGAGAGGATTAACCGACACCGAGCTTGCCTTATTCGTGAGATAGTTCTTTCAATCTCAGGATCAAATAATGGCAAGCTTGGATCAGGAAGTGAACGCGTCATTTAACGAAAGAAACATGCAGCTCATAGAAGCAAAATAAAATAAAATGCAAGTAAATAAATTCCAATCATTAACTTTAGCACTCTATTGCAACTCCCCGGCAACGGCGCCAAAAATTGACGTGGCAGAAATTGGAAAGTTAAGAAATTATTATAAGAGATACGTTGCAAGTACAGTTCTTAACCAACCGAAGATCCGTTTATCAATTTAGAAGGGTTGTCACAAAATTAGAATTAAAATACTAGGAGTATGAATCCCAGGTCGTCTCCCAACGAGTTGTAAAAAGATGTGCTATTTTATTAATCAGATGTTTTCTAAAAAATGGTTGAGTTGATATACAAGAAATTAAATTAGAGAATTTATGTAATTTAAATAAAAACCTTGACTAGGAGTAGATTAGTTGGAAGCCCTATTCTTGTTAGAGTACTCTCAAGATTAATTGATGATTGAAGGTTATTCTGCTTAGTTATCCCTTGCTAGGTAGAGGAAAGTCAAGCAAGTTGGAAAGCTATTTCTATTCACAAGTTTCAATCCTCTCCCTTGGAAGGGATTAGTGTCAGTGACTAGAGGGCAATCCAACAGTAAACCCAATTACAATTTTTCTCTTGAGCGTTCCAACTTAAGGTTCTCCTTTCAATCAACTCCCAATCAAGTTATGGAACTACTCGCTCATTATGAATGTAAACTTCACAACATAAGAAAGGGAAATAAAGAAAGACATGATAAATAATAATCAAAAGATCAATTAAAAATAAAAATAGTTATTGTATTAATAAATTCTAAAAATAATCCAATAGTAATTCTGAATAAATTGAGGACATGGAAGAGTAAGAGACAAGTAAGGAAAACAAACTAGAATAATGAAGTCTTGGCGGAGGTAATAACTCTTCTCAATATCCCAATCCAGAAAGCAATAAAAACGAATTCCTAAGAACTATGAATGTGTAGAGAGAAAACCTAGAGAAGGAGTAAAATTAGATCTAAAAACAAAAATTATGTGGAATGAATGTTGTTCTCTGGTCTCTACATGTTCCCTGGCTCTAATCTGCTTTTATGGGCCGAAAACTGGGTCAAAACAGGGCCTAAAATTGCCCCCAGCGAATTCTGTAGATTCTACAGATTGCGCACGTCATGTGATCGCGTCATCCAGCGTTTTGCCTTGCCACGCGTGCCCGACGTCCACGCCTTTGCGTCACTTGTGCAGTTTCCAATCCGCGCGGTCGCGTGAGTCATGCGTCCGTGTCACTGCAATTTCCTCTATGTCACGCGGTCGCGTGAGCCATGCGTCCGTGTCACTTCTCGCTGGTCATGTCCTCAATTTCTTGTGTTCCTTCCATCTTTGCAAGCTTCCTTTCTAATCTCCAAGTCATTCATGCCCTATAAAGCCGGAAACACTTAACACACAGATCACGGCATCGAGTGGAATAAAGGAGAATTAAAATACAAAATTAAAAGTCTCTAGGAAGCAAGTATTTCAACCATGAAGTTTTTTTAGGAAGGAATTATAAATGCATGCTAATCATATGAATAAATGGGTAAAGATTTGATAAAAGTGCACAATTAAGCACAATATAAACTATAAAATAGTGGTTTATCAGTCACCCTCATAAAAGCGTGCCGATTTTTCTCTATGGCCACGCTTTTCAAGCGTGGCCAAAAAAGCGTGGCCAAATCACAAATCAGTGGCCACCCTCCTAAAAGCGTGCCTATAGACCACTTTTGGGCACGCTTTAAAAGCGTGGCAAGAAAAAAGGGTGCCGATAGGCCTTTTTTCTTGTAGTGGGAGCAGAATCCAATTCTCTTCACACCTAATAAGGATGACTAGGATAGGACCTAAATTTTTTATACCTTGCCAAGAGATTTTTATTATTATCAATTTATTTTTCTTGTCATTTAAATTACTTGCCCCTTATTTCCAAAAACCCAAAAATATACTATTTTACATAACCAATAATAAATCATACCTCCCTGCAATTCCTCTAGAAGACGACCCGAGGTTTAAATACTTCGGTTATAAATTTTATTGGGTTTTGTTACTTGTGACAACCAAAGTTTTTGTATGAAAGGATTCTCTATTGGTTTAGAAACTATACTTACAACGCGATTATTTTCATAAAATTCTAAATTAGTAGAAATCCGATCGTCACCCGTCCAGGAAGCAATAGTATGCATGGCCAGCTAATCTTTCCAGCATCTGGTCGATGAATGGGAGAGGAAAATGATCTTTCCTTGTAGCATCATTCAATCTTCTATAATCTATGCACATCCTTACCCAGTCACTGTCCTTGTGGGGATTAACTCGTTCTTCTCATTGGACGTGACTGTCTTTCCTCCCTTCTTTGGGACAACCTGAACCGGACTTACCCATGGGCTATCAGAGATTGGAAAAATTATCCCAACATTCTATAGTTTCATCACTTTTTTCTGGACAACTTCTTTCATTGTGGGGTTTAATCTTCTCTGAGGCTGCACAATCAGCTTAGAGTCTTCCTCTAGCAAGATTTTATGCATGCAGATGGTAGGACTTATGCCCTTCAGGTCATCAATAGTCCATCCTAATGCATCTTTGTGGGCTTTCAACACTACAATGAGTTTTTTTTCTTCTTCTTCACTCAAGGTAGAGTTGATGATCACTGGAAGAGCCTCCACTTCTCCAAGAAATACATACTTGAGATGAGGAGGAAGAGGCTTTAACTCTTGTTTTGGCTTCTCCTCTATCATGCATTCAGAGGAGATTTCTACTACTTTCTCTTCTATAAAATCTTGTTTCATTTCTATTTCCACTTCTTGTTCCTCCTGGTTGTTATCTTCCAGTAGCTCCTCCTCCACTTCTTCTATCATTTCCACTCTCCTGTGCTCTTCCTTTACAAGGGGACACTGCATGGCCTTGAAGACATTGATGATCATTTTTTCATCATGCACCCTGAGGGTCATCTCACCTTTTTCCATATCAATGATGGCTCTTGCTGTTGCTAAGAAAGCTCATCCCAATATGATTGAAATGTGTCCTTCTTCTTCCATGTCCAAGATAACAAAGTCATCAGGGAAAATAAACTCTCCAATCTTCACCAATAAATTTTCTACAACTCCATTTGGTATCTTGAGTGATCTGTCAGCCATTTGAAGTGACATCCTGGTGGGCTTGAACTGATGCTGGCTCCTAAGTCACAGAGAGCTTTTTCCAAGGTCATATTGCCTATGGTACAAGATATGATAAAGCTCCCAGGATCATTGAGTTTTGGTGGGAGACTGATGAATCCAATTCACACTCCTATTCAAAAATTGGTGAATTAGTTCTTTTGGCAAGCGCACCAAAATTATCGTCAAGTAATAACCCATGGTGGAGTGAGATCATATCCACAGAGATTGGCAAATTCGAGCAGTTTTAATTGATTGATGAATTAGTCAAGCGGAACAAGTAGATTATAAATTGTAGAATTATAAATGAAAGAAATGTAGGTGGCTAGAATATAAAGAAAAGCAATAAAGTGCAGAAATGGAAATGGCAGAATATAAAGTGCAGAATCATAAATGACTTGAATGTAAATGGGAATGGGGAATTGCTGAATGTAAAATTAAGCTATAAAGAAAGGGATAGATAAGAATGGGGAGATTCATTGAGATTAGGAGATGTTGTCTCTTTGGATCAATTCTATCTTATATCCTCTTCAATCATGCAACTCATTGACCTCTTGGCAATTATGATTGATTGAGCCCCAATCCCTTGGTGACTCAATCTCTCAGATCTTGATCGATAGCCAATTCCTTGGTCTAATTGCTCATGAAGAGAGATATTCTTGGTCCCTGATTTTACCACACACCATCATAGGTCCAAGTAGAGGGAGGATTATATGTCATATATCCAAACACCAAAACCCAGATTCTACTCAAGTGTGAGAAGGGATTTCAAGCATGGTTTCATGTTTTCTTTGCCAAGGTTCCCATGAAACCCATTTTGCATTCAATCTCTTTCCCAAGTTAATTGAACACTAAGCATTAAGAACGAAATTCCTTCTAGAAAATCAAAGAGAAAATGAAGAGAAGAAGAATTTCACTATCATCAATCCATCAAGTACAACAGATCTCCCTCTCTCAATGAGAGGGAATTTAGCTACTCATAGCTCAAAAAAAGTACTCAAAAGTAAAGAAGATGATGAAGTGTAAAAGTGAATCTAAAACTAATCTCTCTAACTGCTTAACCCCCTCTTCAGTACTCCTTGGGGGTATTTATACTACTCCTAGTAAAAATAAAAGAATTACAAAAGTGAAAAAGGAAAATTACATTTTGGAGGGAAAAGAAGCTCAATAAGTGTGACTTCCCAGCTGGCGTGTAGTTGGCGCTCCATTGGCGTGTCACGTGCTCTTCAATTCTAACTTGGCGTGCCATGCCCAGTCCTTCAAGTGGCACAATCGTCTTTACTAACAACCTTGGCATGCTACGCCTTCGAGCTCAAGTGGCACGCCCTAGCCTTTTTCCACTTCTCCTTGCCTCTGGAAACTTGAACTAGCGTGGCACGCCCAGGGTCTGGCATGCCACGCCCCTTGTGAATAA
The DNA here is from genome assembly GCF_059453495.1 of Arachis ipaensis. Lineage (NCBI taxonomy): Eukaryota > Viridiplantae > Streptophyta > Magnoliopsida > Fabales > Fabaceae > Arachis > Arachis ipaensis. The sequence continues at coordinate 89,531,432 of NC_142443.1, forward strand.
GTGAGTCCTCTGTTGGGCGTGCCACGCCACGAACTCAAGTGGCACACCCCAATGCTTCTTTGCTCTCTGAATGATACTGGCGTGCCACGCCTGGGATTCAAGTGGCACGCCCAAGTGAGGAATAGTGGATGGCGTGCCACGCCTTCGACATCAAGTGGCATGCCCCATGTATTTGGCCTTCTTCACCCTCTCTGGAAATTTATACCAGCGTGCCATGCCTATAGGCTGGCGTGCCACGCCCATGATCTTGCCTTGGTTCCAGTAGCTGGCGTGCTATGCCTCAGTCTTCAAGTGGCACGCCATAGTGATATTCTTGGGTTGGCGTGCCACGCCTTCGACATCAAGTGGCACGCCCAGCCCTTGCTTTGGTCTTTTTGTGCATTGGCGTGCCATGCCTGGTTGCTCAAGTGGCACGCCTAAGTGAGATTGAGAGGTTGAAATGCCACGCCTTCGACCTCAAGTGGCACGCCCAGTCTTTAATTGCCTTCAGCCCTTTCTCTGGATTATTGTACCAGCGTCCCATGCCATGCTGCTCAAGTGGTACGCCCAAACATTTGTGTACTATTCAAGCTTGGCGTGCCATGCCTGGATTCTTAAGTGGCACGCCCAAGTGACTTCTTGGAGCTGGCGTTCTATGCCTTCGATACCAAGTGGCACGCCATAGTGAAGGTTCTTCCTAGAGTGGTGAGCTGGCGTGCCACGCCTCTTTGCTCAAGTGGCACGCCCATAGTAGCTGATGGGTTCGGCGTGCTATGCCCAACCTGGCGTGCCATGCCCCTTTTGTGTCCTCTATTGTTGCTTTCTGGAACTTTGTACTAGCGTGCCACGCCCAGTCCCTGGCGTGCCACGCCCACATGCATGCTTGGACTTCTCCTCTGAAATTTAGTACTGGCGTGCCACGCCAGTGCATTTTTTTGTGGTGTTTGCTCTGAAGTGGCACGCTAGTTTCACACGCCCAGCTTCTTGTTGCTTTCTACCCATTTTTTATGCCTTTTTTCACCTGAAATTCAGCACAACTCATTTCAAAGTAGTGTATCATAATATTCATCAAATAATGCATGAATTGTAACGATCAATGAGATTTGTCTTTATGCAAGAAAGAAAGGTAGATGATGCAAGTCATCACAACACCAAACTTAAGCTTTGCTTGTCCCAAGAAAATTAATGTGAGTAAGCCTTTATAACTTAAGGCCTTGGCTTTGAATGATTGCAACACAACTGAGGGTAAGACTAAGTGTTCAACACATGTATGAATATTTTAATGTCATGAAAAACTCTTAGATCCTTAAGGGTTCTTTCAAGTATAGGCTTTAGGGGTCCTTTCTATTGATTGTCACCTTGAAGTAGCTAGATTTGTTTTGCTTTCTTGACGACGACTCTAAGTGTTTTTTCTTAAGACAACCCTTTTAATTAGGCTTTCAATTAGCACTCCCAAACCAGTTGGTTTTAGGGTACTACGTGTTGAAACACCCCTAAGAATTTACTTGCCCAGGTCTCTTCTTGACACATCTTCACGACAAGCATCTACTAGGATCTTTAATTCTTTTTGAGCTTTTTAATGTTTCTTTCCCATCCCAGTAGTTGATGCTCAGAGCCTTGGGCCTTTATTGCTCACCACTTCTTGGTTCTATGGATATTCAAGGAACACCCCTTAACCTTCTCTTGTTATACCTTCTAGGACTAGTTGCTTTCCATGACTCACTTTCTTTTTAGTTCATCCAAGGTTCTACACTTAGTTTCTTATTCCTTAGTTTGTTTGATGATCTATGTTAGCCTTGGTTTCTCTTATTGTTTTTGCACAACTCATAGTAACTCTTATGGAGACAAGCTCTACTTTCGTTTATATTGAAATGAAGACTTGAAATACATGGCATTTTCTTTCTTGTAAACTAGAAGACTCATAAAGACTTCAAACATGAAATAAAACTAAGCATAAAACATAAACTATCCTAGCATGATTATTTATTCAAAAAGTAAATCAAACAAAAGCTTCAAACCAGGATTTTAGAAATTAGAGAGTGTCAACCATGGAACTTAACAACCTTGAGCAGCTTCATCTTTAGTTCATTGGCCCCTTCCCTTTGTCCTTCTTCTTGGAAGGGGAGGAGCCACTTCATTTGGTTTGGAGGAACCTTCTTGTGCTTTGGCATCCTTGGGCTTCCAAAATCCTGCCCTCCTTATATAATTCCTTTCATCCTCCTTATGTTTGGCTAGAATTTCCTCCTGTCTTGCACTTAGCTCCTCAATTCCTTGAATGAAGGTTGGGTATCCTGGATTTAGAGCAGCCACGGCATTACAGAGGTGATTCAGCTTCGGTTGTGTATTGATGTCATACTGCCTCCTGGATATGGTTCTGTCGTCATAGAGATTGCTGAATTCGGCTAAGTTCCTCTGTTACCATTTGCCTTGCTCTACTATTTTGTCCAGTACACTTCGCACCTCTCCCCAGTCAAATTGTTCTTGCTGCTCCTTCCTCATATGCTCCCAACTCCCTTGGAGTTGCTGAATGTTCTGGTTGACTTAGCTCCATTGTTGTTGCTGAGTCTCCTTAAGTTGATAGACATCTTTCCTCAAGTGGTGTAGGTCTCCCTTCATTTGGTGTACATCTCCTTGCAGTTGTTCCCAGTTGAATCCCTCTGGAAATTATTGGTATTGGTAGTGTGGTGGTGGTGGTTGAAGTGATAGGAAGTGAGGTTGCTCTTCTGCCTCTTCCTCTTCTTGTTGTTGTTGTTATTGTAGCTCATGAGCATGAGCTCTTTGTTTCCTCTGAAGTGGGTGAACAGCCACTACCTTGGCCATCTTCTTGGTAGTTATGAATTTGTCTTGCTTCACCAGCACCTCATCAATAATCTTTTCAACTCCAGCTTTATCACATAGCCTCTGTATAATGCTGGGGAATGCCAACCTTGTGTTGTCACTGGTGCTTTTCAGCACTTTGTTGATGTTGTTGGCAATCATCTCCCCCACATTGACATTCTCAACTTTCATGATGCTGTATATGAGCACAGCTCTCTTCTTGGTCACCTCTGAAGTGTTGGATGTGGGGATTATGGACCTCCTCACAAATTTTAGCCACCCTCTAGCTTGGGGGCTCAAATCCCTTCTTCTCAATTGGTTGGGTATCCCATCCTTGTCCTTGATCCATTGCACATGAAGCATGCAGATCTTGTTTAGGATCTCATCAAACCCAGGGTCTTGCTGCTTCATTCTTTCTTCATAGCTTCGGGTGGAGCTTGTCCTCTTCACCATTAGCATCCTTTCTATGCTAGAGGGGCTATAGTCAATGGAGTTCCCCCTCACATAGCTAATGTAGCCATATTGTTGTCCTGGCTGAGGTACAGCGTTAGCATAAAATTCCCTCACCAAGCTCTCTACTACCTTCCTTGGTGGGTTGCATAGTAGTGACCAGCCCCTATTGTTGATCTCAACGTTAATCTCAAGATGCTCATTCCTCCCTAGCTAGAACCCAACCTCTGGGATGATCTCCCTGTCACTCACCCAGCCATAGAATTGATTTTGGTTGAATGCAGAGAGGAACTTGTAGTCATTAAAAGAGCTTGAGGATCCAGAGGTTGGTTCCTTGGTTTTTCTTTTTTTTTTTAGGCTGAGCTTTTTGGTGGTGCCATTAGGTTGAGAGAGTATTTTTGAGATTGTGAAAAAAATGGGGGATGCAAGAGAGGGCAAGCAAAACAAAGTTTTGCTCCAACACCAAACATAGGACTTGATTGTCCCAATCAAGAAAAAGAAGAAAGAAAGTAGGGGAAGAGAGATAGTAAAAGGTAAAAAGAGAAAGGAAGAAGAAGGGTGTATGGATTCTCTTCGTGTGTGATTAGGGTTTTGAAGTGGGAGAAGAGTTGGGAAGGTGAGGCTTTGATAAGGGGTGAATGGTATGGTTCGAAAGGTGGGAAATAAAAAGGGTTAAATGTTTTCCCACTTGGGGAGTGGCGCCTAGCGTGGGAAGAGGCGCCAACTCTTATCTCACTGTGTCTTCTGCATGTGTTGAGTTCCAAAGTGTAAGTACACTTTGACTTCCTTGCTTTATGAGTTGTTCAAGATATGGACCCTATCTTCTATCTTGAAATTGAAACTGAAACCCATTAGTAATGACCCGGCCAAGGTCGATGTTATCACCACTTTACCTCACCCCTCATCAGTGAGGGAGGTCCGCTAGTTTTTGGGACATGCAGGATTCTATAGGCGCTTTATCAAGGATTTCAGCAAGATTGCTTTGCCATTGTCGCGCCTACTCCAAAAATATGTGGATTTTGAGTTTGATAGTGAATGCGTGAAAGCTTTTGAAGAGCTAAGGAGAGTTCTTACCACGGCACCAATTGTGTGAGGCCCCAACTGGACGTTGCCATTTGAGATAATGTGCGATGCGTCAAACCATGCTGTAGGTGCCGCACTTGCATAGCACGATAGTAAACTCCCTTATGTCATTGCTTACTCTTCTAAGACACTAGATGCATCACAATCTAACTATACCACTACTGAAAAAGAACTCCTAGCTATTGTTCATGCTTTAGATAAATTCAGATCTTATTTGCTAGGGTCAAAGATAGTGGTATACACGGATGATGCAGCTTTAAAGTACTTATTGACAAAGAATGAGTCAAACCCTAGACTCATACGTTGGATCTTGCTTTTGCAAGAATTCAACATTGAGATTAGGAACCGGAGCAGATCTCAAGCTTTCCTTGGTTTGCCCCAATGGCGAACTACTTGGTTGCAAAAATCTTCCCTCCCAACTTTTCGAAAAACCAAAGGGACAAGTTGAGGAGTGATTCCAAATACTATATTTGGGATGACCCTCACTTGTGGAAGAGAGGCGTGGACCAAGTAATTCGAAGATGTATCCCAAAATCTGAAACCCAACCAATTCTTGAAGCTTGTCATTCGTTCGACTGTGGTGGCCACTTTGGCCCACAAAAGACCGCTAAAAAAGTGTTGGATTGTGGATTCTGGTAGCCAACCTTATTCAAGGATGCTAACCAGTTATGTGTGTCTTGCCATCGGTGTCAGAGGTCGGGAAACACATCCCAAAGGGATGAAATGGCTCAGCAACCTATGTTGTTCTATGAGATATTTGATGTATGGGGCATTGACTTTATGGGACCATTTCCCAACTCTAGTGGGTATCTGTATATTTTGTTAGCGGTTGACTACGTGTCAAAGTGGGTAGAGGCCATACCTACCCGCCTTGATGATGCCAATGCCGTTGTTTCTTTTATTAGGAATCATATTGTGTGTCGTTATGGGTCGCCACGAGCAATCGTGAGCGACCAAGGATCCCACTTTTGTAACAGGAAGGTAGAATCATTGCTCAAGCGCTATGGAGTGTCGCATAAGGTTGCTACTGCTTATCATCTGCAAACAAATGGACAAGCGGGAGTGTCCAATCAGGAAATTGAGAGGATTTTGGAGAAAGTGGTTAATCCACAAGGAAAGGATTGGAGCCTCCGGTTAGGAGATGCGCTATGGGCGTATAGAACAGCCTACAAGACTCCGATAGGGATGAGTCCCTTCCGGATCATCTATGGTAAGGCATGCCATCTTCCGGTGAAGATTGAGCATCGAGCCTATTGGGCGGTAAAGCAGTGCAACATGGATTTAGCCAAGGCGGGTGAAGCTAGGAAGCTACAACTAGAGGAGCTTGAGTGTTTGAGGAACGAGTCATATGAGAATGCCCGGATCTATAAAGAGAAGACCAAAGCATTTCATGATCATCACATCCAGAAGAAGGACTTTCAAGAAGGTGATGAAGTCCTCCTCTATAACTCAAGGCTTCGATTTATGCCTGGCAACCTTCGCTCTAGATGGGAAGGACCTTTCAAGGTGAAGGAGATAAAGCCATATGGAGTGGTGGAGTTGTTTGATCCCAAGAGTGCAGCAACTTTCAAAGTAAATGGACATAGAGTGAAGAAGTATCATGGTTACAAGCCCCCAAAAGAGCTAGAGGTGTACCTATTGGAGGATGCACCAAGGAGAGAAGAAGCTTAAGAAAAGGACCGTCCAACTTAAGGACGTTAAAGAAAAGTGTTAAGTGGGAGGCACCCCACCGTGGTAAGATCTTCCTTGTTTATACCATCTTATTTGTAACCTTAAATAATTGTGATTTTTGTGGTTTCTTGATGATTAATTGATTGCATAGGAATGCTAGTTTTATTCTTCTTGTTGATTAGATAGGATGTTAATCTAGTTTTCCTCATTTTGGTATGGATGAATTGTTGAAGTAAGGAGAATGCTATGTTTTGAATTGTGCATGACATTGTGAAGTGTTCTCTTTGGCTACTAACTTAAACACCTACCAAGAATGTGTTAGAATAGGTCTTGTTATGTTGAAAAAAAAAAGAGATAGAAAAATGAAAAATGGGCACCGACGCGCCAACGCACTGTGCGCGCGTGCCGGTGGTGCAATTTCACCTCTTGGGCCAATTACCCAAGAGTTATGCCCACTTCGTGCCCAACTCACGCCAGGCACTCACGCATTCGCGTACTTGCCGCCTGCGTGCACCATAGCAAAACACCCATCAACGCGCAAGCGCATTGTGTGCGTGCGCGCCGATGGCGATATCTGGACTCTCTGGTACAAAAACCAGAGAGTTGTGCCACATTTGGGCCAACCTTGTGCCAAAACTGACGCCTCTGTGTGTTGTGCGCGTCCGCGCCAGTCGAAAAAACCTTCAGGCACGCATCCGCGCAAGGTGTGCGTCCGTGCGCCTGCGCCATTCACCAACTATGGTACAAAATCCAGAGACTTATGCCAACTTTGTGCCACTTTTGTGCCAGGGGCATAACTCCCCTTCCGCGGGCGCGCCACTACCGCGCAAGCGGCCGTTGCTAACACCCTCACCGATGCGCCAGCACACTGTGCGTGCACGCGCCGGTTGCGCGAATCAGTTTTATAACTTTGCGCCATGTTCTGTTCCCACTTCCCAATCCCTTTTCTTTCTTAATTCCCCTTTTCTTCTTCCTCCATCACACTCCTCTTCTTCTTCTTCTTCTTCCATAATCCACACCCTTGTCTCTGGCCACTCATCGGCGACAACCACCTCTTCCGGTGGCACTACACTTCTCCTATCTTCTTTCTCATCTTCACAAAAGAAGACTCAACCTTGTTCTCTTCTACTTCTCAAGGTTTTACTTCTCTCATTTCTTTACTTTCATTTTCTTTGCATTATTTTTTCTAGTTAGATGCTTCTTGTTGCTTTACATAGTTCCTCCTTTACTTACATGATGATGTTTCTTGCTTTTTTGTGTTTGCTTATTTTTCCTTTTCCTTATTTTCCCATGGATGTTGAATTGAGTTTAATTTGCTTTAATAGATCTTTTGTCATTCTTTTTCTTATCTTTGCCAATGTGTGATGTCTATGTGATGATTGATGTTCTATTTTGGGCTTTGAATTGATTAAGTATCTCATAATTACTCTTTGCTTAATAATTGCACACCAAGTGTTCGAGGAAATGCATAGATACCATTTTGGTTTCTTTTGCCTATGTACTTTCAATTGGATGCTTCTCCTCAGTCACTTGTTATCCTTTACAAGCATTGAGTCCACTTTGCTTGATAATTAGATACACATTGAATGTGACTTGTTCTTTGTTATGGATGCTTGAGATTACTCCTCTCATGCCACTGCATGCTTTACTTCCTCTTGCATCCCATGCCAAGTGTTGTGACCCATGTCTTTATGATTACTATCCTTCACTTGCATGTTTTTATTAAAATGATACCTTGGGTTTAATGTTTTCCTATTTCCCTTCTTTTCTCAGGATGGCCACCACGAAAGGCAAGGCAAAAGCTCCAAGAAAACCAGCCGTAAAGAGGGCACCCCAAAGATCCACTTCTAAAGCGCACTCTTCATTCGGAGCCGGATCCTTAACTAAGAAAGCGAAGACACCCGCTCCTATTGATGAGAAGGAAAAGAGCAAGCCAGCGAAAGAGTCTTCAAGGTTTCCCAACTGCTTCTGTGAATTTAAGTTCCCCTCCATAGCGGTACGGAACTATCATCCCGAGCATCTACTCGCTCCGTCGGACAAGGTTGCTCCTTGTATTTTACCCCGCATTGAACGATGAGGATGGGAGTTTCTTTTGAGAAAACTGAAGAGACGGAAGATTAATGGTTTAGAAGTTATAGTAAACTCTCGTTGCAAGTATAGTTACTAAACCAAGCAATCAACCTTTCTTACAAACGTTTTGGTTGTCACAAGTAACAAACCCCTTAAAAATTGATAACCGAGTATTTGAACCTCGGGTCGTCTTCTCAAGGAATTGCAGGGAAGTATGTTCTTATTATTAGTTATGAGTCTTGTAAATTGGGGGTTTTGAAAGTAAGGAAGCAGTATGTTGAATGATAAGAAAAATAAAATAGTAATAATAAAATAAACTCTTGGCAAGGTAATAGAATTGGAAGTCCTATCCTTGTCAATTGTAATGAGAATTGGATTTTAATCCCACCTTGTTAACCTCTAACTATGAAGGTAAATCAAGTGGATTAATCAGCTTAATCCTCAGGTCCTAGTCAATTCCTATGGAAAGACTAGAGTTATTGGAGCAACTCCAAATTTCAACCACTGCTTTTTTTGACAGCTCAAGCGTTACCAATTACTTAACCAAAGCCAAAAGGAAGAAAATATCTAAATTAAATTAAAAACATTCATAAATAGAATAAAACATTGATAAACTGAAATACCTCAATTTATACTAATAAAGATATCAAATGTAACGTGAAAAAGTTCATAAATTAAATTGAGAAAATAAACGGAAAATTGAACCTCATAAAAAGAAACAATCCTGAAAGTAAGAAAAATCCTAATCCTAAATCCTAAGAGAGATGAGAGAACCTCTCTCTCTAAAAATTACATCTAAATCCTAAAATTGTGTATTATGAGCTTGATTATGAATGGATGCATTCTCCCACTTTATAGCCTCTAATCTGTGTGTTCTGGGCTGAAACTGGGTCAAAAACAGCCCAGAAATCGCTCGAGAAGAAAACTGCCACGCTGATTTTCGGAACTGCGACGCGTCCACGTGGATCACGCGGTCGCATCACCTCGTGTCAGGGTAACTATGGCATATTATATATCAAATTGAAGCCCCGTATGTTAGCTTTCTAACGCAACTGGAACCGCGTCATTTGGATCTCTGTAGCTAAAGTTATAGCCATTTGAGTGCGAAGAGGTCAGGCTGGACAACTTAGCAATTTCTCCAACTTCTTGTATTCCTTCCACTTTTGCATGCTTCCTCCCCATCCTTTGAGCCATTCTTGCCCTGTAATCTCTGAAATCACTTAACACACATATCAAGGCATCTAATGGTAATAACAGAGGATTAAACATAGGGAACTTAAGGCCAAAGAAGCATGTTTTCAATCAAAGCACATAATTAGGAAGGTAAATGTGAAACCATGCAAATAGTATGAATAAGTGGGTAAAGAGTTGATAAAAACCACTCAATTGAGCACAAGATAAACCATGAAATAGTGGTTAATCAAAAACCAAGGGAAATCAACCTCTCTTGGGTTGAAGAATTCTACAATAACTACCATCTTTCCTCCTTTCAATCGGTATACATGTGCCGCAAGCAAGTCTTGGTTTCGAAAGAGGCTATTCAGCAAGTGCTTAATGTCCTACCAGTACCAAGTGACATGGATGGTTACCAAGAAGTCTTACGTCAGTGAGAGAAGTTTGGATTTGATTGGGACTCGATCCTTCGAGTCATTGCTGAGCCAGAGGCATCTTGGATCCATGGTCGACTCCGGATGAGGCCCAAGAGCATTGACGCTCGCTTCCTCACTGTGGAAGCTAGAGCTTGGGCCCAGATCCTATCTCACTATGTGCTACCTAGCACCCATAAGTCGTCCTTCATGGCAGACCTCGCCTTGCTTGTTTGGTGTGTTCTCACGGAGAAGCCAGTGAACATTCCGCTTCTTGTCAAGCAAGCAATGAGTCAAGTTCACGACCGGGGTAATTTACCATTTCCAGCATTGGTATCTGATTTAGTTGCTACTGCGAGTGTTCCTTGGAAAGTAAAGGACAGAAAGATTATAGTTCCGGCTAAGGGCGATGTGGTCCCAACCGGAAAATACTTACATCTTCCCATGAACAACCTGAGCCTTGACATAGCGCTTCCATCTACTATTTCTTCCACTTCATCATCACCACCACGACAAAGATCCATACATCAAAGGATAGAAGATCTTCACCGGAAGCTTGATAAATAAGAGCGGCGCAATCAACGTCGATAGACTTACATCAAGAAGCTTCTGCGTTGTGTTACCCCTAGCATGGAGGAACCCGAAATATTCACATTGATGAACGAAAAATTGTGTGGTCTAGAATTTCACTAATGAATTCTCGTTGTAAAGTATAGTTTCTAAACCAAACAATAGTCCTTTCATACAAAAATTTTGGTTGTCACTTGTACAAACCCCAAATGAAAATTAACTGGAGTATTTGGACTCCGGGTTGTCTCACGAGGAATTGCAATGAAGTGTATCCTTATTGGCTGTGAAGATGCAAGGGGGTTTTTGGTTGATAAGAGGGGCAACAAAATAAATGACAAGAAAAGTGAATCAAACAAGTAACTAAAGAAAGCAAGTAATAAAGAGAGAGACATTCATGGTAAGGATTGAGAATATAAGCTTTCTATCCTAGTCATCCAACAAATAGGGAGAAAGTCAAACAAGACTAATTAATCATATCACAAATATAAACAAGAATTTATCTTATTATGTCATCTCCAACATTGGAAGAAGGTATCATATTATCTTCCATGAGAGAAAGTCTAATAAGACTAGCTAATCTCAATCCAAAGATTCTAATCAACTTACTAATTAAATTAGCAAAAGATTAGCGTCAATGGAAACAATATTAGCTAACAACTCTAGATCACCAACATGAATTGGGTTTTTATGACTCAAGATTGCCTAATTACTCTTTCCAAACCAAGAATGCTCAAATCTACTCTAACATCCAACCAAGCATTTTGTCAAACACTTGGTGGGTAGTAAAGGAAAGCATGGTAAATGAGCAAGAATAGTAAAATCTACTAACTACAAATTGTAAGGAAACAAGATCAACAACTCAAATCAACAATAAAGAAACATCAAACATTAAATTGCATTAAAAGTAAATCAAATCCAACAAGAGAATTCATGAACATAAAAGAGAACAAAATAAAGGAAATGACAAGTAAAACTAGAAGAATAGAGATGTAACAATAAGAAATTAAAAGGAGGAACTAAATTAAAACATGAATTAAAAGTTGGATTTAAGAAAATTAAACCTAAACTATCCTAATTTCTAGAGAGAAGAGAGAGCTTCTCTCTCTAGAATTCTACCCTAAAACATGATGAAAACTAAACTATGACTACTTGGTTCATTCCCCATTTAATCCTTGGATTCAATAGCATCAGAAATGAGTTGGATTAGGTCCAAAATGCTTCAGAAATTGCTGGGGTCGATTTCACTAAAGTGGACCCACAAGCAACATCGGTGCGCACGCGTACATGGCACATGCGCGCCCCTATACGCAAAGAAACATATGACAAATTTTATATTATTTTGAAGCCCCGGATGTTAGCTTTCCAACGCAACCAGAACCGCCTCATTTGGATCTCTGTAACTCAAGTTATGGTCGATTAAGTGCCAGGAGGTCAAGCTTGACAGCTTTACGGTTCCTTCATTTCTTCATGAGTTCTCCCACTTTGCATGCTTTTCTCCTCACTTCTTACATCCAATACTTGCCTTATGAACTGAAATCACTCAACAAACATATCAAGGCATCGAATGGAATTAAAATGAATTAAAATCACCAATTTTAGGGCCTAAAAAGCATGTTTTCACATTTAAGCACAAATCAAGGGAGAATTACAAAACCATGCTATTTCATTGAATAAATGTGAGAAAAGTTGATAAAATCCCCCTCAAATAAGCACAACATAAACCACAAAATTGGGGTTTATCAAATCTCCACACACTTAAACCAAGCATGTCCTCATGCTAAGAATAAAGAAGAACAAGAAAAGGGTTATGAACATTTATTCAATGCAAATAAACTATATGCACCTATCTATATGAATGCAACTAAATGAAAAATGATTCTACCTACTTGGTTAAAAGCAAATCAATCTCCAAGAACATATATGCACATGTAGGGCTGAGGTCATATGACGACTCACAAACTCTTCCAATTCAAATATCAAAATAAAGTTCAAATAGACTTGCAAGAAGAAAGCTCATGAAAGCCAGGAACAAGGAATTGAGCATCGAACCCTCACCGGAAGTGTATCCGCTCTAGTCGCTCGAGTGTATAGGTCGATTCACTCAATTCTCCTCTAATCATGCTTTTCAAGATTTGTTTTTCATCTAACAATCAACAATTATTCAATGCATGCATACATTCATCATAAGGTCTTATTCATAGGTTGTAATGGGGCTAGGGTAAAGGTAAGGATGCATATGGTCAAGTGAGCTTGAAATTTGTATCTTTGATTAGCCTAAGCTCTCACCTAACACATGTAACAAACTATACAATTCTAGTACACAATCTAGCTACCCATGATTCCCACTTTTTCATATATTCATGCATTCTTTTTAATTCACATTCCATATGCATTGATTTTTATTGAACTTTACTTTGGGGCATTTTTGTCCCCTTTTTTATTTCTTTTTCTTTTTTTTTTCTTTTTCTATATTATATTATATATATATATATATATATATATATATATATATATATATATATATATATATATATATATATATATATATATATATGTTATTTTTTTTCTTTTGTCTTTATCATCATTTTTTTTCTAAAGTATATACAAATGTATCAATGCATACGGTTTTACATATAGTGCATGAATATGTACCCAATTCCCAAAATATAAAAACACACTTTCCTCTCAACCAATGTCCCAAGTTTCCCTACCCAAATGATACACACCCTCACTAGCCTAAGCTAATCAAAGATCCAAATTAAGGGACATTTATTGTTCTTCACTTAGGAGTAGTGATGTGCTAATATTAAGAACAAAAGGGGTTAATTAGGCTAAAAATTGGCTAACAATGGTTGATAAAAGGTAGGCTATTTGGGAAAGTGAGCTAGATGAAATGATGGCCTCAATCATATAAATGCATGTATACATGGAATAATGGACATAAAGAATCAAACAAATCAAATATTACAATCATAGAAAAAGAACAATGCACACAAGAATGGAAATAAGTGGTTATATGATGTAACCACACAATTGGGCCCAAAACTCACATGCTTGTGTCCTTAGCTCAAAAACCATGTTCCAAAATAAATTTTTCAAGCAAGTTCGTCAAGAAAAAAAATTTTTTTTTCAAATTGGTAGGGTGCCCTAAAAAACAGTTTCTTGGAAAAGAAATCATCACCCTAACCAAGTAGTCCTAACATAAAAAGAAGTGGTAAAATATGTACAAATTCTAACTATCATGCAACCTATCATGCAATGCAACAACTAATCTAACAAAGACAAAAATTAAAAATTGGTGTTGAGAAAGGAAGTTGTTACCCATGGAGGTCGGTCGGACGACCTCCTCACACTTAAAAATTTACACCGTCCTTGGTGCATGCAAAGAAGAGTAAAGTGGACGGGTTGCTACAATTGATGAGTTTCTTCAAAAGGTTGTGCGGGTGAGCTTGTTTGTTGCCCCATTTAGAAGCTTTTCCCTTCCTTTCCTTCTTGGTGGCCAACCTAAAAGGGAAGAAAAAGAAAGAAAATTAAGCCTACAACAAAGATATGAAAGCAATTAGAACATAGGCGGGGGCTAATGCCAAATAAAAGTAGGGTCCTCAATACATGTTAGCTACGCATGTAAGTGAGAATACAATTCAAGCAAAGGCATATCAATTAATACTTGATGCAAGAATAAAGTCAAAGCATAGGCAAATGACATGAAGAGCATGTTGCATCAAGCTTAATCAACAATTGACACAAACAAGATTAGTGATAAGCATGAGAGCATTTGGTCCCATCCTAACTCACTGATGATGAGGTATAAAAAAAAACAAGGGATCGTGAGTCAGGAAGGACTAAAGCACTAATCTTGTGTGTAGAGCAAATATTACAATTAATGTCAAACAAGTCACAAAGCACCAAGATTAACCAAGAAATTCTCAACAATTGAATATAAGAATCCAACACCATTATTAAAATGAGAAACTTAGAAAAGAAAATAAGAACAAGTTATAAAAACAAAATTAAAATGCAATATATGAAAATAAGCAAATGCAATAAAAAAAAATGAAAGAAAAGAAATTTTTTTTTTGTTATTTTGTTATTTTTTTATTTTTTTATTTTTTTTACCGGCGCGGACGCGTCATGCACACATCCGCGCCGATGCGCAGTTTTGGCCAAGGGACGCGTACGCGCCAGGTGCGCGCACACGTGGGTTGCAGGCACAGAATAGGCACAAACTGGGCATAACTCTCTGGAACATGTACCAGGAGGGCAGGTGGCGGTATTGGCGCGCACGCGCACAGCGTGCGTGCGCGCGCATTGTGCAATTAGCTTCAAGGATGCGAACGCGCCAGGTGCGCGCATGCGCGGGTGGTTTGTGCCTCAGGCATAGTGCTGGCGTAATGTAGGCGCAACTCTCGGGTCAATGTATAGAGGGATGAATTTTTGCATCCATGCGTCCGCGCACATGGCGTGCCCGCATGGATGGTTGAAAATGCTTGAGGCGCGCGTACGCGCCAGGTGCGCGCACGCGCGGGTTGGTGCTCTATTTTTCAAAATTTTTCCAAGTTCTTACACCAAACTATGCATTCCAAACCTCCAAACAGCTACTCAAACACCACAAAACCTTATTTAACATATTATACTACCAAATAAACTCAATAAACTACTCTAAATATGAATTTAAACTAATTCTACCAATATTTACAAACGTGAAAATGAAAAGATATTACCATGGTGGGGTGTCTCCCACCTAGCACTTTTGTTTATTGTCCTTAAGTTGGACTTATGGGGA
The DNA here is from genome assembly GCF_059453495.1 of Arachis ipaensis. NCBI lineage: Eukaryota > Viridiplantae > Streptophyta > Magnoliopsida > Fabales > Fabaceae > Arachis > Arachis ipaensis. The sequence continues at coordinate 89,546,441 of NC_142443.1, forward strand.
GCTTTTCTTAAGGTGGCTTGTGCTTGAAGCTATCCTTGAACATCCACCAATGCTTGAGTCTCCAATAAGCTCCATTCTTCATTTTTAATATCTTCAAGCTTTGATGGAGTTCTTCACAAACCATAAGATCCCAAATTTAATTCTCCTTGTGCGATCCGGGATCCCACACTTTGTTTTGACACCCATCTTCAAATTGATCACCATGATTCCAATTGGGTGGCATGACCTTAAAATTCTCAATTAGGCACCCAAACATTCTCCTAGACCCATGCAATTTGGTTCTACACCAACCATTAATTTTCAACTTTGAGCAAGCAACCATCATGAACTTAGAGTGATGTGCCCAACTACTACACAACTCTCTCCTACTCTTGACTCCACAAAGAGCTCTAAGTTGCCCATCCGTCTCAAGCAAACCATATTCAAGTGAGAAATTAAAGCTTAGGGATAAGAATTTTACCCACTTGAATGTTGTATTGGATGGTGACTTAGGAAGGGGTGGTCCTAATGATCTTGCAAGTTCCACTCCCTTGTGCTCTTCTTTGACTACCTCCACCTCTTCACAAGCTTCTTCAAATTTAACCTATTCCTCTTGGTAGCTCTCTTCCAATTCAATCTCTTCTTCATTGCTTACCAAGGGCATGAGAGGTTGTGCATCTTCTTCTTTGATCTCAATTTCAAGCCCAATGGGAGAGGATTCAATTGTAGATAGGAACTTGATGAGCGGACATTTTATACGCTTTTTGGGGTTAATTTCATATAGATTTTAGTATGTTTTAGTTGGTTTTCAGTTCATTTTCATTAGTTTCTAGGCAAATTCCACATTTCTGGACTTTACTATGAGTTTGTGTATTTTTCTGTAATTTCAGGTATTTTCTGGCTGAAATTGAGGGTGCTGAGCAAAAATCTGATTCAGGCTGAAAAAGGATTGCTGATGCTGTTTGATTCTGACCTCCCTGCACTCAAAATGGATTTTCTGGAGCTACAGGACTCCAAATGGCGTGCTTCCAATTGCGTTGGAAATTATACATCCAGGGCTTTCCAGCAATATATAATAGTACATACTTTGCTCAAGGATAGACGACGTAAACTGGCGTTAAACGCCAGCTCTCTGTCCAATTCTGGCGTCCAGCGCCAGAAACACGTTGCAAGTTGGAGTTCAACGCCAGAAAATGATCCAAAGCTGGCGTTGAACGCTCAAAACAGCCCCAGGCACGTGAAAGCTTTAGTCTCAGCCCCAGCACACACCAAGTGGGCCCCAGAAGTAGATTTCTGCACTATCTATTATAGTTTACTCATTTTCTGTAAACCTAGGTTACTAGTTTAGTATTTAAACAACTTTTAGAGATTTATTTTGTATCTCATGACATTTTAGATCAAAACTTTGTACTCTTTGATGGCATGAGTCTCTAAACTCCATTGTTGGGGGTGAGGAGCTCTGCTGTGTCTCGATGAATCAATGCAAGTATTTCTGTTTTCCGTTCAAACATGCGTGTTCCTATCTAAGATATCCATTCGCGTCTAACTATGGAGAAGGTGATGATCAGTGACACTCATCACCTTCCTCAATCCATGAACGTGTGTCTGACAATCACCTCCGTTCTACATCAGATTGAATGAATATCTCTTAGATTCCTTAATCAAAATCTCCATGGTATAAGCTAGATTGATGGCGGCATTCATGAGAATCCGGAAAGTCTAAACCTTGTCTGTGGTATTCCGAGTAGGATTCTGGGATTGGATGACTGTGACGAACTTCAAAGTCGCAAGTGCTGGGCGTAGTGACAGACGCAAAAGGATAGTAAATCCTATTCCGGGACGACTGAGAACCTGCAGATGATTAGCCGTGCGGTGACAGCGCACTTGGACCCTTTTCACTGGAAGGATGGATGGTAGCCATTGACAACGGTGATCCACCAACATACAACTTGCCATAGAAGGACGTGCGTGCGTGAATCAGAGGACAGAGGAAAGCAGAGATTCAGAAGACAAAGCATCTCCAAAACTCCAACATATTCTCCATTACTGCATAACAAGTAACCTTTAACCCATGCTCTCTTGTTTATTCGCAATTCATCTGATAAATATAATTGACTTCCTGACTAAGAATTGCAAGATAACCATAGATTGCTTCAAACCAACAATCTCCGTGGGATTCGACCCTTACTCACGTAAGGTATTACTTGGACGACCCAGTGCACTTGCTGGTTAGTGGTACGAGTTGTGAAAAGTGTGATTCACAATTCGTGCACCAAGTTTTTGGCGCCGTTGCCAGGGATTGTTCGTGTTTGAACAACTAACGGTTTATTTTGTTGCTTAGATTAGGAAAATTTTTCCTTTTGGTTTAGAGTCTCTTATTATTGTTCTTGGTTAAAAATATTCTTCTTCAAAACAAGTGTTACATTTATTGCCCAATTGGCTAGAGTGTTGGTTTATGTTCTTGATGATTGAGCACCAGTTTTATTAAAAAAATCTTTTTCAAAAATAATTTTCCCTTGATTAAATCTTGTGCCAAACTTTAAATTTGGTGTTTTTTTATTGATTTTTCTTGGGTTTTCTAAAAATTTTAAGTTTGGTGTTCCTTATTCATGTTCTTGTGTTCTTGTGAGTCTTCAAAGTGTTCTTGCATTTTCCTTGTGTCTTGATCTTAAAATTTTTAAGTTTGGTGTTCCTTGGTGTTTTCCCTCCAAAATTTTCGAAAACTAGGAACATTAGATCTAAAAATTTTAAATCTTGTGCTATTTTATTGTTTTTCTCTTTCCTCACTAAATTCAGAAAAAAAATAAAAAAATAAATATCTTTTCTCTCTATTTCTAAAACAAATTTTCGAAATTCATTTATAAAATTCAGATTTTTTTTTTAAATTTAAAATCTTTTCCAAATCATATCTTTTTCAAAACTTCCTGACCACTTTCTCCTCCCTCATTTTTTCGAAAATCTTCACCTATTTTTATTTATTTTATTTTAATTTATTTTATTTTCGAAATAAAGAAATAAATAAATAAATAAAAATAAAATTTTTTATTTTATATCATCTCCCTTTTTCCATCATGGTTCTAAGTGGAAATGAACAGTCCAGGAGGACTCTGGGGTCATATGCTAACCCCTCTACTGCTTCATATGGGAGTAGTATCTGCATACCCTCCATTGGAGACAGTAGCTTCGAGTTGAATCCTCAGCTCATTATCATGGTGCAGCAAAGTTGCCAGTATTCCGGTCTTCCACAGGAAGAACCTATAGAGTTTCTGGCACAATTTTTACAAATTGCTGACACAGTACATGATAAGGAAATAGATCAGGATGTCTACAGACTATTACTGTTTCCGTTTGCTGTAAAAGATCAAGCTAAGAGGTGGTTAAATAACCAACCTAAGGCCAGCATAAGAACATGGAAACAGCTGACAGAAAAATTCCTGAGTCAATACTTTCCCCCAAAACAGATGACACAGCTAAGGCTGGACATCCAAGGCTTTAAACAAGGAGATAATAAATCTCTTTATGATGCCTGGGAGAGATACAGAGAGATGCTACGAAAATGCCCCTCTGAAATGTTTTCAGAGTGGGTTCAGTTAGACGTCTTCTATTATGGGCTTGCAGAAGGAGCTTAGATGTCTCTAGATTACTCAGCTGGTGGATCTATCCACATGAGAAAGACAATTGAAGAAGCTCAAGAGCTCATTGATACAGTTCCCAGGAATCAGCATCTGTACCTAAGCAGTGACCCTTCCATGAAAGAAGAGGTTAAAACAGTAGCTGCTGAACTCAGCCCTGTAAAATAAGCTGCTGAATTCAATCAGCAATTGGACTTTCTAACAAAGCAGTTAGCCGAATTCAAGGATAAACTACAAGAGACAAGGATGGCTAATATAAATATGGAAGAACAATTGAAGCAAACAAAGCAGCAGCTGTCAAGACAAATAACAGAAGAATGCCAAGCAGTTCAATTAAGAAGTGGGAAAATATTAAATACCCCACCTCAAGGCAGCAAAGAGTTAAGGAATGAGCAAACCACCCAAAATTCACCTGAGGACAGTAAGAGCCCAGGGAAAAGTAATTCTGGCGTTAAAACGCCAGCAATCTGGTGGAAGGCTGGCGCTGAACGCCCAGATCAAACACACACAAGTGCTGATGACAACCCCTCTAAAAAGGCTTCTTCAACCACTTCTGTAGGCAATAAACCTACAGCAACTAAGGTTGAGGAATATAAAGCCAAGATACCTTATCCTCAAAAACTCCGGAAAGAGGAACAGGATAAGCAATTTGCTCGCTTTGTAGATTATCTCAGGACTCTTGAAATAAAGATTCCATTTGCAGAGGCACTTGAGCAAATACCTTCTTATGCCAAGTTCATGAAAGAGATCTTGAGTCATAAAAAGGATTGGAGAGAAACAGAAAGAGTTCTCCTCACTGAAGAATGCAGTGCAGTCATTCTGAAAAGCTTTTCTGAAAAGCTTAAAGACCCTGGGAGTTTTCTGATACCATGCATATTAGAAGGTAACTGCACCAAGACAGCTTTGTGCGATCTTGGGGCAAGCATCAACCTAATACCTGCATCCACTATCAGAAAGCTTGGCTTAACTGAAGAAGTTAAACCAACCAGGATATGTATCCAACTTGCTGATGGCTCCATTAAATACCCATCAGGCGTGATTGAAGATATGATTGTCAGAGTTGGGCCATTCGCCTTTTCCACTGACTTTGTAGTGCTGGAAATGGAGGAGCACAAGAGTGCTACTCTCATTCTAGGAAGACCCTTCCTAGCAACTGGACGAACCCTCATTGATGTCCAACAAGGGGAAATAACCCTGAGAGTCAATGATGATGAGTTTAAGTTGAATGCGGTCAAAGCCATGCAGCATCCAGACACATCAAAAGACTGCATGAAAGTTGATCTTATTGACTCTTTGGTAGAAGAGATCAACATGGCTGAGAGTCTCGAATCAAAGTTGGAGGACATCTTTAAAGATGTTCAGCCTGATTTGGAGGATTCAGAGGAGATTAAAGAGCCTCTGAAATTTCCTCTGGAAGAGGAAAAACCTCCTAAACCTGAGCTCAAACCATTACCACCATCCCTGAAATATGTATTTCTGGGAGAAGGTGACACTTTTCCAGTGATCATAAGCTCTACTTTAAATCCACAGGAAGAGGAAGCACTTATTCAAGTGCTAAGGACACACAAGACAGCTCTTGGGTGGTCCATAGGTGACCTTAAGGGCATAAGCTCAGCTAGATGCATGCACAAAATTTTATATGAGGATAATGCTAAACCAGTGGTTCAACCACAGAGGCGGCTAAATCCAGCCATGAAGGAAGTGGTGCAGAAAGAGGTCACCAAATTACTAGAGGCTGGGATTATTTATCCTATTTCGGATAGCCCCTGGGTGAGCCCTGTCCAAGTCGTCCCAAAAAAGGGAGGCATGATAGTGATTCACAATGAAAAAAATGAACTGGTTCCTACAAGAATAGTTACAGGGTGGCGAATGTGTATTGACTACAGAAGGCTCAATACAGCCACCAGAAAGGATCATTTCCCTTTACCATTCAAAGACCAGATGCTAGAAAGACTGGCAGGTCATGATTACTACTGCTTTTTGGATGGCTACTCAGGCTATAACCAGATCACAGTGGATCCCCAGGATCAAGAGAAAACAGCATTCACATGTCCATCTGGAGTGTTTGCTTATAGAAGGATGCCATTTGGGCTGTGTAATGCGCCTGCAACCTTCCAGAGATGCATGCTTTCTATTTTCTCTGATATGGTGGAAAAATTTCTGGAAGTCTTCATGGATGACTTCTCAGTATATGGAGACTCATTCAGCTCCTGTCTTGATCACCTGAAACTTGTTCTGAAGAGATGCCAAGAGACCAACCTAGTTTTAAACTGGGAAAAATGTCACTTCATGGTGACTGAAGGGATTGTCCTTGGGCATAAAATCTTAAACAAGGGAATAGAGGTGGATCAAGCAAAAATAGAGGTAATTGAAAAATTACCACCACCTGCCAATGTTAAGGCAATCAGAAGCTTTCTGGGGCATGTAGGATTCTATAGGAGGTTTATAAAGGATTTTTCAAAAATCGCAAAACCTCTGAGTAATCTGCTAGCTGTTGACACGCCATTTGTGTTTGACACAGAGTGTCTGCAGGCGTTTGAAACGCTGAAAGCTAAGCTGGTCACAGCACCAGTTATTTCTGCACCAGACTGGACATTACCATTTGAGCTAATGTGTGATGCTAGTGATCACGCCATTGGTGCAGTATTGGGACAGAGGCATGACAAGCTTCTGCATGTCATTTATTATGCTAGTCGTGTTTTAAATGATGCCCAGAAAAATTACACAACCACAGAAAAAGAATTACTTGCAGTGGTTTATGCCATTGACAAGTTCAGATCATACTTAGTAGGATCAAAAGTGATTGTGTATACTGACCATGCTGCTCTTAAATATCTACTCACAAAGCAGGATTCAAAACCCAGGCTCATCAGATGGGTGTTGCTTCTGCAAGAGTTTGATATAGAAATAAGAGACAGAAAAGAGACAGAGAACCAAGTGGCTGATCATCTGTCCCGGATAGAGCCAGTAGAAGGGACGTCCCTCCCCTCTCTTGAGATCTCTGAGACCTTTCCGGATGAGCATTTATTTGCCATTCAGGAAGCACCATGGTTTGCCGATATTGCAAACTATAAAGCTGCAAGGTTCATACCCAAAGAGTACAACAGGCAACAAAATAAAAAGTTAATCACTGATGCAAAGTACTACTTGTGGGATGAACCCTATCTCTTTAAGAGATATGCAGACGGAATAATCCGTAGGTGTGTCCCTAGAGAAGAAGCATAGAGGATCCTATGGCATTGCCATGGATCTCAATATGGAGGCCATTTCGGAGGTGAGCGAACAGCCACCAAGGTCCTCCAATGTGGCTTCTATTGGCCCACACTCTATAAAGATTCCCGAGAGTTTGTACATAACTGTGACAGTTGCCAAAGAGCTGGTAATCTGCCTCATGGTTACGCCATGCCTCAACAAGGAATCTTGGAGATTGAGTTGTTGGACGTATGGGGAATTGACTTCATGGGACCTTTCCCACCATCATTCTCAAACACTTATATTCTGGTGGCAGTTGACTATGTATCAAAATGGGTTGAGGCCATTGCCACACCCACCAATGATACTAAAACAGTGCTGAAGTTCCTCCAGAAATATATCTTCAGCAGGTTTGGGGTCCCTAGAGTACTAATCAGTGATGGGGGCACTCACTTCTGCAACAAACAGCTTTACTCTGCCATGGTCCGGTATGGGATTCGCCACAAGGTGGCGACTCCATATCATCCACAGACTAATGGACAAGCTGAAGTCTCTAACAGAGAGCTAAAAAGAATCCTAGAACGGACTGTAAATACCCGTAGAAAGGATTGGGCAAGAAGCTTGAATGATGCTCTGTGGGCATACAGAACAGCATTCAAGACTCCTATAGGGACCACTCCATACCAACTGGTCTATGGTAAGGCATGTCACCTGCCCGTGGAACTGGAACATAAAGCTTACTGGGCAACCAGATTCCTGAACTTTGATGCCAGATTAGCTGGAGAAAAAAGATTGCTCCAGCTAAATGAGCTAGAGGAATTCAGATTCACTGCTTTCGAAAATGCCAAGCTTTATAAAGAAAAATAAAAAAAGTGGCATGACAGAAAGCTGTCATCTAGAATCTTTGAACCAGGGCAAAAGGTTCTGCTGTTCAACTCTAGGCTCAGGCTATTCCCCAGGAAACTGAAGTCCCGGTGGAGGGGACCATATGTGATTACAAGTGTATCACCATATGGTTATGTGGAGCTTCAAGATATTGATTCTGATAAGAAGTTCATTGTCAATGGACAGAGAATCAAGCACTATCTTGAAGGCAATGTTGAGCAAGAGTGTTCAAGGCTGAAGCTAGACTAAAAGCTCAGCAAGGTCCAGCTAAAGACAATAAAGAAGCGCTTGCTGGGAGGCAGCCCAACCATGGGGCATCAATCCTCTAAGCATTTTGCCCTATTTTTATTTCTATTTGTTTGTATAAAGTTCACTGATCCTAAGGTAAAGAGTCAATTGTATAAGTTCACAGGGTTACAGAAGGATTCTGCACACAAAACAGAGAAAAAGAGCTCACTGGCAAGAAAACGCTAGTAAAAGTCTGTTTTGGGCGTTCAACGCCCAACATAAGCATCCACTGGGCGTTGAACGCCAGTAAGGATAGCAATCTGGGCGTTAAACACCAGAAAGGGGCATCTTCTGAGCGTTGAACGCCAGAAAGAAGCTCCTTCTGGGCGTTCAACGCCAGATTTACAGCGTCCTGGGCGTTCAGAAAAATGCCCAGTGACAAAGGAGTTCCTGGCGTTCAACGCCAGAAAGAGGCAGCAGCTGGGCGTTGAACGCCCAGGAGAGGTAGCATTTGAGCGTTGAACGCCCAAAACATGCAGCGTTTGGGCGTTCAAACGCCAGGATGGTGGGGAGGAGGTAAATTCAATTTTCCTTCATATTTTTCATTTTAATCTTAATTTTCATGCATCAATTCATGATTTCTTGCATAAACATGTTAAGAACCCTGATTTCTAAAATCCCTAATTTCTAAAAACCCTACCTTAAAAATATCAAATGTATCTTAATCCATAAGCACAAACCCTCTTTTTCAAATTCAATCCAACTCTTTTTCAAAATTTTCAAAACAAATCTATTTTTTTTCAACTAATATCTTTTTCAAATCTCCACATTATCTTTTTCAAAATCTAGACTTATCTTTTTCAAAAATTTTTCATTTCTTTTCAATTTCAAACTACATCCTCTCTTATCATATCTTCTATCTTATCTTTTTCAAATCAATCTTTTTATCATATCTTTTCAAAAATTTTCGAACCCACCCCCCTCCCCTTATATATGGGTTCGGTCTCCCCCCCTTCCATCAACAATTGCACCTAGCTCTCCTTCTATCCCTCTCCTTTCTTTTCCTTTGCTTGAGGACAAGCAAACCTCTAAGTTTGGTGTGTTTATCCGTGATCACTAAGAGCATGGCTCCTAAGGGAAAACAACACACTTCAAGAGGCAAGAAAGAGAGCGTTCCAAAACCACTTTGGAATCAAGGGAAGTTCTTATCTAAAGAACATACAGACCATTATTACAAAATAATGGGTCTAAGATCAGTGATCCCGGAAGTTAGATTCGATCTGAAAGAAGACGAATATCCAGAGATCCAGGAGCAAATTCGAATCAGGAACTGGGAGGTCCTAGCTAATCCTGAGACAAAAGTGGGAAGGAACATGGTCCAGGAGTTCTATGCTAATATGTGGCAGACAGACAAGCAAAAACTATCTGGAACTGCTTTCTATGAATATCGGACCATGGTCAGAGGAAAGATTGTTCATACCATCCCTGACAAGATCAGAGAGATCTTAAAGCTACCTCATCTGAAAGATGATCCAGACTTTTTCAACAGGAGAATGATGAGAACAGACAAGGGCCTAGATAAGATTCTAAAGGATATATGTATCCCTGGAGCAAGGTGGACCACTAGCACGAAGGGTATCCCAAATCAACTCAAAAGGGAAGATCTCAAGCCAGTCGCCAGAGGATGGCTGGATTTCATTGGGCATTCTCTGTTGCCCACCAGCAACCGTTCTAAAGTCACTGTTAAAAGAGCATTGATGATCCATTGCATCATGATGGGAAAAGAAGTGGAAGTTCATCAACTGATTTCAACTGAATTCTACAAAATTGCTAATAAAAATTCTAAAGAGGCCAGGTTGGCTTACCCAAGCTTGATTTCTCTGCTCTGCAAGGACACTGGGGTAAGGATGGGAATAACTGAGTATATCTCAATTGAGAAACCAATCACCAAAGCATCAATAGAAAAAGAACAAGCACAGGATGACCCCATCAAGAAGAAAACACAGGAATTTCTCCCAAAAATCCCTCAATCTGAATATTGGGAGTATCTTGAAACATCAGTTACCAAGATGCAAGAAGCTATGGAACAAATAATAAAGGAACAGGAGGAACAAAGTCAAATTCTTTGCTATTTGATTAAAGAACAGGAAGAGCAAGGGCATGACTTGAGGGAATTAAAGCGCCAGAAGTTATCTTTTGAAGGACCAAGCACCCCACAGATCCGAGGAACATCCACTTCCCAGAACAAAGGTTGTTAAATTCCAATTTCTGCTTTAACTCTGTGATAGTTGTCGTTATAGGAGTTTACCTTAGGAGTCATATAGTAGTAATTAGTGTCTATTTTGATTTTATCTCCAATTAAGTTGTAGTCTATTTTTCTCATCATCAGCAAACATGAGTAAAATAGCAGATCTTTTGAGTAAGAGGCAATAAAATTCGAGTTTTAATAAGAAAAATTCTAATCAGTAACATGTGGTGGCAATGCTTTCTTTCTTCTGAATGAATGCTTGAACAGTGCATATATCTTTTGAATTTGTTGTTTAAGACCGTTAGATATGTTGGCTCTTAAAAGAATGATGAACATGAGACATGTTATTGATAATCTGAAAATCACAAAAATGATTCTTGAAGCAAGAAAAAGCAGCAAAGAACAAAGCTTGCAAAAAAAATAGAGAGAAAAAGAAAAGCAAGCAGAAAAAGCCAAAAGCTCTTAAAACCAAAAGGCAAGGGTAAATAAAAAGGATCCCAAGGCTTTGAGCATCAGTGGATAGGAGGGCCTAAAGGAATAAAATCCTGGCCTAAGCGGCTAAACCAGGCTGTCCCTATCCATGTGCTTGTGGCGTGAAGGTGTCAAGTGAAAACTTGAGACTGAGCGGTTAAAGTCAAGGTCCAAAGCAAAAAGAAGAGTGTGCTTAAGAACCCTGGACACCTCTAATTGGGGACTTTAGCAAAGCTGAGTCACAATCTAAAAGGGTTCACCCAATTACGTGTCTGTGGCATTTAAGTATCCAGTGGTAATACTGGAAAACAAAGTGCTTTGGGCCACGGCCAAGACTCATAAAGTAGCTGTGTTCAAGAATCATCATACTGAAATAGGAGAATCAATAACACTATCTGAATTCTAAGATCCTATAGATGCCAATCACTCTGAGCTTCAATGGATAAAGTGAGATGCCAAAACTGTTCGGAAGCAAAAAGCTACTAGCCCCGCTCATCTAATTAGAATATGAGCTTCACTCAAAAACTCTGAGATATTATTGCTTCTTGACTTATTAGTCTTCTATTTTATTTGTCTAGTTGCTTGAGGACATGCAACAGTTCAAGTTTGGTGTTGTGATGAGCGGATATTTTATACGCTTTTTGGGGTTAATTTCATATAGATTTTAGTATGTTTTAGTTGGTTTTCATTTCATTTTCATTAGTTTCTAGGCAAATTCCACATTTCTAGACTTTACTATGAGTTTGTGTGTTTTGCTGTAATTTCAGGTATTTTCTGGCTGAAATTGAGGATGCTGAGCAAAAATCTGATTCAGGCTGAAAAAGGACTGTTGATGCTGTTTGATTCTAACCTCCCTGCACTCAAAATGGATTTTCTGGAGCTATAGAACTCCAAATGGCATTCTTCCAATTGCGTTGGAAAGTAGACATCCGGGGCTTTCTAGCAATATATAATAGTCCATACTTTTCTCAAGGATAGATGACGTAAACTGGCGTTCAACGCCAGCTCTCTGCCCAATTCTGGCGTCCAACGCCAGAAACACGTTGCAAGTTGGACTTCAACGCCAGAAAAGGATCCAAAGCTGGCGTTGAATGCCCAAAACAGCCCGAGGCACGTGAAAGCTTTAGTCTCAGCCCGAGAACACACCAAGTGGGCCCCAGAATTGGATTTCTGCACTATCTGTTATAGTTTACTCATTTTCTGTAAACCTAGGTTACTAGTTTAGTATTTAAACAACTTTTAGAGATTTATTTTGTATCTCATGACATTTTAGATAAAAAATTTGTACTCTTTGATGGCATGAGTCTCTAAAGTCCATTGTTGGGGGTGAGGAGCTCTGCTGTGTCTCGATGAATTAATGCAAGTATTTCTGTTTTCCGTTCAAACATGCGTGTTCCTATCTAAGATATCCATTCACGCCTAACTATGGAGAAGGTGATGATCAGTGACACTCATCACCTTCCTCAATCCATGAACGTGTGTCTGACAATCACCTCCGTTCTACATCAGATTGAATGAATATCTCTTAGATTCCTTAATCAGAATCTCCGTGGTATAAGCTAGATTGATGGCGGCATTCATGAGAATCTGGAAAGTCTAAACCTTGTCTGTGGTATTCTGAGTAGGATTCTGGGATTGGATGACTGTGAAGAACTTCAAACTCACGAGTGCTGGGCATAGTGACAGACGCAAAAGGATAGTAAATCCTATTCTGGGACGACTGAGAACCTGCAGATGATTAGCCGTGCGGTGACAGTGCACTTGGACCCTTTTCACTGGAAGGATGGATGGTAGCCATTGACAACGGTGATCCACCAACATAGAGCTTTCCGTAGAAGGACGTGCGTGCGTGAATCAGAGGACAGAGGAAAGCAGAGATTCAGAAGACAAAGCATCTCCAAAACTCCAAAATATTCTCCATTACTGCATAACAAGTAACCTTTAACCCATGCTCTCTTGTTTATTCGCAATTCAATTGATAAATATAATTGACTTCCTGACTAAGAATTGCAAGATAACCATAGATTGCTTCAAACCAACAATCTCCATGGGATTCGACCCTTACTCACGTAAGGTATTACTTGGACGACCCAGTGCACTTGCTGGTTAGTGGTACGAGTTGTGAAAAGTGTGATTCACAATTCGTGCACCAGAACTCCTCAATGATTGAATCCATCTCTTGATCAACCTCTTCAAAGTTTTCCACCATGATATGCCTTGGAGGTTGTACACCCTCCTCAACATCAATATCAAGCTTCTTGAAAGAGCGCTCTATAATGATACATTCCCATGGACTTCCAACATCTCCTAGGTCTTCAACCACTCCTTCCGGCTCAATTGTCTCATCTTCCTCCCCTAGTGGCAATTCTTTCTTCAACTTATCTTCTTCATCTTGAAGCTCTAAACTCACTCCCTCACTATGCTCCTTGGTTTCTTCTCCACATTTGTCAATGGGAGTGCCTTGGTTGCTTAGGCTTAGTCGGGAGGAGGCCATATTGCTAACAGCTTCAACTAGGATAACCATCTTGGCTCCTAGCTCTTTAAACTTCTTTTCATCCTCCTCTTGTCGCCTTAAGAGATGAGATTCAAGGTTTCTCAATTCCAACATGGAGGCTTCATCGGGAGTTGATGGTGGAAGGGAAGGTTCATTGTTTGGGAGGAAAGGTTCATAATCGGAAGTTGGTTCATCTTGGTGAGGGTATGAAGGTAGTGTATATTGAGGTGGTTCTTGAGAGTAATTGTGTTAGAATGATGGTGGTTCTGTGTATGGTTCATATGGCTCATAAGGTGGTTGGTATGGTGGATAAGGATTATGGTAATATGAAGGTGTTTGGTGGTATGGGGCTTGTGAGTATGATGGTTCAAAATCATGTTGAGGGGGTGGTTCATAGGCATGTGGTGGTGGTTGTTGACAATTACAATAAGGGTCACCACATCCATTAGATTGATATGCATTAGGATGAGAGTTATACTCATAAGAAACCGGAGGTTGTTGTTGCCAAGAAGGTTGATCAATCCCTTGAAGCTCCTCCCATCTTTGATCGTTCCATCCTTGATGCATATTGTCATTATAGTTCCCATTTTCTACAACATAATTTGAACCAAACTCATAGCCAAAGTGGTGAGAATTCATAGTAGCAAGAGAAAATAAAACAAATACTAATAAGAATTAATAAAAACTAACTCCTAAAACAAGAAAAAACTAGCAAAGAAGCATATTAACATATATACAATAGCCAATAACATAACACCATTGCAACTCCCCGGCAACGGCGCCATTTTGATGAACGAAAAATTGTGTGGTCTAGAATTCCACTAATGAATTCTCGTTGTAAAGTATAGTTTCTAAACCAAACAATAGTCCTTTCATATAAAAATTTTGGTTGTCACTTGTACAAACCCCAAATGAAAATTAACCGGAGTATTTGGACTCCGGGTCGTCTCACGAGGAATTGCAATGAAGTGTATGCTTATTGGCTATGAAGATGCAATGGGGGTTTTTGGTTGATAAGAGGGGCAACAAAATAAATGACAAGAAAAGTGAATCAAACAAGTAACTAAAGAAAGCAAGTAATAAAGAGAGAGACATTCATGGCAAGGATTGAGAATATAGGCTTTCTATCCTAGTCATACAATGATTAATTTATCTTATTTAGTCAACTCCAACAAATAGGGAGAAAGTCAAATAACACTAATTAATCATGTCACAAATATAAACAAGAATTTATCTTATTACGTCACCTCCAACATTGGAAGAAGGTATCATATTATCTTCCATGAGAGAAAGTCTAATAAGACTAGCTAATCTCAATCCAAAAGTCCTAATCAACTTACTAATTAAATTAGCAAAAGATTAGCATCAATGGAAACAATATTAGCTAACAACTCTAGATCACCAACATGAATTGGGTTTTTATGACTCAAGATTGCCTAATTACTCTTTCCAAACCAAGAATGCTCAAAATCTACTCTAACATCCAACCAAGCATTTTGTCAAATACTTGGTAGGTACTAAAGGAAAGCATGGTAAATGAGCAAGAATAGTAAAATCTACCAACTACAAATTGTAAGGAAACAAGATCAACAACTCAAATCAACAATAAAGAAACATCAAACATTAAATTGCATTAAAAGTAAATCAAATCCAAAAAGAGCATCTGGTGCACGAAATTGTGATCTTCAACAATGGCGCCAATGGCTTGGTGCTCTCAAATGTGAATCACATTTAGTCACAATTCCGCACAACTAACCAGCAAGTACACTGGGTCGTCCAAGTAATAAACCTTAAGTGAGTAAGGGTCTATCCCACGGAGATTGTCGGCTTGAAGCAAGCTATGGTCACCTTGTAAATGTCAGTCAGGCGGATTCAAATGGTTATGGTAAATTGATAATAAAAACATAAATAAAATATAAACTGGGATAGAGATACTTATGTAATTCATTGATGAGAATTTCAGATAAGCGTATAGAGATGCTTTCGGTCCTCCTGAACCTCCGCTTTCCTGCTGTCTTCATCCAAACATTCCTACTCCCTTCCATGGCAGGCTTTATGTAGGGCATCACCGTTGTCAATGGCTACATCCCATCATCTCTGTGAAAATGGTCCAATGCGCTGTCACTGCATGGCTAATCATCTGTCGGTTCTCGATCATACTGGAATAGGATTTACTATCCTTTTGCGTCTGTCACTACGCCCAGCACTCACGAGTTTGAAGCTCGTCACAGCCATCCCTTCCCAGATCCTACTCAGAATACCACAGACAAGGTTTAGACTTTCCAGATCTCGAGAATGGCCGTCCATGGGTTCTAACTTATACCACGAAGATTTTAATATCTCGGACTCGGTCCTCTGTATTAGATATCTAAGAGATACTCATTCTAGCTTGTTTGCATGTAGAACGGAAGTGTTTGTCAGGGATGCATTCATAGGTGAGAATGATGATGAACGTCACATAATCATCACATTCATCATGTTCTTGGGTGCGAATGGATATCTTAGAGAAGGAATAAGCTTGAATTGAATAGAAAAACGGTAGTACTTTGTATTAATTCATGAGGAACAGCAGAGCTCCACACCTTAATGTATGGAGTATAGAAACTCTACCGTTGAAAATACATAAGTGATAAGGTCCAAGCATGGCCGAATGGCCAGCCCCCAAAACGTGGTCAAAGAATCAAAAGATAATCCAAAGATATCCAAAGATGATTTAAATACAATAGTAAAAAGTCCTATTTATGCTAAACTAGTTACTAGGGTTTATAGAAATGAGTAAATGATGCAGAAATCCACTTCTGGGGCCCACTTGATGTGGGCTTGGGCTGAGCATTGAGCTTTACACGTGTAGAGGCTTCTCTTGGAGTTGAACGCTAGTTTGTAACCTATTTCTAGTGTTTAACTCCACTTTGCAACCTGTTTCTGGCGTTTAACTCCAGAATGCAGCATGGAACTGGCGTTCAACACCAGTTTGCGTCGTCTAAACTCAGGCAAAGTATGGACTATTATATATTTCTGGAAAGCCCTGGATGTCTACTTTCCAAATCAATTAAGCACGCGCCATTTAAAGTTCTGTAGCTCCAGAAAATCCACTTTGAGTGCAGCGAGGTCAGAATCCAGCAGCATCTACAGTCCTTCTTCAACCATTGAATCAGATTTTTGCTCAGGTCCCTCAATTTCAGCCAGAAAATACCTGAAATCACAGAAAAACACACAAACTCATAGTAAAGTCCAGAAATGTGAATTTTAATTAAAAACTAATAAAAATATACTAAAAACTAACTAAATCATACTAAAAACTATGTAAAAACAATGTCAAAAAGCGTATAAATTATCCGCTCATCACAACACCAAACTTAAATTGTTGCTTGTCCCCAAGCAACTGAAAATCAAATAGGATTAAAAGAAGAGAATATACTATAAATTCCAAAATATCAATGAAACTTAGCTCCAATCAGATGAGCGGGACTTATAGCTTTTTGCCTCTTGAATAGTTTTGGCATCTCGCTTTATCCATTGAGGTTCAGAATGATTGGCATCTATAGGAACTCAGAGTTCAGATAGTGTTATTGATTCTCCTAGTTCAGTATGTTAATTCTTGAACACAGCTACTTTATGAGTCTTGGCCGTGGCCTTAAGCACTTTGTTTTCCAGTATTACCACCGGATACATAAATGCCACAGACACATAACTGGGTGAACCTTTTCAGATTGTGACACAGCTTTGCTAAAGTCCCCAATTAGAGGTGTCCAGGGTTCTTAAGCACACTCTATTTTTGCTTTGGACCTTGACTTTAACCGCTCAGTCTCAAATTTTCACTTGACACCTTCACGCCACAAGCACATGGTTAGGGACAGCTTGGTTTAGCCGCTTAGGCCAGGATTTTATTCCTTTAGGCCCTCCTATCCACTGATGCTCAAAGCCTTGGATCCTTTTTATTACCCTTGCCTTTTGGTTTTAAGGGCTATTGGTTTTTTGCTCTTGCCTTTTGGTTTAAAGAGCTTTTGGCTTTTTCTGCTTGCTTTTTCTTTTTCTTCTTTTTTTTTTCGCTATTTTTATTTTCTCTTTTTTTTTTCTGCAAGCTTTTGTATTCACTGCTTTTTCTTGCTTTAAGAATCATTTTTATGATTTTTCAGATTATCAAATAGCATGTCTCCTTTTCATCATTCTTTCAAGAGCCAACATATTTAACATTCATAAACATCAAATTCAAATGACATATGCACTGTTCAAGCATACATTCAGAAAACAAAAAGTATTGCCACCACATCAAAATAATTAAACTAGTTTCAAGGATGAATTTGAAACCATGTACTTCTTGTTCTTTTGTTTTTAGAACAGTTTTCATTTAAGAGAGGTGATGGATTCATATTCATAACTTTAAGCCATAGACACTTAGACACTAGTGATCATATAGTAAAGACACAAACATAAATAAAACATAAAGCATAATAAATGAAAAACAAAAAGTAAGAACGAGGAGATTAAGGAACGGGTCCACCTTAGTGAGGGTGGCGTCTTCCTCTTCTTGAAGAACCAATGGTGCTCTTGAGCTCCTTTATGTCTCTTCCTTGTCTTTGTTGCTCCTCCCTCATAGCTCTTTGATCTTCTCTAATCTCATGGAGGATGATGGAGTGCTCTTGGTGCTCCATCCTTAGTTGTCCCATGTTGGAACTTAATTCTCCTAGGGAAGTGTTGATTTGCTCCCAATAGTTTTGTGGAGGAAAGTGCATCCCTTGAGGCATTAGTGGTTATGGAAAAACAAAAAAAGCAATGCTTTTTCCACAACAAACTTAAAATGTTTGCTTGTCCTCGAGCAAATGAAGAAAGAAAGGATGAGAAGAAGAAGAGATGGAGAAGATGGAGGTGTGTGAATGGTTCGGCTAGGGGGGTTTAGGTGGTAATGATGTGTGAAAAGAAAAGAGTGATGATTTGAATTTAAGTGGGTGGGTGTAGATGGGTTGTATGATGGTTTTGGAGGAGTAATAGAGGTGATTGGTGGAGGTTAATTGAGGAAGAATGACATGAAAAGGTGTGAAGATGAGAGAATAAGTAGTAGGAATCTTGTGGGATCCACAATCCAGTGGAGCCAAGGACTTAACATCCCTGCTCCAATTAGGCGTGTAAAACGCCCTTGCTGTGCAATCCTGGCATTTAACACCAGACTGCTGCTTGTTTCTGGCGTTAAACGCCACTTCCATGCTCTGTTCTGGCGTTTAACGCCAGGTAGATGCTGGTTTCTGGCGTTAAACGCCAGCTTGGTGCTTGTTTCTGGCGTTAAACGCCAGACAGATGCTTGTTTCTGGCGTTTAAACGCCAGACTGCTCTCCTCCAGGGTGTGCTATTTTTCTGCTATTTTTCATTTTGTTTTTGTTTTTTCAGTAGTTTTTGTGACTCCACATGATCATCAACCTAATAAAACACGAAATAACAATAGAAAATAAATAAATATGATTAGATAACATTGGGTTGCCTCCCAACAAGCGCTTCTTTAATGTCAATAGCTTGATAGTGAGCTCTCATGGAGCCTCACAGATATTCAGAGCATTGTTGGAACCTCCCAACACCAAACTTAGAGTTTGAATGTGGGGGTTCAACACGAAACTTAGAGTTTGGTTGTGGCCTCCCAACATCAAACTTAGAGTTTGACTTTGGGGGCTTTAGTTGACTCTGCAGTGAGAGAAGCTTTTCATGCTTCCTCTCCAGGGTTACAGAAGGAGATCCTTGAGTTTTAAACACAAGGTTGTCCTCATTCAGTTGAAGGATCAATTCTCCTCTGTCCACATCAATCACAGCTCTTGCTGTGGCTAGGAAGGGTCTTCCAAAGATGATGGATTCATCCTTATCCTTCCCAGTGTCTAGGATTATGAAATCAGCAGGGATAAAGACCTTTAACCTTTATTAGCACGTCCTCTACTTGTCCATAAGCTTTTTTTCTTGAGTTGTCTGCTATCTCTAATGAGATTCTGGCAGCTTGCACCTCAAAGATTCCCAATTTCTCCATTACAAAGAGTGGCATGAGGTTTATCCCTAACCCAAGGTCACATAGAGCCTTCTCAAAGGTCATGGTGCCTATGGTACAAGGTATTAAGAACTTTCCAGGATCCTGTTTCTTCTGAGGCAATGTCAGTTGATCCAGATCACTCAGTTCATTGATGAGTAAGGAAGGTTCATCTTCCCAAGTCTCATTACCAAATAATTTGGCATTCAGCTTCATGATTGCACCAAGGTACTTGGCAACTTGCTCTTCAGTGACATCTTCATTCTCTTCATAAGAAGAATACTCATCAGAGCTCATGAATGGCATAAGGAGGTTCAATGGAATCTCTATGGTCTCTAAATGAGCCTCAGATTCCTTTAGTTCCTCAGAGGAAAACTCCTTGTTGATCACTGGACATCCCAGGAGGTCTTCCTCACTGGGATTCACGTCCTCTCCCTCCCTTGTAGGTTCGGCCATGATGGTTAAATCAATGGCCTTGCACTCTCTTTTTGGATTCTCTTCTGTATTGCTTGGGAGAGTACTAGGAGGAGTTTCAGTGACTCTTTTACTCAGTTGGCCCACTTGTGCCTCCAAATTTCTAATGGAGGACCTTGTTTCATTCATGAAACTTAAAAAGGCCTTAGATAGATTGTAACATCCCTTCTAGCAAAATACCTTGCTTAAGTCAGGGTATTTCTAATAGAAAGAACGTTACGTGACCTTTTCTAATATTAACTACTTAATTACTGAGCCTTTGTATCGAGTTCGTGTTTCAGTTTTAAGAAAATTCCAGAAAAATTTTGTTTGTTTGCTTTTTTTTTTTATTCATCAAAGTCATAATTCAAACATTCACAAATAATAATAATCACATAGATATTATTGATAATAATTCTTATACAAAAGAGACCAAATAAAACTCAAATACAATATACTAAACCTACCCCTCTATGTAAAATGAATTCTCAAAGGACAATAGCGAGGGGACTCTATGAAAGCAATTAAAACCATAAAGAAAGCCTACTGATCGCTCGCAGCTTCAAATTGCATCTTCAAACTTGTCGCTGAAAGGGTGGAAAATTTGGGGTGAGAACCAAACCACATGTTCTCAGTAGAGGTCGAGAATGCCGTGAAAGTAAAGAATATAGCGCAAATAGTTAATTTCATTTTGAGACATTGAAAAGAAAACTACTTTCATTCGCAGTATTCATCACTCGCCTTATATACACTTCTTTTGAAAACCAATGGCTCAACTTTCAAAAAATCTAAAACCTTCTTTAGAAGCATCAATTAATTATCCAAAATCCTAAACCCATATTTTACTTTATATATGTCTTAAAAGTTTTCCTAGACTGTATGAATGACTAATTTGTTCCAAGCATAGGTTCATTAAGTCTATACTGAACCAGCTTAATCTTTCATACTTTACTAAACCTCAAATACAAACCAATCACGGCCTTAGGCCCAAGCAATTCAATCAACACCCAATTCACTACAACCCAGCCAATCAAATACAACCACAAGTAAAGAGATTCAAACACAATCAAGAGCAATTACATCAAGTATAGCAATTAGCAGTTAAACAGAATTATTCATATAGGCAAACCAATTACAATATACACACCCAAAAAAGGTCACATAGATGCATATGATGAATGTCTAGTCCTAGTACAGGCCATGAGCTCATGTGTCGGTTGGCTGCCCGCAATCCCGACATTTATCCGGTCACGAGTAATCCCGATTTTCCGAATACGATTTTCCGTTCCTAAATAAATGTGCATATAATAACAGCCGCTCATTTGAGACAGCCTCTGCTTACTGTAGGAAAATATATATATATATACTCTGCTCTGCTCTGGGGAAATGGAAAATGGCTGTAGGTAACTTAGTTTCCCTACAGAGGCTCTGGGTTGCATTAAGCAACTAATATATATAAATATAGCTCTGGGTTGCATCAAGCAACTAATATATATATATATATATATACAAATATTTCTTTACTCTGCTCTGGTTTCTCTTTTCTCTGCATCTCTTTACTCTAATCTAGTTGTTCTGTTCTCTGTATCTCTTTACTTTCCTCTGAATACTCTTTCATCTGTATCTATATTACTCTTTTTCCCTTTATCTCTTTACTCTTTAGTAATTGTAAATATGCAAGCGGGACAAAACCCATGTCCTTGCTAGCAACTTTATAAACCAAATATATTTTCTCAAAAGAATCAGTAAAGTTATTATCGTTAAACAAGTCTCAAGTATTCATTTTGATTAAGTCCTTTTACTTTTATAAAAATTTGGACATAATCTCCTTTAAAAATAGAACTTAGCCACCCTTACGGGTTCCTTCCTTCTCAACATTTCATCAGCCTCTTTCAGCAGTTGCCACAATAATATATATTCTCGAAAACATTTGATAATAGTATATAAAATCTATTTCTTAAATTCCATATCCAAAATAATTGTCAACACAACCTGGCAGCCTGATTTCCATTTTGTTTTTAAAATATCAAATGAATTCGGAATCACGCAAACTTTATATTCATGCGACCGTCTCGGATTAAGCTTTCTATTAAATCAAAAATAATAATTTTTTGCTGACTCTAGCGTCAGGAATATAAGCAAAACCGTGACTGTTCTGCAGTGTTTTGAAACCAGAAGACAGCAGCAGCATACAACATTTGAAATTTCATATAAAATCCAAATTAAATCCAAACACCTTCAAAATTAATGTGGTTAAACTTAACTTACCCAAATTGTTTTCTCAATTAGTTCCAGGGTCATACCAATTTTAATGAAGGAGTTACATAGCTTGGAATTTAAGTAATTTTCTGCAGAATTCTGTCTTACAAATCATTAAACACAACCTCTTCCAAGTCCCATAACTCACTTATTAAAACATGGAAAACCTTGAAATTTGAATCATATGTACTAAACATACTCAACTTTCACCTCCAATTGGTTGCATCTTAATATCATTCCAGAATTAAAAATTATAAAATCTCAAATGTTACTGACCTAGAAAACAAAACCTGCCTTTTACTGCATAATACATCATTCTTTGAAAATCCAAATCTTTAAAACCACAACTCTAACAATTCTAAGTTTTTATGAAATTAAAGTATTAGGACCAAAGTTTTATTTAAAATTGGTTCCATCTCAAAATTGAAACTGCAGAATTTTCAATAGAGGAATCAAGTTGCTGCTGTGTTAAACGTCCTGCAGAAAAACTTGATTTGACATCTCCAATTCAAAAATTCACCATAAATCATAAACTTAATGAAAAAGTCTCAAATTTACCAGTTAAGTTCCTTATATCTCCAAGTAACCCAGGCTTGGTCTCATGCAACTCCGATCATTACGTAAGTAGTTATAGCTTTTCAAAGTTTATGATTTCGTTTAAAAATATGCAGAAAATCAGATTTTAGAGTTCAACTTTGAAAAATCATAACTAATTTTCTAGTTGATATGAAACCTTAAAAATTGAATTTTTACAATTACACTTAATATAATTTACTTAACATTTAAATTCTTATAGTTTCAGTCACTATAGAGTTACTAAATCACTTTCAAAGTTGCCGTTTTATTTCAAGAGAACCTGATTTTCAGCACACCATTTAGTATTCAAAATCCAACCCCTCAATACCCCTCAACACTAATTCCAAATCAACCACCAATCAAGTTCATTAACATTACAATATACCAAATAACAGCTTAACGGCAACAAATCCAACATAACCCATTAAAATTCAGAAATTCTCAATAATTAGTCATCAAACAATTCCCAATCCACATAATCAATCCATATCACTAATCAACAATTCCAAATCACAATCTCAACCATTCCAATCACAATTTCAGCCACAATTCAATATTCACATAAACAATCAATTATCACAGCTACTAAATCTATTTGCAGTTATTCAATAAACCTTGTAGGCATTCTTAAATTGAAATCGTTTTAAACCCCCTACCTCGATGTCGCAATCGCATAGTTTAACGCAACAATCCTTGCTTAGTCTAAACTGGTAACTGCAGCGGCGATTTCAACGCAACCGGGACGGCGGCTGCAGCATCAATTCTGGTTACGCTCGCAGCAACGGCAATTTCGGCAATTTCAGCATAACACCATAATACTAAAACAGAGATATTGGCTATCATAATTAAAATAAGAACATAATAGAGAAACAAAATACCAAATAGAAGAAGAGCAAGAGCGTTACAGGGTTAGGAATAGAGGTTCAATGTCAAAATGAAGAGGATGGTGCAGTCGCTTCTCTCCCCTGGTGACAAGTTCCAGCTGTAACGATTCCAACAACTATAGTGTACTCAGGAACATTAATGATGGGGACAAGGTCATTCTAAAGCAACAAAAGATTCATAGACAGTGACTCCGGTAACTAGGGAACAACGAACTCACCCATATGAACAGCAACAACCAAGGTCTCCGGCTACGGCGGCGGAAGAGGAACGACTCCTCCTCTGCTGCGTCACTCTCAATGGCAGCGGCAGCAAACCCTGATGGCAACGGGAATAGGGAGCGACAATGGTGAAGGCTCGACGAAGATAGCGAGGCACGATGGTGCAGGTCAGCATCTTCTCTTCGCGTCTCACCCTCAGCGAACGGCAACGGCGATACACGAACAATGGCAACGGGGCGTGGCTCGACGGCAGCTCCTTCCTCTCCTCCATGGGTCACGTTCGCCTCTCCCTTTCTTCTCCCTCGTCCTCTGTCTCCCTTCCTGTTCTCCGTTTTCCCCCCGTCTTCCCTCTTTCCCCTTCCTTTCTTTTCCCTTTCTGTTTTCCCCCTCGAGCTCCTCTGTTTCCTTTCTTTCCCATTCTGTTTGTGCGTGTGTTTTGTGAATTTAGGGTAAAATTAGGTTTTTAATTAGGAATTTAGGGTTAAGGTATAATGTATATGAGTAATATAACAACCTTTACAAAATATTTGAGATAGAATAACAATTTAAGATTCAAATATAATACCATAAAAATTACTTCATAAAAATTACTTTCAAAACGCATAAGATTTTATTTATCAACATATCAATGAGCTCAAACAATTATTTTTAATTTAAATTATAAAATAAGCATACTAATCACATTCTATAAAATACGGTTAAACTCGAAATATCAATTACCTATATTAAATTATATGACCTTTCATTATTTTTCTATCATAACTTTAATTTCAATTTATATAAAATAACTAGTTATAATCAAAATTGTGCATAAATACTAATTGACTTAAAATTAAAGTATTTATTATAATCAATTTAATCATTTCTAATAAATTAATCTTTAAGTGCTCAAATTAATAGAATAAACCATATTTATTCATAATAGAAATTTCTTAAATTTAATTATATAAAATAACCAATTATAAAAATTACACAAAAATATTAATTAACATAACTCCAAATATTAATAAAACTAATTTAATTACTCTTAATTAATTAATTTATAAAATAAGATATCAAATTAATAAAATAAATCGTAACTTTTTCAGGATAAAAGTTACTTAAATTAAATTATACAATTCTTTCTTATTTTTCAATTACTAAAATTATACAAAATATTCTATTATAATAAGATTACTTAAAAATATTAATTGATTTCAAAATAAAACTATCTCCAAATCTATTTAATTATTTCTGACAAAATAATTTCTAAAATTATAAAGTTTAAACTTAATAAGATAAAATCACAATTTATTTATATTTAGATTTTCAAAAATGCGGGATGTTACATTCTATCCAACTTACAAAAATTTTCGCCCTCGAAAATTGATCTTAGATGGAGAAAAGATTCATATTCACATCCCCTTTTGAATATTTTAAAGATACCAAAAAAATTATATCACAAACACAAGAAAATATATTAGGTGATGCAAAAGTTGATAAAAATAATTTGATGCAAACCAAATTTCAAAATCTAAAAGTAAATAGGCATAATGTTCATTCAGAACTCTTAACAAAGCATGATCACTTCCTCTCGTTGCCTCAAAATTAAACTCCTTATAACTTCATATACTGACCAGATTCACTTTCCACACGTACAAATTGCATCCCTAAGAACTAGCGCGTATAAGGAATACGAAACATGAGAAGAGAAAGATAAACGGCACAAAAGATTTATGCGAGAAATTAGAAGAATACTCAAGTTTGCAATTGCACAAGATGGTATTTCGCAAGGTTTTGAAGGAATACGTGAGATTGTCAACAAACAAGGATGTATATATAAGCAATGAAATGGAGCATAAAGGAAGTTAATTCAAGGCTTAGGAAGGAATTTTGAATCAAACAATTTCAATATAAGCATCATTAGGGAAAATAGTACAACAATTTTGAACAACTTCAATTTGAAATAGAGGGAATTAGTTTTTTTTTTTTTCAAAAGAAAATATTTAAATCCAACATTTTTCAAAAGTACTAAATTATGTATAAACAATTTGTTATACCGATTTAATTCCAAACCAAAACAAATCAGGGAAGGTTTGTAAATTAAAGCTTGTTCGGTGCTAAGGACAAAATATTTTCTTTAAAAATTTTGGAGGATACTTAAGTACATAATTAGGTAAGAATAGCCATAAAATTATGGTAAAGTTGGAAGAAAATCAGCTTCTATTCAAAGAATAAATTCAAAAATAAAATTTTCTATAAATCAATAAAAGATAAGTGGTATATCACAGATAAACAAGATTAAACTACATAAAGAGGCTTCAGAGTTTATGTAAGAAAGTCTAGGCTGAATTAAAAACAATCCCATCAAGATTTAAGTAAGGGTTGTGGATACAGTCAAGTAAGAAAAGATTTAAATTGAAATTTTTCTCGAAGAGAATCTGAAACAAGTACTCAAGAAGGAAATTACAAGAAATGGTATGTTGCACCGAGATAAATCAGAGTTCATAGCAAGGAGCATAGAGTTTGCAAGGTAAGGATAAATGTTCCAAAAGATTCAAACAACAACCAGATACAGAGTCAAGCAAGGACATGCACGAATGATAATACAAGGTTAGTAAGAAAGAGATCAGAAACTAGAAATTCCAATACAATTAGTAGAGAAAGAGATAACACTAAGCACGAATAAAGAGCATACGTCGAAACGGAACTAATCTCTAGAATTTAGTTTCTAACGTCCCTAAAACCTTGTGATTCGCGTGACTTAACACTGCTATTTCGTCTATGATAACCCATTAGTATTTTCTTATACATAAATCATTAGTATTAAGTTGGCCAAACTTGATACCTGAGGTATGCAATGGTAAACTAATAGCATTAATCATCAGACAGTCATGCATATAAAACATAAACTCTTGTCATCAGAACAAGTTAGAAAGCATGACAGACACTCAGAGTATGCAATGAAGCATAGTCAGTCCACTCCCAAGGCTCTACAGGAAGGACTGCTCTGATACCATATTATAACATCCCTTCCAGCAAAATACCTTGCTTAAGTCATGGTATTTCTACTAGAAAGAACGTTACGTGACCTTTTCTAATATTAACTACTTAATTACTGAGCCTTTGTATCGAGTTCGCGTTTCAGTTTTAAGAAAATTCCAGAAAAAATTTGTTTGTTTCTTTTTTATATTCATTAAAGTCATAATTCAAACATTCAAAAATAATAATAATCACATAGATATTATTGATAATAATTCTTATACAAAAGAGACTAAATAAAACTCAAATACAATATACTAAACCTACCCCACTATGTAAAATGAATTCTCAAAGGACAATAGCGAGGGGACTCTATGAAAGCAATTAAAACCATAAAGAAAGCCTACTGATCGCTTGCAGCTTCAAATTGCGTCTTCAAACCTGTCGCTGAAAGGGTGGAAAATTTGGGGTGAGGACCAAACCACATGTTCTCAGTAGAGGTCGAGAATGCCGTGAAAGTAAAGAATATAGCGCAAATAGTTAATTTCATTTTGAGACATTGAAAAGAAAACTACTTTCATTCGCAGTATTCATCGCTCGCCTTATATACACTTCTTTTGAAAACCAATGGCTCAACTTTCAAAAAATCTAAAACCTTCTTTAGAAGAATCAATTAATTATCCAAAATCCTAAACCCATATTTTACTTTATATATGTCTTAAAAGTTTTCCTAGACTGTATGAATGACTAATTTGTTCCAAGCATAGGTTCATTAAGTCTATACTGAACCAGCTTAATCTTTCATACTTTACTAAACCTCAAATACAAACCAATCACGGTCTTAGGCCCAAGCAATTCAATCAACACCCAATTCACTAAAACCCAGCCAATCAGATACAACCACAAGTAAAGAGATTCAAACACAATCAAGAGCAATTACATCAAGTATAGCAATTAGCAGTTAAACAGAATTATTCACATAGGCAAACCAATTACAATATACACACCCAAAAAATGTCACATAGATGCATATGATGAATGTCTAGTCCTAGTACAAGCCATGAGCTCATGTGTCAGTTGGCTGCCCGCAATCCCGACATTTATCCGGTCACGAGTAATCCCGATTTTCCGAATACGATTTTCCGTTCCTAAATAAATGCGCA
The DNA here is from genome assembly GCF_059453495.1 of Arachis ipaensis. NCBI lineage: Eukaryota > Viridiplantae > Streptophyta > Magnoliopsida > Fabales > Fabaceae > Arachis > Arachis ipaensis. Next base: position 89,574,086 of record NC_142443.1, read on the forward strand.
TATAATAACAGCCGCTCATTTGAGACAGCCTCTGCTTACTGCAGGAAAATATATATATATATACTCTGCTCTGCTCTGGGGAAGCGGAAAATGGCTGTAGGTAACTTAGTTTCCCTACAGAGGCTCTGGGTTGCATTAAGCAACTAATATATATAAATATAGCTCTGGGTTGCATCAAGCAACTAATATATATATATATATATATATATATATATATATACAAATATTTCTTTACTCTGCTCTGGTTTCTCTTTTCTCTGCATCTCTTTACTCTACTCTAGTTGTTCTGTTCTCTGTATCTCTTTACTTTCCTCTGAATACTCTTTCATCTGTATCTATATTACTCTTTTTCCCTTTATCTCTTTACTCTTTTGTAATTGTAAATATGCAAGCGGGACAAAACCCATGTCCTTGCTAGCAACTTTATAAACCAAATATATTTTCTCAAAAGAATCAGTAAAGTTATTATCGTTAAACAAGTCTCAAGTATTCATTTTGATTAAGTCCTTTTACTTTTATAAAAATTTGGACATAATCTACTTTAAAAATAGAACTTAGCCACCCTTACGGGTACCTTCCTTCTCAACATTTCATCAACCTCTTTCAGCAGTTGCCACAACAATGTATATTCTCAAAAACATTTGATAATAGTATATAAAATCTATTTCTTAAATTCCATATCTAAAATAATTGTCAACACAACCTGGCAGCCTGATTTCCATTTTGTTTTTAAGATATCAAATGAATTCGGAATCACGCAAACTTTATATCCATGCGACCGTCTCAGTATAAGCTTTCTATTAAATCAAAAATCATAATTTTTCGCTGACCCTAACTTCGGAAATATAAGCAAAACCGTGACTGTTCTGCAGTGTTTTGAAACCAGAAGACAGCAGCAGCATACAACATTTGAAATTTCATATAAAATCCAAATTAAATCCAAACACCTTCAAAATTAATGTGGTTAAACTTAACTTACCCAAATTTCTTTCTCAATTGGTTCCAGGGTCATACCGATTTTAATGAAGGAGTTATGTATCTTGGAAGTTAGGTAATTTTCTGCAGAATTCTGTTTTACAAATCATTAAACACAACCTCTTCCAAGTCCCATAACTCACTTATTAAAACATGGAAAACCCTGAAATTTGAATCATATGTACTAAACATACTCAAATTTCACCTCCAATTGGTTGCATCTTAATATCATTCCAGAATTAAAAATTATAAAATCTCAAAGTTACTGACTTAGAAAACAAAACCTGCCTTTTACTGCATAATACATCATTCTTTGAAAATCCAAATCTTTAAAACCACAACTCTAACAATTCTAAATGTTTATGAAATTAAAGTATTATGAACAAGGTTTAATTTAAAATTGGTTCCATTTCAAAATTCAAATTGCAGAATTTCCAATAGAGGAATCAAGTTGCTGTTGTGTTAAACGTCCTGCAGAAAAACCAGATTTGACATCCCCAATTCAAAAATTCACCATAAATCATAAACTTAATGAAAAAGTCTCAAATTTACCAGTTTAGTTTCTTATATCCCCAAGTTTAACCCAGGCTTGGTCTCATGCAACTCCGATCATTACGTAAGTAGTTATAGCTTTTCAAAATTTTCTGATTTCGTTTAAAATTATGCAGAAAATCAGATTTTAGAGTTCAACTTTGAAAAATCATAACTAATTCTCTAGTTGATATGAAATCTTAAAAATTGAATTTTCACAATTACACTAAATATAATTGACATAACATTTAAATTCTTATAATTTCAGTCACTATAGAGTTACTAAATCACTTTCAAAGTTGCCGTTTTATTTCAAGAGAACTTGATTTTCAGCAAACCATTTAGTATTCAAAATCCAACCCCTCAATACCCCTCAACACCAATTCCAAATTAACCACCAACCAAGTTCATTAACCTTACAATATACCAAATAACAGCTTAACGTCAACGAATCCAACATAACCCATTAAAATTCAGAAATTCTCAACAATTAGTCATCAAACAATTCCCAATCCACATAATCAATCCATATCACTAATCAACAATTCCAAATCACAATCTCAACCATTCCAATCACAATTTCAGCCACAATTCAATATTCACATAATCAATCAATTATCACAGCTACTAAATCTATTTGCAGTTATTCATAAAACCTTGTAGGAATTCTTAAATTGAAATCGTTTTAAACCCCCTACCTCGATGTCGCAATTGCATAGTTTAACGCAACAATCCCTGCTTAGTCTAAACTGGCAACTACAGTGGCAATTTCAACGCAACCGGTACGGTGGCAGTAGCATCAATTCTGGTTACGCTCGCAGCAATGGCAATTTCGGCATTTTCAGCATAACACCATAATACTAAAACAGAGATATTGGCTATCATAATTAAAATAAGAACATAATATAGAAACAAAATACCAAATAGAACAAGAGCAAGAGCGTTACAGGGTTAGGAATAGAGGTTCAATGTCAAAACAAAGAGGATGGTGCAGTCGCTTTTCTCCCCCGGCGACAAGTTCCAGCTGTAACAATTCCAACAACTATAGTGTACTCAAGAACATTAAAGATGGGGACAAGGTCATTCTAAAGCAACAAAAGATTCATAGATAATGACTCCGGTAACTAGGGAACAACGAACTCACCCATATGAACAGCAGCAACCAAGGTCTCTGGCGACGGCGGCGGAAGAGGAACGAGTCCTCCTCTGCTGCGTTACTTGTAACACCCTAACTACCAAAGCTCGCACTTCCGGCTGCGCGACTCTGATAGCTTGGACATTACGACGACACTTATACTATTTAATACTAAAATATGAGCCTGTTTGAAACTTTAAACCGCAATACCGCTCCCAAAGATACTTTCGTTCGATAACGTACATCCATAAATACCATTCAACTTACAACAACTCATAAAGAGTACATCCATATATATACATAAATATATATAAATAATATTACAAACATAATCCAATACAATTCCTATCCCTCTTACAGATTATATCAAGATAAAGGCGAGGGTACAATAAACCATAACTAAAATAATATAGAGCATCACAACAACAATTAAATAAGCTCTTCGTAACTTCTGCGCCCATATCCTGAAAGGGGAAAAATGTAGGGGGGTGAGAACATCATCCTCGAAAGGGTTCTCAGTAGGGGGTTTTTGGGAATTACTGTAATAGGATACATGAAGATAATCGCACCAGTGATTAATAACCGTCTTATGCCTCTTTTCAAAAACAACGGTTTACAATAAAAGAGGAATCGGAAATCTTTTCTGAAAGAGGAACAGTTCAATTCTCAAAAACTCAAAAGCCTTTCAAAACGGTTTATCTATGCTGAACCAAAGTAGCCTTTCATATTTTATTCCAAACCAGAAACACAAAACCGAAATCAACCATCAGTTCATCTTATTCCAACCACGGCCCTAGGCCCAAACAATCCAACCAGCAACCAATCACCACAATCCAACAGAGTCCCAGATGCAAACACAGATAGGAAGTTCAAGCACAAACAAACAGTTATTACAAGTAAAACAGTTAGCAATTAATCACATAGGCAAACCAAGTATAATATGCACACCCAACCAATGTCACACAAATGCATATGATGCATGCCTGTCCCTAGTGGCTGATGATATCATCTGTCGGTTATAGAGCCAACCCGACAAGTCCTGGTAGCTAACCATTGGACTGTCCCTCTGTCGTGCATCCCCAACTCGAGTTATACTCATCATAAACTTGATCATAATCATGATCCATATCCATCACCCTCACTGGTGAATATTTATCCATCACCATCACTGGTGAATATTTATGGGGGCGAGCTCATCCGGGACTTTCACAGTGCCCGGCCACACTTACGACATAGGGTCAACAGAGTATCAAGTCTCAACCTGGAGCACGTGGAGGCTAGCCACTGCTACTACCCAGGGAAACTCGTATCTCAGATAGTGGAAGTACAACATTCACATTTATCAATGATTCAGCATAAACATGCAATCAATCTCATCCATGGATCAACATCCATCTCAGCCATCCGGCTCACGGTCCATTCCAGAACCAGCCAATATTCATATCATACACAGCCATTCTGGCTCACGATTCAATCCAGAACCAATCAATATTCATAATCATACATAGCCATTCCGGCTCATAATAAAACAGCACTTCCACCATTCAAAATCATCAGATTTATGAAATCGGCATTTAAGCCATAAATCATTTTCTCAATTCATTTCACTTTGAAATCGAGTTTCAACTCTTTTCAGCCTTGGCTTTAAAGATCTCATTTCTCAAATCATCTTAGGCTCATAAGCCACTTTTACTCAAGGTAAATTCCCCTTTGAAAACAATGCCACTCTCGGCATCCTCTTTCCAAACTTCCATAACCATGGCAAGTTAAAGATTTATTTTGAAACATTCAAAATCATCCATTCGACAATGGGATTTTATAACAAAGTTTCTCGGTAGAGTCCCAAGTCTTTAGGGGAAGGTCAACTTACATCAATTCTTTAAAATTCATTGAAACTCTTAAAATCATAGATTCTCGGTTCAAGTAAATAAAATTGAATTTATTATGAAACCGAACCATACAAAATCACAAATTCCAACCCGGTCCAAAAATCAACTCATTTGAAACAGAACCGGTTCATTTGAATCAAACCGCTTTCAGATTTCTTTTTGGAACCCATTATTCCAACTCTTCCAAAATGCCTCAAACTTGATTACTCAATCAAAAGTCTAGGTTCCTTTAAAAATCACTAAAAACTCCTTTTTGTATTGAAATCAATATTAGAGCATCATTATTTCCTTCAGTGATTCAAACGGTAAAAATGGTTCAGTTCTAAATACGCCGAACTCAACGTATAAGGTTCATCAAATAAATTAAGCTGGAAAGCGTAAATATCCTCTTAATAAATCAAATAATACAATTTCTTAAATCCAACCCTTTTAAATAACCTTTCAAACAAGACTAAGATTTTATAGAAATTTCGGCAGCACCTCCCCTAAAACTTGGACTTTTGCCACCCGGTTCGGGTCCCAACTAAACCGTTCCTCATTCCTTTTCAACAACACAAAATCAGAAATCAATTCAAATCAAACTAAATCCAATAATCGCCTCAGTGGCGTATCTCAAGGATACTATTTCAAAATCAACTCAACATCAATCGATTTAACTCATTTCCAAAGCTTTAAAGAATCGATTCAGCAATAAATCATTTGTCCGAAACCAAGTCAATTAAAGTAAACCAGGCTGAATTCAAAAGTGTTCTATCTTTCACATCTTCCAAATAATTGACTCAATTCAAACCAATCCTCAACGGATTAAACTCATCTCAAATCTTTAAAGAATCAACTTCAGACATTACATTTCACAAAGCCGCACAACAATTCAGCCAAACCAACATCCATAGTCATTCGAGTCAATCAAATAATACATAAGGCAGATACAATCACCAAAAACACAACATCTCGCACCAGTATCCATATGTAATAATTCCAATACACAAAACATAGTTTTTGGAAAGCGCCCCTACCTCAAAACTCAATTCTATAATCCAAATGTCTCATAGAGTCCTTTCCGCCTCAACCCGAACTGACGGCAACCAAAACCTCAGCTCCAAGCCACTTTCGCAACAGTCTCAACAACTCGAATCGCAACATACAACAACCGAAACTCAATCCTATAGCAATTAACGCCACAAACCTCAGCGTATGATAACAGAACGGTAACTAAAAGGCTTTCAAATCTAAACGCTTACCGAACCGAAGAAGAAACGGCTGAACCGAAGCAGCGGCGGTCTCCGAGCCGGTTTGGCGGCAGCCCGGCAGCCACCTCAAGCGACAGCGATGACCTGAACCATATGCAGTGACAGTGAGGTTTCCAGAAACTCAACGGAAAGGAGAACCAACTTAAGACCCTTACCGATAGACTTTTTCGGCGACGGCAAGGGCAGCTAGAAGCTCCGACGGTGCTCCGGAAGGTCACAGAACCACTCCCGGCGGTCCAAAACCCCTTTCTGACAACGGCAGCTCCGGCAGAGGCAGCTCCGGCAGAGGCAGCTCCGGCAGAGGCAGCGCCGGCGACACAAACGGTGGCTGGACACAGTGGTTGGACTCCCAGCCCAGCCTCCATCCCTCCTCACTCATCGAGCGCGCTCTCCGTCCTCCGTGGTGCTCAATCGGCGGCAGTGGACTACGAGGAGGTCAACGGCGGCGAGGCAAGGTTCGGTGATGACACAGCTGACGGTGGCGGGAGGCACGAACGTCGGCGGCTTCTTCAGTGGCACCAGGGAGCGACGGCGTTGCACGAAGCTTCTCCAGCGACGACAACGGCGCGGTGGCGGTGCGACAGAGGCTCCTTCCTCCTCTGCCCCTCGCACGACTCTTCCTTCTACCCTGAACGGCGCCGATGGCGCCCTCCTTTCCCGGCGACAAGGGCAACGGCGACAAGCTCTCGCTCCCCTCTCACTCGCGAGTCACCCCTCTTCTTCGGCGCTGGTGGCATCAGCGGGATGGATCCGATGGCAGGACATGGTAGCGTGGCAGCAAGGCGTGGTGGCGACGCCGTTCCTCCCTCCAGATCTCCCTCTTCTCAGACCCCTTTCTCTCTGGTTCTATTCTCCATGAAAGCAACAGGCGTGGTTTTCCTTTTGCCTCTGCGTGTGGGTGTCTAGGGTAGAGGGGGCAGCAGCTGCTGCTGTTGAGTGTGGGTGGAGGGAACCGGGTCGGGTAACGGGTCACTGGGTTAGGGTTTCATTTTTGAAAATTAGGGTTAGGGTTACTTTTGTAATTTCAAATAAAAGTAAGAGTAATATAGTAATTGAAACCCAATTTAAATCCAACGCTAATTATATATAGAAAATACTATTTGCTCACCAATTTCACAAATTATTTTCAATAAAATATCCAAATCAAATAATTAGGAGTAATATAATTAAATCCTTTATTTTCCAAAGTAGCAGTATTAATATTGAAAATATTTTTAATTCAAATCATATAGAAATCCTTATTATTTCACAACTACCAACTTTATGCTCTGAATATAGAAAATAATCCAATAATTGTGAAATTGGATAATAACCATAACTTATCTCAAATCCCATAAATCAAAACTTGCCTTAATTATCTTTAATAAAATGATTTCTAAAATTAAGGTTATAAATAATTATATGATTTGAGACTTGATCATAAAAAGACTTGTCAAAGGTTCTGGGTCTTACATTCTACCCACCTTATAAAAATTTTCGCCCTCGAAAATTGATACAAAATGAAAGAAATTTCATAACAGTTCACCCTTGAACATATTTAAGGAAGAAGCAAAAATATCTCAAAATATAATCATATATACAGTTTCCAAATACTTTGATTGTCATAAGCATAAGGGTGTAAAGGTAGGAGTGTGATTGCAAAGCAAACGTTACAAGGTAGGCTCGATGCAAAAGATAACATGGGTTAATCATGTGATAGTAGGGCAAAGCATCAAAGGCTATAAAACAGGATGGAGTTAAAACGACGTGCTCAACCTCCGGACACTAATCTCATATCAACCTTAAAGTTTCAACTTTCCAGCTCCATCAAGCACTTTACAAACCCCAAATTTGACCACAAGCCTGACAACCACAACCCGTTCGCAAGGAACAAAACACCCACAACTCATAACGTTGCACCCCTACCGCTTCAACTTCCGTATACACATATCACGTCTTAAAGAACTAACACATCGCGCTACTACGTCTACAAGTCGCACGTGATATCAAAACAATTCTCGAGTCTACTCAGGAGGATACAAGATTTAAAAAAGAGAGTCAAACGTCAAGGATAGTACTCAAAGATTTGAGAGAATGTATCCAATCCTATATAACCAAGGATACTCAAGCAATGAAGTTTACTAGACACCATTCAATTGACAACCTCAAAGATAACCCTTGAATCAAAGAAATCCAATAGGTTCAACAAGGAGAAGGATCAGCGCATTAGTTTGAAACAAATTCAAGGTGAGTCGAAGAAGTATGAAGTTTATAGAGGAGAATCTCTCAAACCCAAGACAAAGCTCACAGAACTCAAGAGCATAATTGAAATACTTCCGAATACATTGTTCTTAAAAGAATCGAAAACTTGTAAAAATATCACTTTGCAGTCTAAAAGAGAAGTTAAACAACAAATGTCCTTCAAGAGAGTAACAAAAGCATAAATGTGGCTTTACTTCAATACAATTCCATGTTGAAGTAGATTTTGTAGAGTTCCAAAAACAAATGCACACAACTTTGGCTAAGAGCTAAAATATTTCCTCAAATATTTTAGAAAGATAATTAAATGCACAACTTAACCAAAAGCAGTTCATAAAAACTCGGAAATAATCAGATGCTTGTTCAAAATTCTCAAAATTTCATATTCAAACAAGCATGTATAACATTTATAGCAAGTACGAAAGGGGAAGTTAAACTCTTTTTAGAAAGGAAACTCCGAGATAAAAATTTGCTTACAATTTGGTAAGGAAATAAGTGGTGCGTTACAAACAAACCGATTTCCACTAAACAAGGAAACTTTCCAAAACCTCATTTAAAATAGCGCATGCCGATTTTTAAATTAACTTCATCAATATTGAACAATGGTTTCAATCTAAATCAAGAAACAGAAAATAAATTCCGTTTAAAACTTCTTACAAGAGAATTCAAAACTTCTTTAAAAAAAAGTCCAAAACAAGACTCCAAAAGTGTTCTTGAAATCCACTTCTCATAAGAACATTCAAGAAGTTTAAGATGTACTAAAAAGGAGTCAAGCCTTGCAAGAAAGGATCTTAAATTAAAATAGTCCAAACAAGATCCACTAGACATGAAACATCAAACAAGTCTTAAATTGATCCAAAAGAATACAAAAGTCATAGAAAAAGACAACTCAATCATTTGTAATTTCTCAATGATAAATTTTTGACTAAACTCTTGTAGAGATATTGAGGGAATAAACAATGTACTATCCTGAAACGAATCAAACTGACCCACATAAGAATGAGATTCACAAGAGGGGACAAACCAAGATCAATGGTAATGTTCACAAAATGTAAAAGATTAGTTAAAAACAGAATCACGTATAACATTCATAGAGGTGAAAAGCTTAGGAAGGAACCAGTCCGTTCATAAGAAGAAAGCTATGAATCCAACATTTTCAAAAGAACAACAATGGCATAAACTATGTAGTATGCTAAACCAAACTCAATTCAAAATAAGTTAAGTAAAGCTTATCAAACGAAACTCAACCGGAATAAAAGCGAAAAATCCTTTCTTTCCAGTATTTCAGAAAATATCCAAATACACAATCAAATAAAGATGTCCATTGGAACTATAGTAAAATTACTAGAAGGTCAAAATTTACTTTTAAAATAAGTACAATTGCGTAAACCAGTAAAAGTACAGGCAAAGTATTAGAAAGAAATAGTTGTTAAACTGTATAAATAATTTCAAAGTCTCATATATAGAAAAGCATATATCTAATCAACAGCAATTTATAAAATCTCAAAATTGGCTGTGATCACTGTCAAGTAAGAGAAAAAACTGAATCAACAATTTCTCGAAGAATGGACTCAGAATCCGGAGTTAAAAGTCACAGCACATTAAGACAGGTTCAAGGCTATATCAAAGAATACTTGAATCAAGAAGAACTCAAACAGAGGAAGATAGATGCAACAAAGATCTTAAACCAGCATATGCACTTAAGGTCAAACAAGAATACACATGGATAGAGGAATAGAGTGAAGACATCAAATTACTCTTCAAAAGGTCTAGCAAATAAGAACTTCAAGTTAGGACATGAAAGAACAGGTCGACTCAAATAGAAATTCAAGACACACAACTGAATAGCCTCGAGAAATAGTTTTTAACGTCCCCCGAAACCCGCAATTCGCTTTACTCAAAACTCGCATATCATCTATGATAACCCATTAGTACTTTCATTTACATAATTCACTAGTATTAAGCCGGCCAAACTTAATATCAGGAATTATGCAATGCAAGACTAACAGCATTAAATCAATAGATCGTCATGTGCATAAAGCTCTAATTCTCATCATTCGACAAGACCTAATACATGACAAACACTCAGAGTATGCAACTGAAGCATAGTCAGTCCATTCCTCAGGCTCTACAGGAAGAACTGCTCTGATACCATAATGTAACACCCTAACTACCAAAGCTCGCACTTCCGGCTGCGCGACTCTGATAGCTTGGACATTACGACGACACTTATACTATTTAATACTAAAATATGAGCCTGTTTGAAACTTTAAACCGCAATACCGCTCCCAAAGATACTTTCGTTCGATAACGTACATCCATAAATACCATTCAACTTACAACAACTCATAAAGAGTACATCCATATATATACATAAATATATATAAATAATATTACAAACATAATCCAATACAATTCCTATCCCTCTTACAGATTATATCAAGATAAAGGCGAGGGTACAATAAACCATAACTAAAATAATATAGAGCATCACAACAACAATTAAATAAGCTCTTCGTAACTTCTGCGCCCATATCCTGAAAGGGGAAAAATGTAGGGGGGTGAGAACATCATCCTCGAAAGGGTTCTCAGTAGGGGGTTTTTGGGAATTACTGTAATAGGATACATGAAGATAATCGCACCAGTGATTAATAACCGTCTTATGCCTCTTTTCAAAAACAACGGTTTACAATAAAAGAGGAATCGGAAATCTTTTCTGAAAGAGGAACAGTTCAATTCTCAAAAACTCAAAAGCCTTTCAAAACGGTTTATCTATGCTGAACCAAAGTAGCCTTTCATATTTTATTCCAAACCAGAAACACAAAACCGAAATCAACCATCAGTTCATCTTATTCCAACCACGGCCCTAGGCCCAAACAATCCAACCAGCAACCAATCACCACAATCCAACAGAGTCCCAGATGCAAACACAGATAGGAAGTTCAAGCACAAACAAACAGTTATTACAAGTAAAACAGTTAGCAATTAATCACATAGGCAAACCAAGTATAATATGCACACCCAACCAATGTCACACAAATGCATATGATGCATGCCTGTCCCTAGTGGCTGATGATATCATCTGTCGGTTATAGAGCCAACCCGACAAGTCCTGGTAGCTAACCATTGGACTGTCCCTCTGTCGTGCATCCCCAACTCGAGTTATACTCATCATAAACTTGATCATAATCATGATCCATATCCATCACCCTCACTGGTGAATATTTATCCATCACCATCACTGGTGAATATTTATGGGGGCGAGCTCATCCGGGACTTTCACAGTGCCCGGCCACACTTACGACATAGGGTCAACAGAGTATCAAGTCTCAACCTGGAGCACGTGGTGGCTAGCCACTGCTACTACCCAGGGAAACTCGTATCTCAGATAGTGGAAGTACAACATTCACATTTATCAATGATTCAGCATAAACATGCAATCAATCTCATCCATGGATCAACATCCATCTCAGCCATCCGGCTCACGGTCCATTCCAGAACCAGCCAATATTCATATCATACACAGCCATTCTGGCTCACGGTTCAATCCAGAACCAATCAATATTCATAATCATACATAGCCATTCCGGCTCATAATAAAACAGCACTTCCACCATTCAAAATCATCAGATTTATGAAATCGGCATTTAAGCCATAAATCATTTTCTCAATTCATTTCACTTTGAAATCGAGTTTCAACTCTTTTCAGCCTTGGCTTTAAAGATCTCATTTCTCAAATCATCTTAGGCTCATAAGCCACTTTTACTCAAGGTAAATTCCCCTTTGAAAACAATGCCACTCTCGGCATCCTCTTTCCAAACTTCCATAACCATGGCAAGTTAAAGATTTATTTTGAAACATTCAAAATCATCCATTCGACAATGGGATTTTATAACAAAGTTTCTCGGTAGAGTCCCAAGTCTTTAGGGGAAGGTCAACTTACATCAATTCTTTAAAATTCATTGAAACTCTTAAAATCATAGATTCTCGGTTCAAGTAAATAAAATTGAATTTATTATGAAACCGAACCATACAAAATCACAAATTCCAACCCGGTCCAAAAATCAACTCATTTGAAACAGAACCGGTTCATTTGAATCAAACCGCTTTCAGATTTCTTTTTGGAACCCATTATTCCAACTCTTCCAAAATGCCTCAAACTTGATTACTCAATCAAAAGTCTAGGTTCCTTTAAAAATCACTAAAAACTCCTTTTTGTATTGAAATCAATATTAGAGCATCATTATTTCCTTCAGTGATTCAAACGGTAAAAATGGTTCAGTTCTAAATACGCCGAACTCAACGTATAAGGTTCATCAAATAAATTAAGCTGGAAAGCGTAAATATCCTCTTAATAAATCAAATAATACAATTTCTTAAATCCAACCCTTTTAAATAACCTTTCAAACAAGACTAAGATTTTATAGAAATTTCGGCAGCACCTCCCCTAAAACTTGGACTTTTGCCACCCGGTTCGGGTCCCAACTAAACCGTTCCTCATTCCTTTTCAACAACACAAAATCAGAAATCAATTCAAATCAAACTAAATCCAATAATCGCCTCAGTGGCGTATCTCAAGGATACTATTTCAAAATCAACTCAACATCAATCGATTTAACTCATTTCCAAAGCTTTAAAGAATCGATTCAGCAATAAATCATTTGTCCGAAACCAAGTCAATTAAAGTAAACCAGGCTGAATTCAAAAGTGTTCTATCTTTCACATCTTCCAAATAATTGACTCAATTCAAACCAATCCTCAACGGATTAAACTCATCTCAAATCTTTAAAGAATCAACTTCAGACATTACATTTCACAAAGCCGCACAACAATTCAGCCAAACCAACATCCATAGTCATTCGAGTCAATCAAATAATACATAAGGCAGATACAATCACCAAAAACACAACATCTCGCACCAGTATCCATATGTAATAATTCCAATACACAAAACATAGTTTTTGGAAAGCGCCCCTACCTCAAAACGCAATTCTATAATCCAAATGTCTCATAGAGTCCTTTCCGCCTCAACCCGAACTGACGGCAACCAAAACCTCAGCTCCAAGCCACTTTCGCAACAGTCTCAACAACTCGAATCGCAACATACAACAACCGAAACTCAATCCTATAGCAATTAACGCCACAAACCTCAGCGTATGATAACAGAACGGTAACTAAAAGGCTTTCAAATCTAAACGCTTACCGAACCGAAGAAGAAACGGCTGAACCGAAGCAGCGGCGGTCTCCGAGCCGGTTTGGCGGCAGCCCGGCAGCCACCTCAAGCGACAGCGATGACCTGAACCATATGCAGTGACAGTGAGGTTTCCAGAAACTCAACGGAAAGGAGAACCAACTTAAGACCCTTACCGATAGACTTTTTCGGCGACGGCAAGGGCAGCCAGAAGCTCCGACGGTGCTCCGGAAGGTCACAGAACCACTCCCGGCGGTCCAAAACCCCTTTCTGACAACGGCAGCTCCGGCAGAGGCAGCTCCGGCAGAGGCAGCGCCGGCGACACAAACGGTGGCTGGACACAGTGGTTGGACTCCCTGCCCAGCCTCCATCCCTCCTCACTCATCGAGCGCGCTCTCCGTCCTCCGTGGTGCTCAATCGGCGGCAGTGGACTACGAGGAGGTCAACGGCGGCGAGGCAAGGTTCGGTGATGACACAGCTGACGGTGGCGGGAGGCACGAACGTCGGCGGCTTCTTCAGTGGCACCAGGGAGCGACGGCGTTGCACGAAGCTTCTCCAGCGACGACAACGGCGCGGTGGCGGTGCGACAGAGGCTCCTTCCTCCTCTGCCCCTCGCACGACTCTTCCTTCTACCCTGAACGGCGCCGATGGCGCCCTCCTTTCCCGGCGACAAGGGCAACGGCGACAAGCTCTCGCTCCCCTCTCACTCGCGAGTCACCCCTCTTCTTCGGCGCTGGTGGCATCAGCGGGATGGATCCGATGGCAGGACATGGTAGCGTGGCAGCAAGGCGTGGTGGCGACGCCGTTCCTCCCTCCAGATCTCCCTCTTCTCAGACCCCTTTCTCTCTGGTTCTATTCTCCATGAAAGCAACAGGCGTGGTTTTCCTTTTGCCTCTGCGTGTGGGTGTCTAGGGTAGAGGGGGCAGCAGCTGCTGCTGTTGAGTGTGGGTGGAGGGAACCGGGTCGGGTAACGGGTCACTGGGTTAGGGTTTCATTTTTGAAAATTAGGGTTAGGGTTACTTTTGTAATTTCAAATAAAAGTAAGAGTAATATAGTAATTGAAACCCAATTTAAATCCAACGCTAATTATATATAGAAAATACTATTTGCTCACCAATTTCACAAATTATTTTCAATAAAATATCCAAATCAAATAATTAGGAGTAATATAATTAAATCCTTTATTTTCCAAAGTAGCAGTATTAATATTGAAAATATTTTTAATTCAAATCATATAGAAATCCTTATTATTTCACAACTACCAACTTTATGCTCTGAATATAGAAAATAATCCAATAATTGTGAAATTGGATAATAACCATAACTTATCTCAAATCCCATAAATCAAAACTTGCCTTAATTATCTTTAATAAAATGATTTCTAAAATTAAGGTTATAAATAATTATATGATTTGAGACTTGATCATAAAAAGACTTGTCAAAGGTTCTGGGTCTTACATTACTCTCAATGGCAGCGGCAGCAAACCCTGATGGCAACGGGAATAGGGAGCGACAATGATGAAGGCTCGACGAAGATAGCGAGGCACGATGGTACAGGTCAGCATCTTCTCTTCGCGTCTCACCCTCAGCAAACGGCAACGGCGATACACGAACAATGGCAACGAGGCGTGGCTCGATGGCAGCTCCTTCCTCTCCTCCATGGGTCACGTTCGCCTCTCCCTTTCTTCTCTGCGACAGCAGCTTGGCAGCAGCACCAAGCTCCATAGCGTTGTTCCTCCCCCTCTCTTCTTCTCCCTCGTCCTCTGTCTCCCTTCCTGTTCTCCGTTTTCCCCCATCTTCCCTCTTTCCCCTTCCTTTCTTTTCCCTTTCTGTTTTTCCCCTCGAGCTCCCCTGTTTCCTTTCTTTCCGATTCTGTTTGTGCGTGTGTTTTGTGAATTTAGGGTAAAATTATTTTTTTAATTAGGAATTTAGGGTTAAGGTATAATGTATATGAGTAATATAACAACCTTTACAAAATATTTGAGATAGAATAACAATTTAAGATTCAAATATAATACCATAAAAATTACTTCATAAAAATTACTTTCAAAACACATAAGATTTTATTTATCAACATATCAATGAGCTCAAATAGTTATTTTTAATTTAAATTATAAAATAAGCATACTAATCACATTCTCTAAAATACGGTTAAACTCGAAATATCAATTACCTATATTAAATTATAATCAAAACTTTAATTTCAATTTATATAAAATAACAAGTTATAATCACAATTTTGCATAAATACTAATTGACTTAAAATTAAAGTATTTATCAAAATCAATTTAATCATTTCTAATAAATTAATCTTTAAGGGCTCAAATTAATAGAGTAAACCATATTTATTAATAATAGAAATTTCTTAAATTTAATTATATAAAATAACCAATTATAAAAATTACACAAAAATATTAATTAACTTAACTCCAAATATTAATAAAACTAATTTAATTACTCTTAATTAATTAATTTATAAAATAAGATATCAAATTAATAAAATAAATCGTAACTTTTTCAGGATAAAAGTTACTTAAATTAAATTATAAAATTCTTTCTTATTTTTCAATTACTAAAATTATACAAAATATTCTATTATAATAAGATTACTTAAAAATATTAATTGATTTCAAAATAAAACTATCTCCGAATCTATTTAATTATTTCTAACAAAATAATTTTTAAAATTATAAAGTTTAAGCTTAATAAGATAAAATCAGAATTTATTTATATTTAGATTTTCAAAAATGCGGGATTCTGCTCAGAATTCTCTGTCTGTTGCTGAGTGGATGATGGAAAAGGCTTGCTATTGTTAAACCTGTTTCTTCCACCATTATTAAAGCCTTGTTGAGGCTTTTGTTGATCCTTCCATGAGAAATTTGGATGATTCCTCCATGAGGGATTATAGGTGTTTCCATAGGGTTCACCCATGTAATTCACCTCTGCTATTGCAGGGTTCTCAGGATCATAAGCTTCTTCTTCAGAAGATGCCTCTTTAGTACTGTTGGATGATTCCTTCAATCCATTCAGACTCTGAGAGATCATATTGACTTGCTGAGTCAATATTTTATTATGAGCCAATATGACATTCAGAGTATCAATTTCAAGAACTCCCTTCCTCATAGGCATCCTATTACTCACAGGATTCCTTTCAGAAGTGTACATGAACTGGTTATTTGCAACCATGTCAATGAGTTCTTGAGCTTCTACAGGCGTTTTCTTTAGGTGAATGGATCCACCTGCAGAATGGTCCAGTGACATCTTTGATAGCTCAGACAGACCATCATAGAATATATCCAGGATGGTCCATTCTGAAAGCATGTCAGAAGGATTCTTTTTGGTCAGTTCCTTGTATCTCTCCCAAGCTTCATAGAGGGATTCATCTTCTTTCTGTTTGAAGGTTTGAACATCCACTCTAAGCTTACTAAGATTTTGAGGAGGAAAGAACTTGGCTAAGAAAGCCGTGACCAGCTTATCCCAAGAGTTCAGACTATCCTTTGGTTGAGAGTCCAACCATATTCTAGCTCTATCTCTTACAGCAAATGGGAAAAGCATAAGCCTGTAGTCCTCGGGATCAACCCCATTGGTCTTAACAGTATCACAGATCTGCAAGAATTCAGTTAAGAACTGAAAAGGATCTTCAGATAGAAGTCCATGAAACTTGCAGTTCTGTTGCATCAGAGAAACTAATTGAGGTTTAAGCTCAAAGTTGTTTGCTCCAATGGCAGAAATTGAGATGCTTTTTCCATGTAAATTGGAATTTGGTGCAGTAAAGTCACCAAGCATCTTCCTTGCATTGTTATTATTTTCGGCCATGTCTCCTTCTTTTTTCGAAAATTTCTGTCAGATTTTCTCCAAAGAGTTGTGCTTTAGCTTCCCTTAGCTTCCTCTTCAGAGTCCTTTCAGGTTAAGGATCAGCCTCAACAAGAATATTTTTATCCTTGTTCCTGCTCATATGAAAAAGAAGAAAACAGAAAAGAAAGTATGGAATCATCTATGTCACAGTATAGAGATTCCTTTATGTGAGTAGAAGAAAATATGAATAGAAGATGGAGAATCCAAACACAAGGGTGAGGAGTAGGTTCGAATTCTTAGATGAAGAGGAGTGTTAGTAAATATATAAATAATTAGAAGTAGGTGAGAGAGAAGAATTTTCGAAAACTAAATAAATTAAAATAAAAATATTTTTGTTTTTAATTTGAAATTAAAATAAAATTCGAAAATTAGAAAAGAAATAAAATTAAAATTAAAAATTAAAATAATTAGTTAATTAAAAAGGAATTTTGAAAAAGAGGAAGGTGATTTTCAAAAATTAGAAAGAATTAGTTAGGTAGTTTTGAAAAAGATATGATTGAAACAAAAAGATAGGATTAGTTGGAAAGGATTTGAAATTTAATTTTGAAAAGATAAGAAGTTAGAAAAGATTTTGAAATTAATTTTGAAAAAGATATGATTGAAACTTAATTTGAAAAATATTTGAAAAAGAAATTTGAAAAGATTTGATTTTGAAAATTAAAGTTGATTACTTGACTAACAAGAAACTAAAAAGATATGATTCTAGAGTTTAAAAATTGAACCTTTCTTACTAGGCAAGTAACAAACTTAAAAAAAATTTGAATCAATCACATTAATTATTAGCATTAATTTCGAAAATATGAATTAGAAATAAGAAAAAAATTTTGAAAATCAATCATAAAGTTTTCGAAAATATGAAAGAAAAAATGAAAAAGATTTAATTTTTGAAAAAGATTTGAAAAAGATAGAATTTTTAAATTGAAAATTTGATTTGACTCATAAGAAATTACTAAATTTTAAAAAGTTTTGAAAAAGTCAACTCAAATTTTTGAAAATTTATGAGTGAAAAAGGGAAAGATATTTTTTGATTTTTGAATTTTTAATGATGAAAGAGAAAAACATCAAAAAGACTCAATGCATGAAAATTTTGGATCAAAACACATGATGCATGCAAGAACACTATGAATGTCAAGATGAACACCAAGAACACTTTGAATGTCAAGATGAACACGAAGAACTTATTTTTGAAAATTTTGAAGAAGAGAAAAACATGCAAGACACCAAACTTAAATATTTTTAATTTTTAGACACTAACAAATTAAAAATGCATATGAAAAACAAGAAAAGACACAAAACAAGAAATTTTAAAGATCAAACAAGAAGACTTACCAAGAACAACTTGAAGATCATGAAGAATGCAATGCATGAATTTTCGAAAATAATTAAAAAGATGCAATTGACACCAAACTTAAAACTTGACTCTAAACTCAAACAAGAAACACAAAAAATATTTTTGATTTTATGATTTTATAAAATTTTTTGATTTCTCGAAAATTAATTGGGAAAAACGAAAAAGAAGAAATTAAATTTTTTTTTGAAAATAAGAAATAAAAGCTTAAAATTAAAATAAAATTACCTAATCTAAGCAACAAGATGAACCGTCAGTTGTCCAAACTCGAACAATCCACAGCAATGGCGCCAAAAACTTGGTGCACAAAATTGTGATCTTCAACAATGGCGCCAATGGCTTGGTGCTCTCAAACGTGAATCACACTTAGTCACAATTCCGCACAACTAACCAGCAAGTGCACTGGGTCGTCCAAGTAATAAACCTTACGTGAGTAAGGGTCGATCCCACGGATATTGTCGGCTTGAAGCAAGCTATAGTCACCTTGTAAATCTCAGTCAGGCGGATTCAAATGGTTATGGTAAATTGATAATAAAAACATAAATAAAATATGAACTGGGATAGAGATACTTATGTAATTCATTAATGAGAATTTCAGATAAGCGTATAGAGATGCTTTCCTGCTGTCTTCATCCAATCATTCCTACTCCCTTCCATGGCAAGCTTTATGTAGGGCATCACCGTTGTCAATGGCTACATCCCATCCTCTCTGTGAAAATGGTCCAATGCGCTGTCACTGCATGGCTAATCATCTGTCGGTTCTCGATCATACTGGAATAGGATTTACTATCCTTTTGCGTCTGTCACAATGCCCAGCACTCACGAGTTTGAAGCTCGTCACAGCCATCCCTTCCCAGATACTACTCGGAATACCACAGACAAGGTTTAGACTTTCCAGATCTCGAGAATGGCCGTCCATGGGTTCTAACTTATACCACGAAGATTTTAATACCTCGGACTCGGTCCTCTATATTAGTTATCTAAGAGATACTCATTCTAGCTTGTTTGCATGTAGAACGGAAGTGTTTGTCAGGCACGCGTTCATAGGTGAGAATGATGATGAGCGTCACATAATCATCACATTCATCATGTTCTTGGGTGCGAATGGATATCTTAGAGAAGGAATAAGCTTGAATTGAATAGAAAAACAGTAGTACTTTGTATTAATTCATGAGGAACAGCAGAGCTCCAAACCTTAATCTATGGAGTGTAGAAACTCTACCGTTGAAAATACATAAGTGATAAGGTCCAGGCATGGCCGAATGGCCAGCCCCCAAAACGTGGTCAAAGGATCAAAAGATAATCCAAATATATCCGAAGATGATGTAAATACAATAGTAAAAAGTCCTATTTATGCTAAACTAGTTACTAGGGTTTACAGAAATGAGTAAATGATGCAGAAATCCACTTCTAGGGCCCACTTGATGTGTGCTTGGGCTGAGCATTGAGCTTTACATGTGTAGAGGCTTCTCTTGGAGTTGAACGCCAGTTTGTAACCTGTTTCTGGCGTTTAACTCCACTTTGCAACCTGATTCTGGCGTTTAACTCCAGAAGGCAGCATGGAACTGGCGTTCAACGCCCGTGTGTTTCATCTAAATTCGGGCAAAGTATGAATAATTATATATTTCTGGAAAGCCCCGGATGTCTACTTTTCATCGTAATTGAGATTGCACCATTTGGAGTTCTGTAGCTCCAGAAAATCCACTTTGAGTGCAGGGAGGTCATAATTCAGCAGCATCTGAGTCATTTTTCAACCTCTGAATCAGATTTTTGCTCAGGTCCCTCAATTTCAGCCAAAAAATACCTGAAATCATAGAAAAACACACAAACTCATAGTAAAGTCCAGAAATGTGAATTTTAATTAAAAATTAATAAAAATATACCAAAAACTAACTAAATCATACTAAAAACAATGTAAAAACAATGCCAAAAAGCGTATAAATTATCCGCTCATCAGCATCCATGAACATAAAAGAGAACAAAATAAAGGAAATGACAAGTAAAACTAGAAGAGTAGAGATATAATAACAAGAAATTAAAAGGAGGAACTAAATTAAAACAGGAATTAAAAGTTGGATTTAAGAAAATTAAACCTAAACTACCCTAATTTCTAGAGAGAAGAGAGAGCTTCTCTCTCTAGAATTATACCCTAAAACATGATGAAAACTAAACTATGACTACTTGGTTCATTCCCTCTTCAATCCTTGGGTTCAATAGCATCAGAAATGAGTTGGATTGGGCCCAAAATGCTTCAGAAATCGCTAGGGGCGATTTCACTAAAGTGGACCCACGAGCAGCATCGACGCGCATGCGTACATGGCGCGTACGCACCCCTATACGTGAAGCCCCATATGTTAGATTTCCAACGCAACTAGAACTGCCTCATTTGGACCTCTGTAGCTCAAGTTATGGTCGATTGAGTGCCAGGAGGTCAGGCTTGACAGCTTTACGGTTCCTTCATTTCTTCATGAGTTCTCCCACTTTGCATGCTTTTCTCCTCATTTCTTCCATCCAATACTCGCCTTATGAACTGAAATCACTCAACAAACATATCAAGGCATCGAATGGAATTAAGGTGAATTAAAATCACCAATTTTAGGGCCTAAAAAGCATGTTTTCACATTTAAGCACAAATCAAGGGAGAATTGCAAAACCATGCTATTTCATTGAATAAATGTGAGAAAAGTTGATAAAATCCCCTAAAATAAGCACAAGATAAACCATAAAATTGGAGTTTATTACACATCCACCTCAAACCCGAGTGATGGGAGCTCTGAAGGAGAGGATAGTGACGGTTCCGGTCCCGACGGCCCTTTGCGCATTGTTCGTAGCGCGGAGGACCGTGCTAATTTTTAAGTGTGGGGAGGTCATTCGACCAATCTCCATGGGTAACAATCTCTTCCTTTCAATACCCATGGATTTATCTTTTGCTTAGTAGTTAGTACATTGCATGTGTAGTTAGTTTTGCTTGTAAATACTCCTGGCATGATAGTTAGTTTCTATAGAGTTACTTGGTCAAAACAATAACTTCTTTTCAAAGAAACTGTGTTTTGGGGTACCCTACCAAATTTTTGAAAATTTTTGTAGTAAACTTGCTTTAAGAATGTATTTTGGAACATAGTGATTGAGCTAAGAACACAAGCATGAAAGTTTTGAGCCTATTGCATGGTTACATCTTCTAACCATTATTTCCATTCTTGTGTGCATATCTCTCTCTATGATTGTGATCCTTGCTTTGTCTGATTCTATATGTCCATTACTTTGTGTATGAATACATTTACATGATTGAGGCCATCATTTCAATAGTCACTTTTCCCCAAATGGACTTAACCCTTTTATCTACCATTGCTAACCAATCTTGAGCCCATAATAAACCCTTCTTTGTTCTTAAATAGAGCATATCAACAATCCTAAGCAAAAAACCATGAATGTCCCTAAATTTGGACCCTTGATTAGCTTAGGTAAGTTAGGATGTGTATCATTCAATTAGGGTATGCTTTAGAAATTTGGGTAGATATCTAGGTGTGTAATTGTAGTGTAATTGAAAATTCTAAAATTTGGGAACATATTCATGCATTGAATGATTGGACTATATGCATTGAAACTTTTGTTCACAAGGTCCCAAGAAAAGGGGATAATAATAAATATATATATATATATATATATATATATATATATAAGCAATAAAGGGGACAAAGAAATCCCAAGACAAAGTAATGAAGAAAACAATGCATATGGGTGTGAATTAAAAAGAATGCATGAGTATGCAAAAAGTGAAACTCAAGGGTAGCTAGTTAATGTATTATAGTTGTATAGGTTGTTCTATGTGTCTAGTGGGATCCTAGGTTAATCAAGGACTCAAATTTTAAGCTCACTTGGCCATATACATGCTTACCTTTACCCTAGCCCCGTTACAACCCATGAATAAGACCTCATGATACTTGTAAGCATGTATTAAGTGATTGTTGATTGTTAGATGAAAGAAAAACCTTGGAAGGCATGATTAGGAGAAGATTGAGCAACGAACCCTATACACGTGAGCGAATAGAGCAGATACACTTCCGGTGAGGGTTCGATGCTCAATTCTTTGTTCCCGGCTTTCACAAGCGTTTATTTAGCAAGTCATATGCACCCCTTAGTGATGTTCAATTTGGTAGGATTCATGAATTAAATACTATTTTCATCCTATATGCTCACATGTATTCTTGGAGGATAGATTTACTCTTGACCAAGTAGGTAGATGATTTTACATTAGTTGCATGCATCCACCTAGGTAGTTTGCATTTCATAAACCCTTTCTCACCATAATCTTTGGTCTTTTTATTTTAAGCATGAGGACATGCTTGGTTTAAGTATGGGGAGATTCGATAAACCCAATTTTGTTGTTTATATTGTGTAGAATTTGGGGGGTTTTGTCAATATTTCTCACACGTATTCACAAGAAATGCACGGTTTTGTGTTCACTTCCTAATATTGCCCCATGATGAAAAACATGCTTATTTTGCCTCAAAATTGCCATATTTTAATCCTCTTCTATTGTCATTCGATGCCATGATATATTTGTCGAGTGATTTCAGGAATTATAGGGTGGAAATGGCCTAGAAGAGAGAAAGAAAGCATGTACAAAAGGGAGGAACATGAAGACTTGAAATTTTGGAAAAAGAAGCATTGGCGCGCCCGCACACTTCATGCGCACGCATGGATGAGGTTGGCTGGAAGCGGCGCGCAAGAATGGACACACCCGCGTGGATTAGAAGATTCCTATCGACGCGGACGCGCACGCACGCATGGCGCGCTCGCGTGGGAAGCTGCACGTGACCTCATTAAAGGAAATCGTGCCTGGCGATTTCTGAAGCTCAACAGGCCCAATTTCAAGCTGTTTCTATATGGAAAAGACCCAAGGATGCTAGGGGAAAGGGGGGATCAACTATTTTTACACTAGGACACAATTTTTAGCTAGTTGTTTGGTTCTTTGTTCTTCTAGAGAGAGAAACCCTTGTTCCTCTCTAGATCTAGTTTTAATTTGATCTTCCTTTGTTGAATTGTGAATTGGATCTTGTTAATTACTAGATTTAATTGTTCAATTTGAATTTCCTAGTATAATTTTGCTTATACCTTATGATAGTTTTATGAATTCTTGTCAATTGTCATTTTATACCCATTTCATGAATGTTGTGAATATTGACTTGATGATGTTATATTGATTATTTCTATGTTTAATTGTGTTGTTTGGATGATTGTATGTTGATAAATGTTAGTGGGTACTTGTTGATTTCAATTTAATTGCTATTTTGAACATGTCTTTTGTTAATGCTTACCATGTGTTTGATGAAATGTTTACTTTGATTATGGAGTAGTTCTCTTTACTCTTGGCCTAGGCCAAGGGAATTGGGTAAACTTGAGTCATTGGGTCTAATGGATTTGATGATTTAGGAGCCTTTAGTGGTTAATTTGATAACCATTGACGCTAACCTTCTACTAAGTCAATTAGTAGTAAGGTTAGAACTTATGGATCGATGTTGACCAAACCATTTGACGTACTTCAAGTATAGAAGTAGACTTAATGAGTTTGGTTCCTCATAATTGTCAAGATATGGTTATTAGACAAGGATATTGACCCTAATTCCCATGCCTAGCCAAGAGTTGCTTTTATGATTCATACTTGAAAACCAAAATTCCCAATCACTTGCCTTAGTTATAGTTACTTGTTTAGCTTAGAATAGAATCATATTGAATGTTACTTTGTTAGTTTGAAATCACTCATATCTTGCTTAGTTGATTGAATTAGTTTCTTGCAATCTAAGATTACTTGCTTGTTAAGATTCCCATTTATTTTTATGCTCATAACTCACAACCCCGGATTTCTAACTAATGTTAAAGCACATGTTTGCCCATTCTTTGTGAGACGACCCGAGGTTTGAATACTTCGGTTATTTCTATTGGGGTTGAACTTGTGACAACCAAATCCCTCTTCTAAATTTGATGACTGAGGATTGTTGTTGGTAGAGCTATACTTGCAACGTAGTTTTATTGAGGAAAATCTTTACCAATACACCCTTGGGTCTCCATCAGTGTCCCTTGGGACACCAAACTTAATCCTTTGGCATCTTAATAAATTGGTTCCATCATTGTGTATTTAATGTGTTCATAAGGATGGAATAACTCCAATCTTTTCATTTTCTTTTGATCCCAACTCCTCTGAACACATTAAACCTCGTTAATGTTCTTGCCCAAAACATTAAGTGCTTTTAAATTGGGTAACTTGGGCTTGCTGGGTGATCCTTGGTGGTGGCCACACCAAACTTAATCTTTGGGCTTACTCCTCGAAATCAAGCTATTAATTGTTTGTAAGCCTAGATTAAGTGGGTGAGTGGCCAAACCAAACTTAGCATTTTAGCTAGTTCTCATCCCATTTACTCATCATTAGTAATGCACGCATCAAGTTGCAATCCCATAATAGAAAGAACTAACAAAGTGTAAGAGTAATCTACTACCAAAGCTAGTATCCAACTTCCTAGCTTACTATTGCAATCTAATTCTAATTGGTAATGTAACACAAATGTGAGACTAAAACGTAAACTATCTAAAGCAATAGATTTTAAACTACTTCTAAGAAAAACAATAAATCAAAAAGGATAAAGTGTTGGGGTGCCTCCCAACTAGCGCTTCTTTATTGTCACTAGCTTGACACTCCTCCGTCTTTAGCTAAGCTTGTAGCTCACTCTCTGCTCCTCTAAGGAGCCTCCCAAGTAGTGTTTGAGTCTATGGCCATTGACAGTAAAAGTTCTCTGAGTCTTGTCCTCCATGAGCTCTACATGACCATAGGGAAACACCTTGATTATGGTGAAAGGTCCTGACCATCGAGACTTAAGTTTCCCAGGGAAGAACTTCATTCTTGAATTATAGAGTAGCACCTTCTGTCCTTCGGTGAACTCCCTTCTTGTTATCTTTTTATCATGCCACCTTTTTGTGTTCTCTTTGTAGATTTTTGCATTCTCATATGCTTGATTTATAAATTCTTCCAGCTGATTGAGTTGCATTAATCTTCTTTCTCCAGCAGCTTGCTCATCATAGTTTAGCATTTTTAGAGCCCAAAATGCTCTATGCTCAAGTTCAACTGGTAAGTGACAAGCCTTGCCATAAACAAGTTGGTATAGAGACATCCCAATGGGTGTCTTGTAGGCTGTCCTGTAGGCCCATAGTGCATCATCCAGCTTCTTAGACCAATCTTTTCTTGAGCTTCCAACAGTTTTTTCAAGGATTCGTTTTAGCTCTCTGTTGGAAATTTCAGCTTGCTCGTTGGTCTGTGGGTGGTATGAAGTTGCCACTTTGTGCTTGACTCCATATCTGAGAAGAAGTATGATAAACCTCGATTTCGTGATTTATCTTGTGCTTATTTTAGGGGATTTTATCACCTTTTTCCACCTTTATTCAATGAAATAGCATGGTTTTGTAATTCTCCCTTGAATTGTGCTTAAATGTGAAAACATGCTTTTTAGGCCCTAAAATTGGTGATTTTAATTCATTATAATTCCATTCGATGCCTTGATGTGTGTGTTGAGTAATTTTAGGTTATAAGGCAAGTATTGGATGGAAGAAGTGAGTAGAAAAGCATACAAAGGGGAGAATTCAAGAAGAAACAAAGATTGGGAGTGCATCAAAGGACGCGCACGCGCACAAGGCGCGCACGCGCACATGGCGCGCATGCGCCAATACTTATACATGGCCCACTTGAAGGCAAAACACTGGGGGCGATTTCTGAGCTGCTGATGCCAGGGCATCTTGGCCAGTTTCACTGACCTTTTCTTTACTGTTTTTAGGTTAGTTTCATGCATTTCTTTAGGAAATAAGCTAGTTTTGGGTAGATACTCACTTATGCCTTGATTCAAGCATACATTGTGCAATTTACATAATTTCATGGGGATTTTGCATAAGTTTGGTGACAAATATTATGTTGCATTACTCATGACTTGGACTAGAGCTTTGATGCACTTTATTGCTTGATTTCAGGACCAAAAAGGAAGCAAGAAAAGGGGAGGTAACTTGCAAGGTTAATAAGAAAAGTGATTGCCAATAACACTCTCAAAAAGCCATCAATGCCCATGTTAGAGAGTCACGTTAACTAAGTTAACGTGAACTCTAACGTGGAGAAGAGAAGTTGAGTCAACGTTAGTGACACTTAACATTGTCACTAACATTGGCAATTACTCATAAGTGGCCACGTTAGAAGCCACGTTAACCTAGTTAGGTTAACGTGGCCTCTAACGTTAAGGGGGGAAGAGAAGCCAACGTTAGTGACACTCAACATTGTCACTAACGTTGGCCTATGGTGCAAAGTACCACGTTAACTCCCACGTTAACTTGGTTAACGTGGGAACTAACGTAACGGATGAAGAGTTGTCGACAACGTTAGTGACACTCAACATTGTCACTAGCAACCACACAACCCCCAAGAGTCACGTTAACTTCCACGTTAACTTGGTTAACGTGGAAGCTAACGATGAGAAATGAAGGATGAGCCAACGTTAGTGACACTCAACATTGTCACTAACGTTGGGATGGCTAAAGATGGCCACGTTAACCTAGTTAACGTGGACTCTAACGTGAGACCTAGGGGCACATTGGAACGTTAGTGACAATGTTGAATGTCACTAACGTTCTCGAAGGATGGCAAGGGCCACGTTAAAAGCCACGTTAACCTAGTTAACGTGGGCTTTAACGTGAAGCAAGAAGGGGCACACTGGAACGTTAGTGACAATGTTGAGTGTCACTAACGTTCTCGAAGGTTAACAAGGCAACGTTAAAAGCCACGTTAACCTTGTTAATGTGGGTTTTAACGTGAGGCAAAGGGGTGCATTGGAACGTTAGTGACAATGTTAAGTGTCACTAACGTTCTCGAACTTATATTCTCACTAAATATTAACACCCCTAACGTCCTGAACTAAAGTCTCCGCCCACTTCGCAATTTCTCTCTGCAAGTAAAGCCAAGCCCAAATAAAGAAAGGAACTGCTTCAAACTCAAGATCCAAAGGCCCAAGACTTGAAGAATCACACTAGAAGCTGAGAAGAGTAGTATATATAGGAGTAGCTTTGAATTGAGAAGAAGTTCTAGGGGCTGGAAAAGGAGAATTACTCTCTGTATTTTACTTTCTTTGCAATTTCTAGTTTTATGATGTATTCTCCATCTTTGTTTTCATTTTCAAGAGCTATGAACAACTAAACCCCTTTCATTGGGTTAGGGAGCTCTGTTGTAATTTGATGGATCAATACTAATTTTCATTATTCTTCTTCTATCTTTCCTCTTGATTTTACTTGAAAGCTTTCGATCTTCATCCAATTGAGTAGTTATCTTGGAAGAGAAGCTATTCAAACTTGGATCTCTTTTGAACCTTGAAAGAGGAATGAAGAGATCAAGCTAGAAATACTTTCTCATGCTGGACCAAATTGGGTTTGGATGGGTATGTGACTATAACCCTCTCAATACTTGATTTGGGAAATGCATGTGGTATAATCAGTGACCATACTTCATCTCTTCTCATGAGCAATTGACCAAGGAATTGGCTATTGATCAAGATTTGAGAGATTGAATTGCAAGAAATTGAAATTCAATCACTTAAGATTGCCAAGGAGATCAATGAGTGCATTGATTGAGGAAGAGATGAAAATGAACTTGATCCGGAGAATTGCAACATCTCCTAAGCCCAATGAACTCCCCATCTCTGATCTTACCCATTCTCTTTAATTTCTACCATTTACTTTCATGAGCGAATCCCCCATTCCCATTTACAATTCTGCAATTTATTTTCAGTCACTTACTTCCAGTCCTTTAATTCTAGCATTTACTTTTCTGTTATTTACATTCCCGCCATTTTATTTTCTGCAACTCTCAACCCAAATTCTGGATTCGCTCAACTAGAACATTCTTCTAATTAAAGTTGCTTGATCAATCAATCCCTGTGGGATTCGACCTCACTCTATTGTGAGTTTTTACTTGACGACAAATTCGGTACACTTGCCGAAGGGAGATTTGTTGAGAGACAAGTTTTCCGCGCATCAGCTGCCCAGGCCCAAGTCCAACTTGTTTCTGAGTGTATTTCATGCAGAATTGAAGTCCAAGCAAAGGGGGAGCAAATAGTTTAGCCAACATGAGCCTTTAGTTAGTTTTCTAGAGAGAGAAGCTCCCTCTTCTCTCTAGAATTAGGTTAGGATTAGGGTAGATTATCCTAAATTCAAGTTCAATTACTTGATCTCATCTTGTCTCCTTTATAATTTCTCATTTCTACATCTTGATTCTCTTATTTGTGATGTTAATTTCTCATTTTGCTCTCTTTTGTGATGATGAACTCATATTGGATTTGATTTGTTTTTAATACAATTTATTGATGAATTGAGTTGTGATCTTACTTTTCTTGCACTTAATAGTTGTTAGATTTATTCATTCTTGCAATTTATGATGCTTACTTTTATTGCACTCTATGTGTTTGATGAAATGCTCTCTTTAATTTTTGAGTAGTTTTGTCAACTCTTGGCCTAAGCCAAGGGAATTGGGTAACCTTGAGTCATTGGGTATGATAGATTTGGTGATTTGAGAACCCATGGTGATCAATTTGACACCCATTGACGCTAACCCACTACTAAGTTAATTGGTAGGTAGGTTAGGACTTAAGGGTGAATGTGATCAAATCTATTTGACGTACTTCAAGCTTAGGAGTAAACGTTACGTACTTAAAGCTTTTGGGAAGTAGACTTAATAGGTTGGCCTCTCATAATTATCAATATTCGGTTTGTTGACAAGGATGGCGATCTCAATTACCCAAGTCTTAACCAAGAGTTCTTTATCTTACTTCCTTTATTCACTTGCTAATTTTATGCTCTTGTCATCTCATGAACCAAACCCCCTCCCCCCTTTTTACCCCTTCATAGCGAATAACTAAGCATTACATTGTATTTCTAGGGAGACGACCCGGAGTCCAAATACTTCGGTTAATTTTCATTGGGTTTGTACATGTGACAAAACCAAAATTATTTTTTTTTAATTTGATGTGAGAGTTGTTTGTTGGTTTGGAGCTATACTTGCAACATAAATATTTTGTGAAATTCCTTACCGACAATAAGTCTTGTGTCAAATTAATGGCACCGTTGCCGGGAAATTGCAATGGTGCTATGTTATTGGCTATTGTATATATTGTGAATAACTTGAGTTTTGGTTTGTCTGCTAGTTTTTACAAGTTAGAATTTTATCTTCTTTGTTTCTTATTGATTTTTTTTATTCTCTCTTTTACTATGAATTCTCATCCTTTTGGCTATGAGTGTAGTTCAAACTATGTTGTAGGAAATGAAAGCTCCAATGAGAATATGCATCAAGGGTTTGGAATTCAAGGATGGGAGGAACCTCAAGCTTATGAACAACCTTCATGGCAACAACCTCCTACGAACTCCTATGGGTATAATCCTGATCCTAATGTGTATCAATCCAATGTGTGTGATGACCTTCATTGTGGTTGTCAACCACAATCATCATATGCATGTGATCCCATTCCTCAATATAGCCACACACCATACTCACAAGCCTTGCATCACCATTCAACTCCATATGACCATAATTCACACAGACCATATCAACCACCATTTGAATCACATCTAGAACAACCACCATCCCCATACCAATACTCCCAAGAACCACAAATTCCGCATACACCACCTCAAGAATTCCCCCAATATGAACTACTTTCCAACATTGACAATCTTCCCTCAACCAATGAACCCTATCTTTCACCACCACCTCTCGATGAAGCCTTCATATTAGAACTAAGAGATCTTGAATCTCGCATCTTAAGGCGACAAGAGGAGGATGAAACTAAGTTTAAGGAGCTAAAAGCAAGAATAGCTAGCATGGTAGAAGCCGTAAATCACCTAACATCTCACCTAGGTTCATGTACCCTAAGTACTCCCCTTGTTGAATGTGGAGAAACTATCAAGGAACCTAGCGAGGGAATGAACTTGAAGCTCCAAGGTGGGGAAGAAGAGTTAAAACAAGAAGTGCGACAAGAGGAGAAGATAGAGATTAGCGAACAAAAGAAAGTGGTGGATGGATGTTTGGGATATGTTGAGCTCATAAAGGATGTTAAAAAGGAAAGTGAAGTTGCGAAAGTAGACGGAGAGTTGAAGGAAAATGATTAGGAAGTGGATTCCATCACTAGTGATTTTTTGCCCACATTGCTCAACTCCCTTGACGATATTGTTGAGCCCTCTCCCAGTGGATTAGAAAGCAAGGTTGAGAAGGATGCACAGCCTTCAAAACCCATTGTAAGTGAAGAACTGGAAGAAGTGTTCCAAGCAACAAGCCCTCCTATCTATGATGATGTCGAGTCAACATATAATCCTTTCGAGTTTGAAGAGTCTTTCCCCAAAATGCTTGCACTTGATGAGGAGATAGACTCCACTAGACCTCCTATATATGACGAGAGTAATGGGGAGGAGATAGAAGAAATTGGTGAAAAAGAATGTGAACTTGAGGAAGCTTGGCATGAGGAGAAACTTGAAGAACCTTGCCAAATGGTGGAACTTCCCAGAAGAGGATGGACGGGAGTAGAGCATGCTTTATCAAGACCCTTGGGAACTCCTTCACCTAGTTCGCCACTGGTATGTAAAATTGTGATCATTAACAATGGAGCCAAAGACTTGGAGCTCTTAAACGTGAATCACACATTGTCACAATTCCGCACAACTAACCAGCAAGTGCACTGGGTCGTCCAAGTAATTCCTTACGTGAGTAAGGGTCGATCCCACGGAGACTATCGGCTTGAAGCAAGCTATGGTCACCTTGTAAATCTCAGTCAGGCGAATTCAGATGGTGATGGAGAATTGATAATTAAAAGATAAATAAAACATAAAATAAAGATAGAGATACTTATGTAAATCTTTGGTTGGAATTTCAGATAAGCGTATGAAGATGCATTGTACCTGCTGAACCTCTGCTTTCCTATTGCCTTCTTCCAATCATTCATACTCCTTTCCATGGCAAGCTTTATGTTGGGCATCACCGTTGTCAATGGCTACTTCCCGTCCTCTCAGTGAAAATGTTCCAAATGCGATGTCACCGCACGGCGAATCATCTGTCGGTTTTCGATCATGTCGGAATAGGATCCATTGATCCTTTTACGTCTGTCACACACCCCACAATCGCGAATTTGAAGCTCGTCACAGTCATCCCTTCCCAAATCCTACTCAGAATACCACAGACAAGGTTTAGACGTTTCGGATCTCAGGAATGGCCGCCAATAATTCTAGCCTATACCACGAAGGTTCCAATCTTAGATTAAAAAACCCAAGAGATACGCATTCAAGCCATTGCTAGTAGAACAGAGGTGGTTGTCAGGCACATGTTCATAGGTGAGAATGATGATGAGTGTCATGGATCATCACATTCATCAAGTTGAAGAACGAATGAATATCTTAGAGAAGAAGTAGGCGTGAATTGAATAGAAAAACAATAGCACTTTGTATTAATTCATGAAGAACAGCAGAGCTCCACACCTTAATCTATAGTGTGTAGAAACTCCACCGTTGAAAATACAAAAGTGATAATGGTGTAAGCATGGCCGAATGGCCAGCCTCTAAGGTCTAGGGACTAAACGTCCAAAGATTCCCCCAAATACAATAGTATAAGGTCATATTTATAGAGAACTAGTAGCTTAGGGTTTACA
The DNA here is from genome assembly GCF_059453495.1 of Arachis ipaensis. Taxonomy (NCBI): domain Eukaryota; kingdom Viridiplantae; phylum Streptophyta; class Magnoliopsida; order Fabales; family Fabaceae; genus Arachis; species Arachis ipaensis. The sequence goes on from NC_142443.1 coordinate 89,606,204, forward strand.
GAAATCAGTAATTAATGCAGAAATCTTCTTCTGAGCCCACTTCGTGTGTGCTTGGGCTGAGCATTGAAGCTTCCACGTGTAGAGACTTTTCTTGGAGATAAACGCCAGCTTTTGTGCCAGTTTGGGCGTTTAACTCCAGCTTTTGTGCCAGTTTTGGAGTTAAACGCCATAATTCTTGAGCTGACTTGGAACGCTTGTTTGGGCCATCAAATCTCAGGCAAAGTATAGACTACTATATATTTCTGGAAAGCCCAGGATGTCTACTTTCCAACGCAATTGAGAGCGCACCAATTGGGCTTCTATAGCTCCAGAAAATCCACTTTGAGTGCAGGAAGGTCAGAATCCAACAGCATCTGCAGTCCTTTTTCAGCCTCTGAATCAGATTTTTGCTCAGGCCCCTCAATTTCAGCCAGAAAATACCTGAAATCACAGAAAAACACACAAACTCATAGTAAAGTCCAGAAGAGTGATTTTTAAATAAAAACTAATAAAAATATAATAAAAACTAATTAAAATATACTAAAAACATACTAAAAACAATGCCAAAAGGCGTATAAATTATCCGCTCATCACAACACCAAACTTAAATTGTTTCTTGTCCCCAAGCAACTGAAAATCAAATAGGATAAAAGGAAGAGAATATACAATGAATTCTAAAAACATCTATGAAGATCAGTATTAATTAGATGAGCGGGGCTTTTAGCTTTTTGCTTTTGAACAGTTTTGGCATCTCACTTTATTCCTTGAAGTTCAGAATGATTGGCATCTATAGGAACTCAGAATCCAGATAGTGTTATTGATTCTCCTAGTTAAGTATGTTGATTCTTGAACACAGCTACTTTATGAGTCTTGGCCGTGGCCCTAAGCACTTTGTTTTCCAGTATTACCACTGGATACATAAATGCCACAGACACATAACTAGGTGAACCTTTTCAGATTGTGACTCAGCTTTGCTAGAGTCCCCAATTAGAGGTGTCCAGGGTTCTTAAGCACACTCTTCTTTTTGCTTTGGACCTCGACTTTAACCGCTCAGTCTCAAGTTTTCACTTGACACCTTCACGCCACAAGCACATGGTTAGGGACAGCTTGGTTTAGCCGCTTAGGCCAGGATTTTATTCCTGTGGGCCCTCCTATCCACTGATGCTCAAAGCCTTGGATCCTTTTTATCACCCTTGCCTTTTGGTTTAAAGGGGTATTGGCTTTTTCTGCTTGCTTTTCTTTTTCTTTCTTTTTTTTTTCGCATATATCCTTTTTTTTTTCTGCAAGCTTTTCACTACTTTTTCTTGCTTCAAGAATCAATTTTATGATTTTTCAGATTATCAAATAACATTTCTCCTTTTCCATCATTCTTTCAAGAGCCAACAATTTTAACATTCATAAACAATCAAATTCAAAAATATGCACTGTTCAAGCATTCATTCAGAAAAACAATAGTATTGCCACCACATCAGAATAATTAAACTGTTTTAAAAATCGAAATTCATGCACTTCTTTTTCTTTTTCAATTAATAACATTTTTTTCATTTAAGAAAGGTGATGGATTCATTTTCATAGCTTTAAGGCATAGACACTTAGACACTAATGATAATGTAATAAAGACACAAACATAAATAAACATAAGCATAAAAATTCGAAAAATAGGAAAATAAAGAACAAGAAAATTAAAGAACGGGTCCACCTTAGTGATGGCGGCTTGTTCTTCCTCTTGAAGATCTTATGGAGTGCTTGAGCTCCTCAATGTCTCTTCCTTGCCTTTGTTGCTCCTCTCTCATGGTTCTTTGATCTTCTCTAATTTCATGGAGGAGGATGGAATGCTCTTGGTGCTCCACTCTTAGTTGTCCCATGTTGGAACTTAATTCTCCTAGAGAGGTGTTGATTTGCTCCCAATAGTTTTGTGGAGGAAATTGCATCCCTTGAGGCATCTCAGGGATTTCATGATGAGGAGTTTCCTCATGCTCTTGTCCATGAGTGGGATCTCTTGTTTGCTCCATCCTTTTCTTAGTGATGGGCTTGTCCTCATCAATTAGGATGTCTTCCTCTATGTCAATTCCAGCTGAATTGCAGAGGTGACAAATGAGGTAAAGAAAAGCTAGCCTTGCCATAGTAGAGGACTTGTCCGCCACCTTGTAGAGTTCTTGGGATATAACCTCATGAACTTCTACTTCCTCTCTAATCATGATGCTATGAATCATGATAGCCCAGTCTATAGTAACTTCAGATCGGTTACTGGTGGGAATGATTGAGCGTTGGATGAACCCCAACCATCCCCTAGCCACGGGCTTGAGGTCATGCCTTTTTAGTTGAACCGGCTTCCCTCTTGAATCACTCTTCCATTGAGCGCCCTCTTCACAGATGTCCATGAGGACTTGGTCCAACCTTTGATCAAAGTTGACCCTTCTAGTGTATGGGTGTTCATCTCCTTGCATCATAGGCAAATTGAATGCCAACCTTACATTTTCCGGACTAAAGTCTAAGTATTTCCCTCGGACCATTGTAAGCCAATTCTTAGGGTCCGGGTTCACACTTTGATCATGGTTCTTGGTGATCCATGCATTGGCATAGAACTCTTGAACCATTAAGATTCTGATTTGTTGAATGGGGTTGGTGAGAACTTCCCAACCTCTTCTTCGAATCTCATGTCGGATCTCCGGATATTCGCCCTTTTTGAGCTTAAAAGGGACCTCGGGGGTCACCTTCTTCTTGGCCACAACTTCATAGAAGTGGTCTTGATGCACCCTTGAGAGGAATCTCTCCATCTCCCATGACTCGGAGGTGGAAGCTTTTGCCTTCCCTTTTCTCTTTCTAGAGGTTTCTACGGCCTTTGGTGCCATAAATGGTTATGGAAAAACAAAAAGCTTTAGATTTTACCACACCAAATGTAGAAGGTTTCTCCTCCTCGAGCAAAAGAAGAAAGAAGAGAGTAGAAGAAGAAGAACTAGAGGAGATGGAGAGGGCTATGTGTTTCGGCCAAGAGGGATAGGTGGTGTGTATGTTGTGTGAAAATGAAAGAGTGAAGATGGGTTTATATAGGAGTGGAGAGGGGGTTTTGGGTTCGGCCATATAGGGTGGGTTTGGGAGGGAAAGTGGTTTGAATTTAAATGGTGAGGTAGGTGGGGTTTTATGAAGGATGGATGTGAGTGGTGAAGAGAATGGTGGGATTTGATAGGTGAGGGGTTTTTGGGGAAGAGGTATTGAGGTGATTGGTGAATGGGTGAAGAAAAGAGAGAGATGTGGGGTAGGTGGGGATCCTGTGGGGTCCACAGATCCTGAGGTGTCAAGGATTTCTCATCCCTGCACCATGTGGCGTGTAAAATGCCCCTTGCTGCCAATCCTGGCGTTAAACGCCAGGCTGCTGCCCATTTCTGGCATTTAATGCCAGCTTCTTGCCCATTCCTGGCGTTAAACACCAGTCTGGTGCCCATTTCTGGCATTAAACGCCCAGAATGGTGCCAGACTGGGCGTTTAACGCCCATTCTGCTACCCTTACTGGCGTTTAAACACTAGTAAGTTTTCGTCCAGGGTGTTCTATTTATCATTCTGTTTTTTCTTCTATTTTTGCTTTTTCAATTGTTTTTGTGACTTCACATGATCATCAACCTACAGAAAACATAAAATGACAAAAGAAAATAGAAATTTAACATAGATAATTAAAGATTGGGTTGCCTTCCAACAAGCGCTTCTTTAATGTCAATAACTTGACAGTGGGCTCTCATGGAGCCTCACAGATGTTTAGAGCAATGTTGGAACCTCCCAACACCAAACTTAGAGTTTGAATGTGGGTATTCAACACCAAACTTAAAGTTTGGTTGTGGCCTCCCAACACCAAACTTAGAGTTTGACTGTGGGGGCTCTGTTTAACTCTGTATTGAGAGAAGCTCTTCATGCTTCCTCTCCATGGTGACAGAGGGATATCCTTGAGCCTTAAACACAAGGGAGTCTTCATTCAGTTGAATGATTAATTCTCCTCTGTCAACATCAATCACAGCTTTTGCTGTGGCTAGGAAGGGTCTGCCAAGGATGATGGATTCATCCATACACTTCCCAGTCTCTAGGATTATGAAGTCAGCAGGGATGTAGTGGCCTTCAACTTTTACCAAGACATCCTCTACAAGTCCATAAGCCTGTTTCTTTGAATTGTCTGCCATCTCCAATGAGATTCTTGCAGCTTGTACCTCAATGATCCCTAGCTTCTCCATTACAGAGAGAGGCATAAGGTTTATACTTGACCCTAGGTCACACAGAGCCTTCTCAAAGGTCATGGTGCCTATGTACAAGGTATTGAGAACTTTCTAGGGTCTTGTCTCTTCAGAGGTAATCTCTGCCTAGTCAAGTCATCCAGTTCTTTGATGAGCAATGTGGGTTCATCTTCCCAAGTCTCATTACCAAATAACTTGGCATTTAGCTTCATGATTGCTCCAAGATACTTAGCAACTTGCTCTTCAGTAACATCTTCATCCTCTTCAGAGGAAGAATACTCATTAGAGCTCATGAATGGCAGAAGTAAATTTAATGGAATCTCTATGGTCTCAGTCTGAGCCTCAGATTCCCATGGTTCCTTATTAGGGAACTCCATATAGGTCAGTGGACGTCCATTGAGGTCTTCCTCAGTGGAGATCACTGCCTCTTCCTCCTCTCCAGGTTCGGCCATGTGAGACGTGTTTATGGCCTTGCACTCTCTCTTTGGATTCTCTTCTGTATTGCTTGGGAGAGTACTAGGAGGGAGTTCAGTAATTTTCTTACTCAGCTGACCCACTTGTACCTCCAAATTTCTAATGGAAGACCTTGTTTTAGTCATGAAACTTTGAGTGGTTTTGATTAGATCAGAGACAATGGTTGCTAAGTCAGAGTGGCTTTGCTTAGAATTCTCTGTCTATTGCTGAGAAGGTCATGGAAAAGGCTTGCTATTGCTAAACCTGTTTCTTCCACCATTATTGTTATTGAAACCTTATTGAGGTCTCTGTTGATCCTTCCATGAGAGATTTGGATGATTTCTCCATGAAGGATTATAGGTGTTTCCATAGGGTTCTCCCATGTAATTCACCTCTTCCATTGCTGAGTTCTCAAGATCATAAGCTTCTTCTTCAGAGGAAGCTTCCTTAGTACTGCCTGTTGCTGCTTGCATTCCAGACAGACTCTGAGAAATCATATTGACTTGTTGGGTCAATATTTTATTCTGAGCCAATATGGCATTCAGAGTATCAATCTCAAGAACTCCTTTCTTCTGAGCTATCCCATTATTCACATGATTCCTTTCAGAAATGTACATGAATTGGTTATTTGCAACCATTTCAATGAGTTCCTGAGCTTCTGCAGGCATCTTCTTCAGATGAAGAGATCTTCCAATAGAGCTATCCAATGACATCTTGGATAGTTCAGACAGACCATCATAGAAAATTCCTATGATGTTCCATTCAGAAAGCATGTTAGAAGGACATCTTCTGATCAATTGCTTGTATCTTTCCCATGCTTCATAGAGGGATTCTCCTTCCTTCTGTCTGAAGGTTTGGACTTCCACTCTTAGCTTGCTCAATTTTTGAGGTGGAAAGAACTTTGCCAATAAGGCATTGACTAGATTTTCCCAAGAGTTCAGGCTTTCTTTAGGTTGTGAATCCAACCATGTCCTAGCTCTATCTCTTACAGCAAAAGGAAAGAGCATAAGTCTGTAGACTTCGGGGTCAACCCCATTGGTCTTGACAGTATCACAGATTTGCAAGAATTCAGCTAGGAACTTATGAGGATCTTCCAATGGAAGTCCATGAAACTTGTAATTCTGTTGCATTAGAGAAATTAATTGAGGCTTAAGCTCAAAGTTGTTTGCTCCAATGGCAGGGATCGAGATGCTTCTCCTATAGAAGTCGGGAGTAGGTGCAGTAAAGTCACCAAGAACCTTCCTTGCATTGTTGCCATTGTTGTTTTCGGCTGCCATGGTTTCTTCTTCCTTAAAGAGCTCTGTTGGGCCCTCTAAAGAGAATTGTGCTTTAGCTTCTCTTAGCTTTCTCTTTAAGGTCCTTTCAGGTTCAGGATCAGCTTGAACAAGTATGCCTTTATCTTTGCTTCTGCTCATATGAAAGAGAAGAGAATAAGAAAGTAGGGAATCCTCTATGGCACAGTATAGAGATTCCTTGAGGTGTCAGAGGAAAAGAAGAATAGAAGGAGGAGGTAGATAGAAGAGAATTCGAACATATAAAGAAGGAGGGAATTCGAATTGTACCTTGAGGAGGAGTGTTAGTCCTTTAAATAGAAGGATGTGAGAAGAGGGGAAGAATTTTCGAAAATAAATTAACAAGATTTTGAAATAATAAAAAGAAATTTGAAAATTTAATTGAGATTTTCGAAAATTAAGATTGGGAAAGAAATTAAGTGATTTTTGAAAAAGATTTTGAAATTAGAAATCAAAAAGATATGATTGAGAGTTAATTTTGAAAAAGATGTGATTGAAAAGATATGATTGAGAAGATATGATTGAAAATCAATTTTAAAAAAAAAAGAAAGTTTTAAAATTAAAGTTGATTACTTGACTAACAAGAAATTAGAAGATATGATTCTAGAATTAAAACTTTTGATCCTTTCTTAATAGGCAAGTAACAACTAGAAAATTTTGAAGTAAATCATTAATTGTAACAAGGATTTTCGAAAATAATAAAAAATGGAAAGAAATTGATTTGAAGAGATATGATTGAAAAGATATGATTTGAAAAAGATTTGATTTTGAAAAATTATGAAGATTTGAAAAAAATTTGAGTTAAAAACAAAATCTTCCCTCTAGTGTCATCCTGGCGTTAAACGCCCAGAATGGCATCCATTCTGGCATTTAACGCCCAAAATGCTACCTTTTTGGGCATTAAACGCCCAGCCAGGTACCCTGGTTGGCGTTTAAACCCCAGTTTTCCTTCTTCACTGGGCGTTTTGAACGCCCAGCTTTTTCTGTTTGATTCCTCTGCTGAATGTTCTGAATCTTCAATTCTCTGTATTATTGACTCAAAAAGACACAATTTTGAAAATATTTTTAAATTTTCAATGATGAGAAACAATAAAAATTGCAACTAAGATTAAATAAACAATGCATGCAGGACACCAAACTTAAAAATTTTCATATAGGAGACACTAACAAATTGAGAATGCATATGAGAAACAACGAAACACACAAAACAAGAGAATTGAAAGATCAGAGCAATGAAATCATCAAGAACAACTTGAAGATTAATGAAGAACATATTGCATGTTTTCGAAAAATGCAGGAAGAATGCAATTGACACCAAACTTAAAAATTGATACTAGACTCAAACAAGAAACATACAATATTTTTTATTTTTATGATTTTATAAATTTTTTTGTGATTTTCAAAACTTATATGGAAAAGAAAATAAATGGATTCAAAACGTTTAATAAGAATTCCAGGAATCATGAAAAGTTAGTCTAAAGCTTCAGTCTAAAAAGATTAGACATATTTGGCCAAGCTTCAGCAGGACATTACATTCAGTAGCTAAATTGATGAGAATCAATCAACTTTTATGATGATAAGAACATCACCTTAAAACTCTATAATCCATTCTTAAAAACTCTGAAAAGTACCTAATCTAGGCAACAAGATGAACCGTCAGTTGTCCAAACTCGAACAATCCCCGGCAACGGTGCCAAAAACTTGGTATGCGAAATTGTGATCAACAACAATGGCGCCAAAGACTTGGAGCTCTTAAACATGAATCACACTTTGTCACAATTCCACACAACTAACTAGCAAGTGCACTGGGTCGTCCAAGTAATACCTTACGTGAGTAAGGGTCGATCCCACGGAGACTGTCGGCTTGAAGCAAGCTATGGTCACCTTGTAAATCTCAGTCAGGTGAATTCAGATGGTGATGGAGAATTGATAATTAAAATATAAATAAAACATAAAATAAAGATAGAGATACTTATGTAAATCTTTGGTTGGAATTTTAGATAAGCGTATGAAGATGCTTTGTTCCTCCTGAACCTCTGCTTTCCTATTGCCTTCTTCCAATCATTCATACTCCTTTCCATGGCAAGCTTTATGTTGGGCATCACCGTTGTCAATGGCTACTTCCCGTCCTCTCAGTGAAAACGTTTCAAATGCGCTGTCACCGCACGGCTAATCATCTGTCGGTTCTTGATCATGTCGGAATAGGATCCATTGATCCTTTTGCGTCTGTCACACGCCCCACAATCGCGAGTTTGAAGCTCGTCACAGTCATCCCTTCCTAGATCCTACTCAGAATACCATAGACAAGGTTTAGACGTTCCAGATCTCAGGAATGGCCGCCAATAATTCTAGCCTATACCACGAAGGTTCTAATCTTAGTAGCACAGAGTAGAACAGAGGTGGTTGTCAGGCACATATTCATAGGTGAGAATGATGATGAGTGTCACAGATCATCACATTCATCAAGTTGAAGAACGAATGAATATCTTAGAGAAGAAGTAGGCGTGAATTGAATAGAAAAACAATAGTACTTTGTAGTAATTCATGAAGAACAGCAGAGCTCCACACCTTAATCTATGGTGTGTAGAAACTCCACCGTTGAAAATAAAAAAGTGATTATGGTGTAAGCATGGCCGAATGGCCAGCCTCCAAGGTCTAGGGACTAAACATCCAAAGATTCCCCCAAATACAATAATATAAGGTCCTATTTATAGAGAACTAGTAGCCTAGGGTTTACAGAAATCAGTAATTAATGCAGAAATCTTCTTCCGGGCCCACTTGGTGTGTGCTTGGGATGAGCATTGAAGCTTCCATGTGTAGAGACTTTCCTTGGAGTTAAACGCCAGCTTTTGTGCCAGTTTGGGCGTTTAACTCCAGCTTTTGTGCCAGTTTTGGAGTTAAACGTCAGAATTCTTGAGCTGACTTGGAACGCCTATTTGGTCCATCAAATCGCAAGCAAAGTATGGACTATTATATATTGATGGAAAGCCCAGGATGTCGACTTTCCAACGCAATTTAGAGCGCGCCAATTGAGCTTCTGTAGCTCCATAAAACCCACTTTGAGTACAAGGAGGTCAGAATCCAACAGCATCTGCAGTCCTTTTTCAGCCTCTGAATCAGATTTTTGCTCAGGTCCCTCAATTTCAGCCAGAAAATACCTGAAATTACAGAAAAATACACAAAATCATAGTAAAGTCTAGAAGAGTGATTTTTAAATAAAAACTAATAAAAATATAATAAAAACTAATTAAAATATACTAAAAACAATGCCAAAAAGCGTATAAATTATCCGCTCATCAGCCACCCAATCCTTCGCTTGAGTGGGTAAAACTTCTAACTCTCAGCTTTATTTTCCCACTTGAGTATGGTTTGCTTGAGACGGATGGCCAACTTAGGGCGCTTTGTGGAATTAAGCGAAAAAGAAGGATGTTTAGTGGTTGGCGTTGTAAATCTAGATTCATTATAGTTGGAAGCTCAAAATTGAAGAACATGAATTGGTGTAATGCTCAAGTAAATGGGTCAAGGAGAGTAGTTTGGTGCTTCTATGGGAATTCTGCTTTCTCGTCGCCCGGACAAAGTCAAGGCAATCAATTAAAAGATGGGTGCGAGGACAAGATATGTGATCCTGGATTAGCTTATGAAAATAAATATTGGGAGCTCGTGTCTTGGAGAGGACCTCACCAAAGCTTATTGAAGATGGTTGGAACTTATGACAACCGATTGGAGGACAAGCACTCTTGGAGGTTCAAGGATGGGTACAAACATAAGCCACCTTGACAAGAAGCCTCCCAAATATCCAACTTAAGGACCTAAACCAAAAGTGCTTGGTGGGAGACACCCCACCATGGTAAACTCTTTCCATTCCCTTGTAAATATAACGAATGAATGAATTGAGTTCCATTGTATATAAATCCTTTGCTTCTTGGTACATTTTGCCTTGCTTGTTAAGGTGTCTATACTTTTTATGCTTTAATTAGGGATGATTCTTTGAATTTGAGTTTTTGCTTGGCTTGCAAGTTTCCTCAATTTGTTTGAAAAATTCCCTATATCTCAAAAATATGCTTGATTTTGCACCTTAGCTAGTTTTAAAATTTTAGAGGAGGATAGGAAAGTTATAAGCTCACTTTGATGCTCATAAAAAAAAAACCCCCAAGCCACGTGCAAGCGCAAAGCGCGCGCGCATCGGCTACACATTTCGACACTCTGGGCCAAGGACCAGAGAGTTGTGCCACTTTTGGGCCAACTCTGTGTCTCGACCCACACAGACGCACGCTGTACGCGTTCGTGCCACTCGTTGTTTTACTACCCACGCGATGGCGTACTTGGCGCCTCCGCATCCATTCCATAAGTTCAAGCCATCCACGCGAAAGCGCACAGTGCGCGCGCGCGTCGACGCGTTTTAGCATCACCCAGGCCAAAGGAAGCGAGAGTTGTGCCAACTCTGGGCCTCTTGTGTGCCTCTGGCCCAGCACACCCGCGTGGACGTGCACCGTACGCGTTCGCGCCGATCCCCGATTTTCCCATCTACGCGTAGGCGCGTATGGCGCCTCCACGCCACTTCTCTATTTCTGTCACCCACGCGGACGCGCACGGTGCGCGCCCACGTGGATTTAAAAATCCCATTTAACCAGGGACGCGAAAGCCCTAGCGCAGACGGACCCCCGGCTCCCTCTCTTATCTAACGTCTTTCCCTCTTCTCCCTCCTCCATAACCACCTTCCCTCTCCATAACCGGCGAGCACTCCGGCGTCCACCACCACCGTCGCCGCGCGCTCCAACGCCCCCTCCTCCCTCGCTCTCCTTCTCTCCCACTCTGCCCCCTCCTCTCAGTTTTCTCTCACTTCGCCCCTGCTACGCCACGAGCGCAGCCGCTACCCCCTATTGTCGCCGGCGAAAGCTCCATGGTGCCACCAAACCGCCGTCTGCTCTGGCCAACTCACTCCTCTCTGCTGCACCTTCCCTTCAACCGTCCCGTTCAGTCTCTGTCTCCCCAGGTTCTGCTTCCCTTTTACCGCTTTATGATAATTCTATTAGTTTAGTTAGATTAGCTTAGTTAGTTAGTTTAGTTTAATTTAGGTGGTTAGCAAATCTAGGCTGAGTAGTGGATTTAGAATTAATTGAAATCTTTGCTACTGTGTAAAATTGCTCTGTTTCATTGCATTGCTTGTGCTGTATGCCTGGCTTGCCATTATTGAGTAATGCTTTACTGATCGATACTGGTTGCTTGCTTACTCATAACTGCTTGCTGGATGATTTATTTTAATTTCCTTTCTAATGCTTTGTTGCTGCACTATTGGCTTGATTGCCCCATTCATATGAATTTATACATGATTTTTGTGCTTTTGACTTTTGATGAATTCATATGGAATCTGATTTGACTGTTTAAATTTGGGATTTAGCCAATGTACTGCTGAAATGCTACCGAATTTTTCTTAACCATATTTCTTGAATTGACATTGTTTGATGGATGTAACAAACTGCTATTTGATGATTTCTATGTCAAATAAAATTGTGTCGTCCAAATGGTTTTGAAAATTCCTCAAGAATAGGTTCTTTGGTCATGCCTCTAATACTCCTTGCTTGCTTGCAATGCTAACTTGCATATATGCATTGCATGATTAAGTAAACCTTCAGATTGACCATAACTTGTGACTTCCTTAAAATATCAGACCTCTTTTGCATAAACATACAAGTTGAAAGTTTTTAATCTATGAGGCTAATTAATTCACATGTTTATGCATAATTGACATTAAGCCACATAGACCATAAGATTTTTCACTCTTTTCTCAGCTTGTAACTTTTGTGCATTATTGAATTTAGTGTTGAATAATTCTTGATTGAATTTTTTTTTATGATTTGACTTCACTAACACAAGTTCATTTGACTCTAGTGATCATTGCATTGATTAGTAGACTGTTTCAGATTGATTGCTTTCTAGCTATACCATATTTCATCATCAATGACTTATTGCATTTCTTGATTGTGAACGTGCTTATATTCTTATTTTGTGCATTCTCTTTTCAATTGAACTAGTAACCACCATATCACTAATTTTCAAACTAATTTATAACTTTAACTCGTTTAACCAGCTAACTTCTTTTGCTTTTCGATCTAACTCTTTTTATCATTATTTTGGATATGGTGTTTCCTAAGCTTAATGAACAAGTAATGTGCAAAATATGGTTTGAATTCTTGTTTTGAAGTTTGGCTTGCATTCTGAATTTTGTTTGCTTGTATTCCAAGAAATCTCCTTTCTTTGATTCACTTCATGAATATGTTTTGCTTTGAGTGCTTTGTATCTATCTGGCTATCTGCTTATATTGTATCATCTCTATTTTTTAGGATGTCGGACAAAGGAAAGGCTATAGCCACTACTTTCAAATAGAGGAAGCGCTCTAAGGCCTCTACCACCTCTCCCTATGCAAAATATGCTAAGAATCCGCTGAATGAGGTGGATAGGGAAAACCAGTTGCTACCATCCACTGACCAAGTCAATTTCCCAAACCTCTATTGTAAGCTTCGCTTCTCTGACTTCCGGAAGAAAAATCTGAACATTGAGAAGAAACTGCTTCTTCCAAATGATGTGAGGCGTGCCATTAACACCCGGATTCTGGAGTTAGAATTGGACTTTGTTGATAGAGATTTGGGGAGGGTGAACACTTCATGGGTGAGAGAATTTTATTGCAACTTCTTCCGAGCCAATATTGGTTTATTTCAGCTGAGGGGTAGAGAGATTATGATCACTGAGGATGCTATTGGAGATGCACTGCTTTGCCACCATCGTCCTGATGAGACCTGCGCCTATAGGCAGGTAGAGGTAGCTATCCTCTCCATGACCTTTGACTATGAGGCGCTTAAGCATGTGATTGCTACTCCTGACGCTCCCTGGGTGATGGATTCGAACAATAAGAAGCCTAAGGGGATGCGCTTTGCTTATCTGACGAGGGAGGCCAAGACTTGGCAGCAGATCTTCGCCCACTATGTCTTCCCTACCACTCACTTTTCAGAGATCCCGATGGATTTGCTGGTTCTAATTGGGTGTGTGATGGAGGGAAAGGAGATAAATTTCCCCTGACTGGCCAGACATAGTGTGTGGAGAGCTCATATTCGCGGCATGCTACCCTTTCCTACACTGGTCACCAGCATGATTAAGCTGGCAGGTGTCCCGTGGGAGGATGATGATGTGACACCACCACCCCCAAATAACGATGACAAGGAGAACACCATTCTATGGGGTGGGTGGGTGCACTAGAAGCCCCCACCCAAACGCCGTTCACGAGCCAGAGCAATGGAGGAGGCAGCTCAGCCCTCATCGTCAGCAGCAGTCACAGGACCCCCTTCTACTTTAGCAGCCACAGCATCCTTACCACCACCAGTACCTGAGCCGACTTATCTGCTGGTGCAGCACCTTCTTCGCTTTGTGGAGTGCTTCGAGCGTCGTGTCATGCGACGTCTCGATTGCATCGACCAGGTGTTTGTATCATAGGGCATCGAGCTACCGCTGCTTCCAGACTCTTCAGCTTCCGATGAGCAGGATCAGGAGGAGGAGCTGGCTGAGGAGCCAATCCATCATGATGCACCACCAGAGACACAGACCACCACCGAGGTCCTGCAGCCCCCTGAGGATTCACAGCCACATTCAGAGCCGTAGCCAGTCTCAGTTCCACAGCCTGAGCCTGAGGAGCTCGGCGCGATTGTTGACCCCCATCCCGAGCTTCAGCAGTAGCATCGAGGATGATGCTTAATTCTAAAGTGTGGGGAGGTCACCGTTCGTGACCGGTGTTTACATTTATGTGGTAAACTTTCGGACATCTATTTATGTTTTCTGCTACCTTATTTGATTCTGCACTTTATCTTTTAGATCATTTTGGGATGACTGTATATATTTGCTATTGTAGATGCTCTTGTTTTGATAGTTGCACACTTTTAGTATATACATATATATGTTTTACATCTTAGTTTTTGATTGTGATTAGAAAAGTGTTCTGGATTGTTAAAAATCTAGTTGACCCCTTTTTATATAAGAATTGGGTTTTGATTGAAAAAGGGATAAACTAGGAAATTTTTTTAAAAATTTTCTAAATCACAACATTGCATTAGAATAAGCTTAGTCAATATGATGAAAATTTCCAAGAAATTCATTTTTAGGGTACTACCCAATTGGTTGAAATTTTTGAGAACTTGCTTGAATTATATACTTGTGGATCGTGTTTTGAGCGATGAACACAAGCATGTGAGATTTGAGCCTAATTGTGTGGTTACATCATACATAGCCACTTATTTTCATTCTTGTGTGCATCATTTTCTTCTTATGATTGTAATCTTTGATTTGTTTGATTCTTTATGTTCATTATTTTGTGTATACATGCATTTATATGATTGAGGCCATTGTTCAAATAGCTTACTTACCCAAATAGCCTACCTTTTATCTTCCATTGTTAACCAATCTTGAGCCTATGCTTAACCCATTTGTTCTTAATTGCAGCACATTGCAAGCCTAAGTGAAAAATAATAAATATCCCTTAATTTGGATCTTTGATTAGCTTAGGCTAGTGAGAGTGTTTATCATTTGATTTTGTGAGAGTTGGAAACATTGGGTAGAGATAAAAATGTATTTATATTTTTATTGAAAATTTTCAGGAATTTGGTACATACTCATGTATTAATCATATGTAATCCATATGCAATGATGTTCTTGTATATATTTTAGTTTGAAAAAAAAAAAGAGAAGAAGAAAGAAAGGAAAGCAATAAGAAGGGGACAAAATGCCCCAAAGTGAAGGTTCAATAAAAATCAATGCATATGTGTGGTAATCAAAAAGAAAATGCATGAGTGTGTGAAAAGTGAAGAATGGATAGCTAGGCTTGTTTAGAATTGCTTAGGTTCTCATAGGTTAGGTGGGAAGTTTAAGTTAATCAAGACTCAAATTTCAAGCTCACTTGACCATATGCATCCTACCTTGACCCTAGCCCCATTACAACCTATGGGAAGTCCTCTTGATATTTGTATGCATGCATAAAGTAATTGTTGATTGTTAGCTGAAAAATAAATCTTGGAAAGGGTTCGATCGCTCAATTACATACACTTGAGTGCATAGAGCGGATACACATCCGGCGAGGGTTCGATCGCTCAATTACATGTTTCCACCCATGATCATCTTCTCTTGCAAGTTTGTGAACTATTTCAATGATTTAATCCAACTGTGGTTTGCTTGATTGCTAATATCTTAGCCCTTGTGCTTATATGTGTATTCTTGGAGATTGATTTATTTTGACTAAACCATTACATCATGTAAATAGATTGCATATAGATAGATTGCATTTAGTAGTTGCATTGAATAAATGTTAATGCCCTTTGCTTCTTCTTGATTTTAGCATGAGGACATGCTTAGTTTAAGTGTGGGGAGATTTGATAAACCCTGATTTCGTGATTTATCTTGTGCTTATTTTCGGGGATTTTATCACATTTTTCCACCTTTATTCAATGAAATAGCATGGTTTTGTAATTCTCCCTTGAATTATGC